>NC_136415.1:105785178-106212678 GCF_051521515.1 Lactuca serriola
CCAGTGCTTGCAGTAGGGTTTCATGGTCTCTCTTAGACCTCTCACGAGCATGTTAAAGGCGAATGGTGCGAAGCATATGCATTCCTCCATTTGTATCAACTTCTGCGATACGTTGTAGAGTTGTCATGCCTTGAATTTCGTTTCAGGCAACTCCATGGATCAGAACTGGTAGAACTCTGTCTGCTGAGCTCCCTTCACTTACGTTGTAGAAACTTTGGTCTCCATTGAACGGCATAGGTTGATCTGGGTCTTCGCTCTATGTTTCCAGACATTCCACCCATGGAGGCATCGGGCCATGAAAAGTCGGACGAGTGCTAGGAATTGGAAAGGGAGCTGTTTGAGGTAGGTTCTCAACCTCGGGTTCGGAGATAGCACCGTCTGAAAGGTCTTCAGCATGGTGATCATTCATAGGGATTGGATGATCATTATCTGGTTCTTCTCCAAACCATCCAGCAATAACCGCGTTCGGAAGGAACAGGTTGTCGTGGGGATGGAATCCAGCCATGTTATCTACGCGAGAATTTGGGGTAAGAAAATAATTATTAGATGAACTATCTAGACAATTATTTAGGAAATCTTCATTAGTTCCATCGCTATTTTTAAAGTGCATACCAGTTATATGTAATCAACACAGGATAGGCCTTCGAATAAGTGACCTCAACTCCAAATTCACAAGGAATAGGGGTAAAGCAAAAATTTCACCTATTCTAAGTCTTTAACATCCTAGTTACATATAACTTTAGCGTATCCACTTAGAAATTATCAACTTAGGAATGAAGATTCTATTTTAGTTCTCAAGTATAAAGTACTTATAGTAACACAAAACACCCCTATGGTATTTTAGACTTAGGTTCTGTTATAATGTTCTCATTGTGGTAATGTTGGTAAGTTTTTAGACTTGTTGCCATATCACAACCATTCTTGGGCATGTGCTAATCACTCCTTGGAACAGCATAGTTGATCAGGCTATGCCACTCCTAAGACTGACCCATACATCCCCAGGCTTACTTGTGATATTCAACAATCGTAATACTTTTGTTCTTGTCATTGTGACACTGATTTTAGTATGAATGCAGGCACGTATACTTTGTTAAATATCTTATTATTTAAATGTATAAACTCTTAGATAGAGTGTTTTAATCCCAATGTGTTTATAGTTAGTATATCTTTTATGGGTTGATATACTTAATTCACTATAAACAATGCTCTAATACCAATCTGTCACACCCCAAAACCATGAACGGCGGAAACGTTCGTGGGTGGAGGACGTCATGTACAGTATCACAATAGTGTAAAATAGTAAACAAGCAACAACATCATCCATTGCATTGTAAGTAAAGTTTTAATACATGTGTTCTTTCATTGTAATAAGACACCAAAAATAAATAATCAAAATAAAAGACGAGACTTGTCTGCTCCGTCTTCTCAAAACCTTGCCACTGTACCTGTCTACTGATGACTTGAGAATACAAGTTATTTTGAAAGAGAGTATCAACTTTAAAGCTGGTGAATTGATAAGTATTTAAGTGTCATTGACTTGCTTTGAAAATCCGTTTTAAAATTCATGTAAACCTTTAAATGAAAATGTTGATGTAAGTATGAAAAGCCCTAGAAAATCCCTTATTTTCTATTAGTTTGAGATGTAGTCTTCTACCAAGACCCGAATGTTTTGTTATGACAATGTAGTCTTCTACCAAGACCCGAATGTTTTGTTATGACAATTTAGTCTTCTACCAAGTCCCGAATGTTTTGTTATGATAATGTAGTCTTCTACCAAGACCCGAATGTTTTGTTATGATAATGTAGTCTTCTACCAAGACCCGAATGCTTTGTTATGATAATGTCGTCTTCTACCAAGACCCGAATGTTTTGTTATGATAATGTAGTCTTCTACCAAGACCCAAATGTTTTGTAAGTAAAATGATAGTTTTTCTTTTCTATTGACTAGTACTAAAAGTACTTAGTCTAACTCTTTGTTTAGGTGAATGTATCACCAAATAAAGTAAATAGGAATGATATGATAGTCTTCTACCAAGACTTAAAAGTTCTGTACGTAAAATGATAGCTTTTCCATTCTATTGACTAGTACTAAAAGTACTTAGTCTAACTCTTTGTTTAGGTGAATGTATCACCAAATAAAGTAAATAGGAAAATGATATGATAGTCTTCTACCAAGACTTAAATGTTCTGTAAGTAAAATGATAGCTTTTACTTTCTATTGACTAGTACTAAAAGTGCTTAGTCTAACTCATCGTTTATGTGAATATATCACAAAATAAAGTAAATAGGAAGAATATAACCATGAAAGTATTACCCTTGGATTACCAGGGTTAACACGACATCGCTGAAGCGAAAAGTATAACCTAATGAAGATCCGAAGATTGCTCAATTAACCTCTGTGGCGAACATTAGGTTCCAGGAATGGTTAGTCCCGTCTGACTTTACATCGTTGTAGTCGAAGTAAATAACCTAATGAACCTCCGAAGATTATCCAATTAACCTCTGTAGCGAACAGTAGGTTCCAGGAATGGTTAGTCCCGTAATCGTCTCCTAATATAAGTAATGACAACCTAATGAATATCTGAAGATTGTCCAATTAACCTCTGTAGCGAACAGTAGGTTCCAGGAATGGTTAGTCCCGTAACTGACTCTACATCGCGATAAGCGAACTGGATAATCTAATGAACATCCGAAGATTGTCCAATTAACCTTTGTAGCGAAGAGTAGGTTCCAGGAATGGTTAATCCCGTAACTGACTCCCGTTGAACTGGGATGGGCTGGGTGATTTACTGGAAATACTAATAAATCATCTCCACGAATCGAGTTTCAAGTATTTCTATAAGTATACACAGGTAATTGTATCTACGTAAAGGTATTCATGTAATGTGTTCATGTAAGCGTATTCATGTGTCATGTAAGCATATGTAAAGGTACTCATGTATCAGGTAATGTACTAGTAAAGACTCATGAATGAACTGACTCTTGTGTGATTCTTTGTATTAGGAATAATGTTTGATATCTTCTAACTATACCTATGATAGTTAACTGAAAGGTAATTGGTTGTTCAAGTAGGTTTATACACTCTTACTACTCAAGGGTGTGAGAAACTAAATGACAAATGTAAACTATAACATCAATACGTATATAAGAATATAAGTGTATATGCATAGTTTAGTTCAAGAATGTAAAAATGGTTTTGTAAGACATTTAAGGGTTTTGAACAAATATAAAAGTGACTTGATGTCATTTTGATAAACATTTCAAAAGTAATACATTTGATAACAAAATATTTTTAAAGATAGAAAACCATTTCATACATCACATTTTGTAGTATGTGAAATCTGTTGAATGAAAACACAGTTATAAAATACATATATATGATTTAATAACATGCTATTTTCTACTTGTATTCCCCCCATTAAAGCATTTAAAATCATCTAAAACATTGATTAGGGGTATGAACTCACATGTTGTGAGTGGTTCTAGCGGGTACGCGTGTAGGGATGAGAAGTTCCAGGAATGAAGTCCCGAGACACAATAAGTCCTAAATAACATATAATGACACATATTGACATGAATATAGTGTTTATAACATCTATATGAAAGGAAACACCTTCCGGGACTAGGTAACACCTTTACCAAGTGTTTGAATCACATGTGATTCAACATAGGAAGGTATAAAGGCACTCACATGAGTATACTACCATGAGTTCACGGCCCAAGGGAGTTTACGGCCGTAAACTCATGGTTACTCATGGGTTAGTGCAAGTATGAAAGCTAGGGAATGATTTAGGGACATTAGCTTTAGCCTAGGATGAGAAAGACCACTTCTTTTGGCACTTTTGGGGTGTTCACGGCCCAAATGAGTTTACAACTGTAAACACATGTCCAAATATGTTTATGAGGGTCTTAAAGGTCATAAGGAAGCATTCTAAATTCATGCCTAAGCCTTAGGAAGTGTTTGTGGCACCAAAACACCCCTAACTTGAGTTTTCGGCCCATAGACCATTTGGTCATGTGTTTGCGGTCGTAAACACTTGTGGGTGTTGGTATTTTGGTTGTTTTGGATCTTAGACACATCAAGGTAAAAAGCTATGCTAGTATCTTGGCTTAAGGGTGGCATCTAGGGCATTTTGACACCCTAAAATGGGTAGTCTCAAGGTTCATTTCCAAGGCTTTGAGGGATATTGGGACACATTTGGCCCTTAAAATGGAGTTTACTCTCCAAATGGAGTTTACTCTCCAAAAGAAGTTTACTCTCCAAGATGTTCCTGGGGAGTAAACTCTCAAATCTTGTTGCTTTGAGTTTGATTTCTGTCCCTAAACTCGTTAGTGTACAAGTCCAAACTAGTTTCATGGCTTAAGGAAGGACTAGGCATCATTTGGCTTTTGAAAAGGAGTTTACTCTCCAAGATGTTCTTGGGGAGTAAACTTACAGATCTTGCTGGTTTGACGTTATTTTCATGTTGTTAAGCACAATCTAAGTTATATAATACAACTAGATTGAAGTACTCACGATTTGGGATAAAAACCCGAAGATCCGTGAGAGAAAATTTTGCTTTTCTCTAATTGGAAATGCGAATAATGAATGAAATTGGTTCAGAATTCTATTTATAGTCCTGAGATATTTTTGGCAGAAAATATTTTTATTCCTGAAATGATTTCTAATATAATAGAGTGTTGGAATAACAGTGTTGCACAAAACCCTAGTGTATCCACTCTCCTGATATTTCCTGAAGTGTAAACCCTGAATTAGTCAAACTTATCCAAAAAGTCTGAAAATTTACTGTGACTGTTATAACTTCTATTGAAGTGATATTGTTTGTTCAGAATGGAAATTTCGGGTTGTCACAGATAGTTGTTTAATTATCTTAGTCAAACCGATTCTTTTCCTTTTCCCTCTAAATGCGCTAGACATTTGGACAATTTTAGAATGGTCAAATATTATAGCATTTGCAATCGATCCTATACCCGAAGCGTATAGGACACGATGCATAATTTCTTACATAAAGATTCGATACTTTATCAATCTTCTGCCATAATAATTTATGTGCTACGTTTTCTCAATTCGAAATATGAAGAGGAATGTCGTAATCATAATCGAAATTTAAGAACACACTATATATCCTTGACTAAGTTTATTAACATTCCACAACCTAAGCCTTTAGATTTGAAATGAAGCATAATATTCTCTCCCTTAATTATAGCAAAACACCTATTCAACCCTTACAACTTTGCAAAGTATGACTCTTTTTTTCTATAATTAATATTGCAAACTTGCAATACTTGCCTAAATAATCATGCAATCATAACATTTATGCTCCCACTATCACGATGATTATTACAAACATAAAACTTATGTTCCCACTAGCTTTGACATGTATTCAGAAACAGCTTAACTTTTAGAAAAACAATGCCTATTGAATTTCTTTAAGTTCATATTTCTAATACCCAATGCTTTGATAATCTTTTATCAAGGCTTCTTAAACTTATACACCTTTGCCTTAGATAGCTTATATGTGCGTCTAAACAATTCAGACTAATTGCTAAATCTCACGATTCGAATTATGGAAAGGGATACCGTAACCATAATCGAATTCGAGAATACAATTTCACAATCACTATCTTCTTAAAATCTCTAGTAGTGAAAGCATTTCCTCACAGTCATTTTCATGAAGGAGGGAATCTTATGACACTTAGATTTTAATGGTGTATGTGTTCCTATCCATGTGAATTTGTTAAAACCAAAGTTTATGACAAATTCAAACTCATATGGACCAAACTTTCAATCTTGATTTCTTGCCTTATGGTAACACGGCTGCCCACCATGTCTTCCAAGTAGTTAAGCAGCTCACCCTTTCCTATCAATGTACTTTCAATTGATCAAGGTCCTTGCCTTTTATGCATTCAAATGAGAACTCATAGGCTCACATGCATAATTAACTCAATTGGAACGGCACAGAAACAAGGTAATGTCAACACGATAGGTTGTAAACCTCTACTCGTGTGCTAGTGATGATCGATAAGGTTTATTCTCGATTTGTTCTTGAAACCTTTTAAGACCATTAAGACTCCCACTAACTCCTTGACATATAAGATTCTCTTGTCAATAAACATTTCTTGACAAACAAATATTCAAGAGTTAGTGTAGCCTTTATCAAGACAAAACATTTTCATAAAATTGGTCCTAGTTGGTCTTTGTCTTATCCAAGACATCACAACTTTCCAATTTCAAATGTGCCAGAATAGGAAAAACTTTTTCCAAACTCTACATTTGATGAATGTTATAAACCTTCTTAAGACTTGTCACTCAATATTACAATCTTAACTCTAAGACTTGTTTTGGAATGAAGTATGATTGACTTCTTGATGTAACCATTTCTTCAATTCTTAATTCCTCTTCTTATACATACACTTGTACTAAGACTTATTTAGAGGATCAATTGAAATATGGTTCTTAATCATTAAGACATATCATAAAGCATAAAAGGTACTCTCCCTTCTTCTTAGAATAGAGAAACTTTTATCTTTCTGCCTACTTGATTCTTCTTATTCGTTCTGCTATTGATTTAAAATTTTCAATTAATTCAAAATTACACCTAATCTTATAATATTTACTAAACCTTTAGTAAATCATGATGAATATCTTTGTTACTCTTGTGGTGGATTTGATCAATACACAGCTTTGTGTACTCGATCTCCTAGTCCTTCACTCGACACTTTGTCAACGAATTTATCTAATTTCCAAATATGAGATTTCTCATTCATCGTGCAACCAAGTTGCATGATTCCAAGTTTTTGTCCAATTGAAACTTGGGCGATGAGAAACTCTCCCTATTTGGTAAATTCTTGACATTTCCACTATTAACATAATTAAGAATCTTATCCATTCGTTGTAGAAATATGCAAACATCAATTTTTCATAACGATTTCATTGCAAGGAAATAAATAAATAAATAAGTAAAATCAAAAATTTATTTTATTCATAAAAGCAGCGGAAAACATTTGTCCTTACAATGCAAAGTCAACTGAAAACTATGTAGAAAAATTCCTAACAATTCTATCATAACTTTCTAAGCTCAAAATCTAATCTTCAAATCCATGCGATCGAGATCCATTTCTTCGTGATTAGACTCATCTTGCTTTTCAATTAAGCTTCCTCTCTTTTCACTGATCCTGCAAAACATTCAAATGCAATCTTATCACATCACGCATCAAGAATCAACGAATAGGAACTTAATGGAGTTAGATAGTGGATTTTACCTGAAGCACAACCATACTTTTGACTCTCCCATCTTCTGGATTCTTCAGGCTCTTAGGGCAGACTTGTATCCAACACCCTTTCTCTTGGCAGCAATCGCAGGTTGATTCTCCTAGAACGTCCTCGGAAGCATGGTTGGTTGACTTTCCCAACAAATATGCTCCATTGCTTTGCCAAATCATTTCTGATTCAGCAGCAATGAGCATGTAAGTTAGGTCAATGAGATTATCGTCATGATCCATCCTATAATACTTTCTTTTGAACTCATTATATGATTCAGGAAATGACTGCAGAACCCAGTTCACAGCCAATTTATCAGGGAACGACGCACCCAATATTATCAACCTATCGATGTGTGATTTCATTCCTAGAACGTGGGAACACACAGGTTTACCATCTTCATGTTTCATTTCCAATAGGGCTTTATTGACATTGAACCTTTCAATTCTTCGATCTTGTGGGTTAGGGAGAATAATTTGAGGAGGAGGAGGAAGTGACATATGATTTCTTATTCCACGATCGAATCGTGGAATATCATCTTCATGTGGAATGCTTGTTCCACGGGATTTGGGAAGACCATAGTTGTCGTACTTTGGCATCTACAAAACGGGAGAAAAATAAATTCAAGTTTGTTGATAGATTGAGTCCTTAATAAATCACCCAAATAAGATATTAAGGCTAGGACCCAACGCAATATGCTACAACCTAGAAAAGGGATGTCGTAATCTAGTTGCAGAATATTTGAAGGTAAGTGAATGACGATTCACTAATTTTCACCATGAAAAACGAAATAGAAATTTAAGTTTTAAATCTATGAAAACTCCTAGATCCTATGAGATTCATTGAACATTTCAATGACATGTTTAAATCTCGATATGGCCCTCTAGTTTGTGACTGGGATGCCGAGGATGACAAAGCGGGTGTGAATAACCATGCAAACTTACATGGTGCCCCCACATGTTATAGTCACCTATTCGATGTGCCGGTAAACCACACACGTTCCACTAACATCTTCGCAAGGGTACAAAGTGTAATTTCACGGAATTGCATCAATTCACTTTTGCCTAAAGTAACTAAGATTGGGAATTTGTAAAACATTTAGTTACTTTTATACTTGATTATACTTATAATGGAAGGTTTCTGTCCCATCCTACCCGTTCGGCTAACGACCCTCCACTAGTAAAGAGTGCGGTGGGTAAGAGTGGATACCCATTCAGTCGCCATTTTATAGGCAATTTCCTTAAACACCCCTTATAGACCACCTTCGTGAATGAGGCCTACTAACGGTAAGACTGACTTTTACTCATACATATATATAATGTTAGACTTTTAATGTTATATATAGTATAGGGTGTATTTTACACTTTTAAATTACTAGGTGGTCAAATTTAACAATTATACTTTTAATTCAATTAATTTGTAAACCAAAACTTTTATGGATTTATTAAACCTCTTTTAATTATACACCTTAATTAATTAATAAAACCATAAGGGTGTGATATGAACTTTTCAAAACATCACTAGGGTTTTAGAATTTAACATTCCTAAATTAAACTTTTAATCAACTTTTAAATTCCAAAACTTGAGGGCAAGTTTTGAAACATTTCAAAACATCAGGGTTCAGAATTTAAATATACATCAAAATTAAACTTTTAATCAAAATTTAAGTTCCAAAACTTGAGGGCAAGTTTTGAAACCTTTTTCAAAACATTAGGGTTTCAACTATTTAAATTTCAAAACAAAACTTTTGAGTTCAAATTCAAACTATAAAACCTAAAGGGGGAAAATTGAAACTTTTCATAACACAAGGATCAAATAACAAATAATATAAATTAAACAATTAATTTCATCATTATCTATATTTGACCTAATTTCAATTTCTTGCAAAATAAGTTACCCAATTAATACAAATAATCAAATTTTATCATATAAGGAAGTTATTATCTAATCAATTGGTAATTATCTTTTGTTTAATCAAGGATATACTCATAAATATGTATAAAATCGGATTTTAATGATCTAAAACGGATAAGGCAAGTATCCATGATAAAAACAGCAAGAAATCTCGAAGTCCCCTCTTTCTGATGCTCGAACTCGCCGAGTACCACACTGGACTCGACGAGTTGAGGCCTACTCGCCGAGTACACTGTGGTACTCGCCGAGTTCATCACGCAGGTTGGCCAAACATCGATTTTGTAGCTTGAATAAACACACAAGGCATCAATACAATAGAAACCAATAAAGGCTCTGATACCACTGATGGGTTTTGGCCATAAGAACATCCTATGTGCTCATACAAACCCTAATGCTTGGATCTAGGTTTCTCTATTGTACATGCAAGTTATCCAAGACTATAAACCCTGGATCTAGCATATGATAATCAATATAACATATAAATTAGGGTTTAGATCATACCTTGATTGTTATGTAGCAATAACAATCTCAAATCCTTTCTTGTATTGACTTTAGAAAGCTTAGAGTCACAAATGTCACTCCTCTAATGGTTCACAAACACTAAAAGCAAGAGGATGAAGAAGAGAAGAGAAGGAGGCTGGCCAAAACGTGTGGAAACCCTAATCAACAAGTTCACCACGTTTTTGGCACATAAGGGTTCTTTAAATAGTGAGGCTATTACAGTTATCTAACAAGGAAACCCTAATTTGGATGCTTAAGCCCTAAGCAACCCATGGACTCCTTCCTTAAAAGCCCTAGGACGATTTCTAATGGGTTTCCCCATAGAATTCATCCACCCCTTTAATATGGAGTCCATTAACTCAATATTCAACTATCATACAACTGACAGTTCTAGTCCCTTAAGCTTAATTAATGCCTTTTAGTCACAAACTTAATTCTTATTAATTCTTGACTGATATTAATTAAACAATTTGATTTCTCCTTTAATATATTATTCTCATAATATATTAATAAATCATAATTAATCCTTTCTCTCGATAATTCATCCTATCAAGTTGCTTTGGTGAAGGCAACCCAAAAGGACCATGCACCATCGAGTCAAGTACATACCAAAATATTTATGGACTTAGACACTAATCCAACACTAGGAAGGATCAAGGTTGGCATCCAAGGCATAAGAAGGAACTAAGGTCCAATTTACCACCTTGAAAGGGGTTTATGGCCCAAGATCATCCTTGGCCGTAAACTCCTTTGTTCTATGGTTTCTTGATGATTTTCAAGTTTTATTAAGATCATACTAAGCATACAAGAAGCTAGGGCAAGTGCACTTACAAGATAGGAGCTCGATTGGGTGTTTAAGGTCCAAGAACACTAGTGTGTGTTCTTGGTGTTTCGAAGATCTAATGAAAATCAACAATTGAATGGATGAAATGATGTATAATGTCTAGGAGATAGGTTATAACAACAAATCAAGTCAAGTAATACTTACATTTTTGGAAAATCGGGTGAAGAACGGTATGCTACTTGAGAGAGAATGGCTTTGGTTCTTGAGTTAGGAAAAAGGGAAATGATAGAATGGAGAGTAAACTCATGCTTAAGGCATGAGTTTTCAGCCCTAAGAGAGTTCATGGCCCAAACTCTCTTTGTTTGGTCGTGAACACCAATTCAAGGTGTTGATCGTTCCATTACATTCCTGATTAACTAGAAGTCACTTCCTTTTATCCGTCCGATTTGCGAATAATTAATTAAAATACTCAAATGGACTTTAACTGGCTAAAAATTAGCAGAAAAGCATTTCACATTTAATTGAAGTGTTGGATTGTAGAGTTCGTACGAATGAAAATTTTGGGTTGTCACATCATCCCCCCGTTAGAAGGAATTTCGTCCCGAAATTAGAGTTTAAGCAAACATGTAGTTACAAATACCTAATCAAAAAGATGAGGATATTTCAGTTTCATCTGTTCCTCTCGCTCCCAAGTGAATTCACGTCCTCGCTTGGCGTTCCAGCGAACCTTCACTATCGGGATACGGCTTTGCTTTATTTGCTTGACCTCTCGGTCCAAGATCTCTATCGGTTCTTCCACGAAGTTGAGGCTCTCGTTGATCTCGATCTCGTCGAGTGGGATTACAAGATTCTCGTCGGACAGAAATGTTTTCAAGTTCCAGACGTGGAAGGTAGAATGTACGTTACTGAGTTCACGCAGTAGATTAAGTTTGTAAGCTACGAGGCCGATTCGGGCAAGAATCTCGAAAGGCCCTATGTATCTTGGATTGAGCTTCCCACGCTTTCTGAAGTGTATCAAGCCCTTCCAGGGTGAGACCTTCAGTAGAACTCGGTCGCCCACCTGGAACTCCAATGGTTTCCTTCGCTTGTCAGCGTAGCTTTTCTGTCGGTCTCTAGAGGCTTTCAATCGTTCACGAATTTGAACGGTCTTCTCTATCATTTCCCGAATGATCTCCGGACCCGTGAGAGTGCTTTCGGGAACTCGTCCCTTAGCTAACTGGGTATCACCCACCTCAGCCCAGCACAGAGGGGATCTGCACTTTCGGCCATAGAGAGCTTCGAAAGGAGCTGCCTTTATGCTCGTGTGATAATTGTTGTTGTAGGAAAATTCAACAAGGGGTAAATGAGTATCCCAAGCTTTCCCAAAGTTAATCACACAGGCTCGCAACATATCTTCTATGGTTTGGGTAGTTCTCTCACTTTGTCCGTCGGTCTGTGGATGGTAGGCTGTACTCATGTCCAGCCTAGTTCCTAGGGAACTTTGTAACGACTGCCAGAACCTCGAAGTGAATCTACTATCTCTATCCGAGATAATGGATAGGGGAACACCGTGCAGTCGTACAATATCACTAATGTAGGTTCTCGTAGGTTTCTCCATTTTGTCAGTTTCTTTGATGGGTAGGAAGTGTGCAGACTTGGTCAATCTGTCGATGATGACCCATATGGTATCAAGTCCACCCGTTGTCTTGGGCAACTTGGTTATGAAGTCCATAGTGATCCGCTCCCACTTCCATTCTGGTATCTCCAGTTCCTGCAGAAGACCAGAGGGTTTCTGGTATTCGACCTTTACCTTCGCGCAATTAAGGCATTTACTTACGAAGGTAGCAATATCTACTTTCATGTTAGGCCACTAGTATAACTTTTTAAGATCCAGATACATCTTATCTGAACCTGGGTGGACGGAATAATGCGTGTTATGTGCCTCGGTCATGGCCAAGTTTTTGAAGCCACCGTGTTTCGGTGTCCAGATCCGATCCATGAGGTATAAGGCTCCGCCACCATTGACTTCTAAATTCTTATCCATCCCTCTTAGGGATTCACTTGCCACATTTTCAGGTTTCAAAGCGTCGACCTTAGCCTCCTTAATTTGCGTGGACAAGTGTGAATGGATAGTTAGAGTCAAAGATTTGACTCTACGACCAGAGTATTCTTTCCAACTTAGGGCGTCGACTACTACATTGGCTTTACCCGGATGATAACGAATTTCGCATTTGTAATCACTGAGTAGCTCGACCCACTGTCGTTGTCTCATGTTGAGCTCCTTCTGGTCGAAAATATGTTGTAGAATTTTGTGGTCTGTAAAGATCGTGCTTTTTGTACCATACAGGTAGTGTCTCCATATCTTCAAAGCAAACACAAGTGCTCCTAGTTCAAGATCGTGGGTGGTGTAGTTAACCTCATGTATCTTTAGCTGTCTCAAGGCATAGGCGATGACCTTACCTCGCCGCATCAGAACACATCTGAGTCCTTGATTTGACGCATCATAATAGATAACAAAGTCTTCTATCCCTTTGGGGAGGGATAGTATTGATGCGGTGCACAAGGCTCGCTTGAGCGTTTGGAATGCTCTTTCCTGTTTCTCTTCCCAGTCAAAGGCCATGCCCTTCTGGGTCAATGTCGCAAGAGGTTTTGCTATGCGGGAGAAGTTCTGAATGAATCTGCGATAGTAGCCAGTGAGACCTAGAAATTGACGAATTCATGTAGGTGTCTTCGATGCTGACGAGTTCTCAATGGCCTTGATTTTGGAAGGGTCCACGTGTATTCCTTCTTTGCTAACAACGTGGCCCAAGAATTCGACTCTTCGAATCCAAAATTCGCATTTAGAGAACTTCGTGTAGAGCTTCTCCGATCGTAATGTTTCCAAGACTCTGTGGAGATGTTGACTATGTTCCACCTTACTTCAAGAGTAGATGAGTATGTCATCAATGAAGACGATGACGAACTGATCCAAGTAAGGACGACGCACCCTATTCATCAGATCCATGAATACTGCGGGCGCATTAGTTAATCTGAATGGAATCACTATAAACTCGTAGTGTCCATAACGAGTTCGAAAGGCTGTCTTGGGAACATCCTCCTCTAGCACTCGTAGTTGGTGATATTCGGATCGTAGATCTATCTTTGAGAAGTAGTTGGCTCCTTGAAGTTGATCAATTAAATCGTCTATGCGGGGCAAGGATAACGATTTTTAATGGTAAGTTTGTTGAGTTCCCTATAGTCGATGCACATACGAAACGATCCATCTTTCTTCTTGACGAACAAGACCGGTGCTCCCCATGGTGAGAAGCTTGGCCTAATGAATCCCTTCTTGAGAAGTTCATTAAGCTGACTGGAAAGTTCCTACATCTCTGCCGGTGCCAGACGGTAAGGAGATTTGGCTACGGGAGTAGCCCCTGGTACTAAGTCGATTCTGAACTCGACTTGGCGTTGTGGTGGTAATCCGGGAAGCTCTTCTGGAAAGATGTCGGGAAAGTCGTGTACCTCGGGGATGTTCTGAATGTCTTTTACTTCTTGACTCGTACCGACAATGTGTGCGTGGAATGCATGATATTCCTTCCATAAGCACTTTTAGGTTTCGATGCACGAAATGATGCGAAGGCTCGTACTAGGTGTGTTGCCATAGATAACTAAGGTTTCGTTGTTTGGAAGGTTAAGACGAACTGCTTTTTCAAAACACATGATGTCGGCGCGAAGAAGACTTAACCAATCCATGCCGATAATAACGTCGAAACATTTAATTGGGATCGGCATGAGGTCTATCTTGAAAGTATGACCATCTAAAGTTAAAGTACAACCTACATATATGCAATTAGTACTTTCCGTTTTCCCGTTTTTGATTTCTACCGTGAATGATTTATCTAATGCACATGGTTTTTGTTTAAGTAGGTGTACAAATTTATGACTTACGAAACTTTTCTCTGCTCCAATGTCGAAAAGTATGCAAGCATATGAGTTATCGAGGAGAAACGTACCAGTAACTATTGTAGGATCAGCTACGGCTTCCTCGTGGCCTATGGACATAACTCTTCCTACTCCGCCAACGATACCCGCCTTAGGGCAGTTCCTCTTGTAGTGGCCTACCTCGCCACAACCGTAGCAAGCTTGGCCCACACCGGCGTTAGGAACTTGGGCGATCGGCCCAGCTAGAATTTTGCAGAAACGAGCTGTATGGCCCTTCCTATTGCAGTTAGAGCACTGCATTTCCTTGCAAGGTCCGTGGTGATGGAAGTTGCATTTATTGCACCTCGGAAGATTTCCAACATAAGTTTTTGCTGGTAAGGGGTTTGCAGGGACAACAGGGGTTACCGTGGCAGCATTGATTGCCACAAGTTGTTTTTTCCTTGAGGATTCTTGCGAAGCCCCTCTTTTCCTCTTGTTCCACCCCTTCTTCTTGTTGTCGTTGTTGTTTCCCTTTTGTGGCTGTGGTGTAGGAATTGTTGGGTTCTGGTGTTTTCCGTGATCTATAAGAGATTGTGCCAGCTCTTTGGCGCTGTCAAAAGTAACACGCTTGGATGCTAACACACTTGACTAGATCTGGGGCGATAGTCCCCATATATATCTCTCTATTTTCTTGCTCTCGAGAGCAACCATATCAGGGCATAGAATGGCCAGATCACAGAATCTATTCGTATAGGTTGATATGTCGGAACCAACCATTTCTAGGCCCCAAAGTTCCTATTCGAGTTTTTGTATTTCCCCTCGAGGACAGTACTCTCTCATTAGCATGGCTTTCAAGTTTTCCCAGCTGATCGAATTTGCCACCACAATAGTCAGAGACTTAACTTGGCCGTTCCACCAAGTTAGTGCTCTGTCAGAAAATATACAAATAGCAAACTTGACCTGGTTGCCCTCCGAGCAGGCGCAGATTTCAAAGACCGCTTCCGTCTTCTCAATCCATTGCCTTAAGAACATAACCCCACCAGTTCCATTGAAGTTTCGGGGTTTAGCATTTGTAAAGTCCGTGTAGGTGCATTCCCTGGCATACCCATGGCTCTCGTCGTGGTTGGAAGGATGTGCACCTGTTCCTGATCCACTAGGGACAGGAGTATTGAAGTTTGACACGGCAGTTGCTACGGCTGCTGTGAAGGCTACCTGGAACATAGTAGCGTCGAAAGGAGGAGGT
Source organism: Lactuca serriola (assembly GCF_051521515.1). Classification (NCBI taxonomy): domain Eukaryota; kingdom Viridiplantae; phylum Streptophyta; class Magnoliopsida; order Asterales; family Asteraceae; genus Lactuca; species Lactuca serriola. The sequence continues at coordinate 105,800,761 of NC_136415.1, forward strand.
GGTTGAGGTGGTGGAGGAGGTGGTACCGGCCTTTCGTTATTAGGGTTACGCCTTGGGTTTCTGCGAGGCGGCATCTTTTAACTATACGTTTAAAAAGATGACAACATGGATAAGATTGAATGAATAATGAGAGTGAGTCATGGACTAACTCTCCATAGTCCAACAACACAATGAATAGTATGTAACACCGTAAAAATTAAAACATTTTTTTTTCTCATTTTCAAAACACATTTTCCAAACACATTTATTAATAAAATGTCATTGTATCATATCCATGTTCCACAAAACATCCCCCAAGATCGAAATACATAAAATCCCATGTGTGTGCACGAATCATGTCGGCGCCTTCCCACGGTCATCACTGGTACCTGAAACACATAACACGTAACACTGTAAGCATAAAGCTTAGTTAGTTTCCCCAAAATACCACTCTAACATATATTAGCCACTCGTGGCTATAACTCTATTGACCCTCTGGTCAATGTGTCTCAGTGGGACCCTCCAGCCCCAACTCTCTGTGGGCCCTCTGGCCCTAACTCTATGGACCCACTGGTCCTACTCTGTAAACTCTGAATCATGCATATCACATATCACAATAAATCGCAACACATAAATAACATGCAAATACACTGGTACATAACTCTAAAATACACTGCCACATAACTCTGTTACCACACTAGGTAAAGTATAGTGAGAAGACTCACCTCTGTATCTCGGTAAATCTCTGTCTTGGTAAACGCTGGCCTAGCCTCCGCCTAATCATATGAAATAAATACCCTAGTTAATATAACTCTCAAAGGCTAGACTATGCCCTCTTATGACATTCTCAGAAAGGTAAAAGACCATTTTACCCCTCTCATAACTGAAAAGACCCCACAATACACCATACCCTAAAAGTCAACCAAAAGTCAACTTTCCGGGTTACGTTGCACGTACTAGATGTGTACGCTGAGCATACCCGGAAGCCTCTCAGAATCGGGGAACGCCACCCAGTACTCGGCGCGTACTGGGAGTACGCCGAGTCCAATTTCTAGATCTGACCACATCTAAGCCTCTTAATCCATAAAGTTGATGACTTTAAGCCTTTGCATGGCTGAACAAGCCACCAACTCCCATAATATTCCATCCTCTAACTCTAGAAGGCTTATTACTCAAACATGACCTCAAACTAACAACCAAGATGGAAACTTTATGGTTCTAAATCACTAATACCACTGAAAAGGGACAGATCTCGGACCATGGATCACCTTACACTCATAAAGTCTCCACCTTTGGGGTTTTTAACCCTAGAAATGGCACATGCAACAACAACGAAAATAAGAGGAAAGTTTTTGAACTTTATACCTCTAAGTGTAGCCCCTTTCTCTATAGATCTCAGATCTAAATTGGCCCTTCAAGCTTTAGCTTCCAAGAGCTCCTTTCCTTATTCTTCACTAAGTCACCAAAACACAATTAGCTCCAACAACACTCACACACACTAAGGACGATGGGAGGCTCTCTCTTAGGGTTTCACTCACTGATATGGAGGCTGAGAAATGAGCCTTAGCACCCTTTAAATAGTGCATAAGACGGATTAGGGTTTTTGCACCTGGGCCGGGTACGCCCGGCGTAGCTCTGGGTACGCCCAGCGTACCTTGGCTACTCCGTGTCCAAACTAAGCGTATGAGTACGCATAGCGTACCCCTCTGGTACGCCCAGCATACTCACTTGTTAGGTTCCCACCACTCAAGGACTAATCATGACCAATTGACAAAGAATAAGGGTGAAAGAAATGCACCTGAATCTCGGGGTGTTACAATTCTCCCCCACTAGAACCAGAATTCGCCCCCGAAGTTTCATTCCTCGAACAACTTTGGATGTTGCCCTCGCATCTCCGACTCTGACTCCCAAGTCATCTTAGACCCCTTCCGATGTTGCCACTGAACGCAAACCAGAGGTACTTCCTTGTTCCTCAAAACCTTGATCTTCTGATCCCTGATCGCCACCGGTCTCTCAGCATAATTCAAGCTTGCATCCACCTGAATATCCTCCAATGGCACCACTGCCGACTCATCGGCTATACATTTTCGCAACTATGACACGTGGAAAGTGTCATGAATCTGCCCGAACTCCTCAGGTAGCTCCAAATGATATGCTATCCTGCCCACCCTTTCGATCACTCTAAACGGACCAATATACCGGGGCCCTAGCTTGCCTCTCTTCCTGAAGCAGATCACTCCTTTCCAAGAAGATACCTTCAGGAGCACAAAATCTCCGACCTGAAACTCAAGCTCGGACCGACGCCTATCCGCATAACTCTTCTGGCGACCCTGAGCGGTCAACAACCTCTGTCTGAACTGCTAAATCTGCTCCGTCGTCTGAAGTACTATCTTTGTACTACCCATCACACGTTGCCCTACCTCTCCCCAGCAAATGGGAGTCCGACACCTCCTCCCATACAACAGCTCAAAAGGCGGCATATCGATGCTCGAATGATGGCTGTTGTTATAGGAAAACTCTGCCAAAGGTAGGTATGTGTCCCAACTCCCTCCGAAGTCCAATACACATGCTCGAAGCATGTCCTCGAGCGTCTGAATTGTCCGATCGCTCTGCCCGTCAGTCTGTAGGTGGTATGCAGTACTAAAATGCAGCCTCGTACCCAATTCCTCATGAAATTTCTTCCAGAATCTGGAAGTGAAACACACATCTCGATCTGAGACGATCGAGATCGGTACACCATGTCGCGATACCACCTCTCTCACGTACAACTATGCCAACCTCTCAGCGGAAGAGCTCTCACTGATTGCAAGGAAGTGGGCGCTCTTTGTCAACCTGTCCATAATCACCCAAATTGCATCGAGTCCCCTAGCAGTACTCGGCAATTTGGTGATAAAATCCATGGTAATCTGTTCCCACTTCCACTCGGGAACCTCCAAGGGCTGCAACTTACCATGCGGTCTCTGGTGCTCAGCCTTAACCTTACGACAGCTTAAGCACCTCTCAACATACCACGCGACATCCCTCTTCATACAGGGCCACCAATACTCTCTCTTCAGGTCCAAATACATCTTAGTGGCCCCAGGATGGATCGAGAACTTCAATCGATGAGCCTCTTCCATCAAAATGGTACGCGTCCTGCCCACAAACGGTACCCAGATACGACCCTGGAATGCCATAAGCCCCCGGCTATCGGTAACGAACTCCGATACCAACCCAACAGCTCGCTCTCTCTTCTGGTTTTCTGATCTCACGGCCTCAGCCTGGGCCCCCCGAATGGTGTCCAACACCGGAGTCATCACTGTCAACCTCAAACAAACATCTCGTATCGGGGCGCTCTCCGCCCTTCGGTAATAAATCCCGGGTCAACCTGGTGAGTGGCACGGCGATCTTGGAGAAATCCCTGATAAATCTCCGGTAATAACCTGTCAGCCCTAAGAAACTCCTAATCTCGGTGGGTGACATCGGCTACAACATTAGCCTTACCCGGGTGGTACAGGATCTCGCAGTCATAATCCTTTACCACATCCAACCATCTCCTCTGTCGCATATTCAGGTTGGGCTGATCCATCAAGTACTTCAAGCTCTTGTGGTCCATGTATATGGTACACCGAACCCCATACAGATAGTGACACCAGATCTTGAGGGAGAACACCACTGCCCCCAACTCTAGATCATGGGTGGGATACCTCGTCTCATGAGGCTTTAGCTGCCTCGATGCATATGCTATCACATACCCTCTCTGCATCAGTACCGCTCCCAACCCCGATATCGACGCGTCATAATACACCACAAAGTCCTCCATCCCCTCCAGAAGGGCTAAAACTGGGGCTTCGCACAGTCTCTGGCGAAGTGTCTCAACGGAAGCCCGCTGCTCTGGGCCCCATGAAAAAGCAACACCCTTCCGGGTCAACCTGGTGAGTGGCACGGCGATCTTGGAGAAATCCCTGATAAATCTCCGGTAATAACCTGTCAGCCCTAAGAAACTCCTAATCTCGGTGGGTGACCTCGGCACCTCCCAACTCATCACTGCCTCAATCTTGGCCGGGTCGACCAATATCCCTTTCTGGTTAACGAGGTGCCCTAGGAGCTGGACCTCTCGCAACCAGAAATCACACTTGGAGAATTTGGCATAGATCCTCTCCGATCTCAGAAATCTGAGGATCTCCCTCAAATGCTTCTCATGCTGCTCTCTGGATCTCGAATACACCAAAATGTCATCGATGAATACGATCACTGAGCGATCCAACATCGGCCTGCACACTCTGTTCATGAGATCCATGAACACCGCCGGTGCATTGGTGAGTCCGAAAGGCATCACCACAAACTCGTAATGCCCATAACGAGTCCTGAACGTTGTCTTCTGGATGTCCTCATCTCGCACCCTCACCTGATGATACCCAGACCTCAAATCGATCTTGGAGAACCAAGATTCTCCCTGCAACTGATCGAACAAATCGTTGATCCTCGGCAACGGGTAACGGTTCTTGACCATCAGCTTGTTCAACTCCCGGTAATCAATGCACATCTGGTGTGAACCATCCTTTTTCTTGACAAAAAGGATAGGCGCCCCCCACAGCGAGCTGCTCGACTGAATAAACCCCTTCCCCAACAACTCCTGAAGTTGCGAGGATAACTCCTACATCTCTGGAGGCGCAAGGCGATAAGGCACCTTGGCGATAGGCGCGGCCCCCGGAATCAAATCGATACTGAACTCCACCTGCCTCACGGGAGGCACGCCCGACAACTCCTCCGAAAATACATCCGGGAACTCAAGCACTATCGGAACCTCATCAACTGACCTCGGTCTCTCTGAATCAACCCTCGTATCCATCACATACGCTACAAAGCCCTACAACCTTTTTGTATACACTGTCTCGCTCTAGCGGCCGAACACAATGCTGACCCACAACGTGTACCCTCATTGTACACCGTAAGCCTTCCCCCACTAGGGTCTCATATCGTTACCAGCTGTCGCTCGCAGTCGATAATCGCTCCGAATCTACTCAACCAGTTCATGCCCACGATGACACAGACATCCCCCATCGCAATAGGAACTAAATCAATCATGAATTCAACACCAAAAATCTCGAGTACACACCCTCGGATCACCTTTGTGGCATACACCGCCCTCTCGTCAGCTATGGAAACTCTCAGAGGTCGACTCAACGCCTCACGACTAACACTGATGTGCTGACTAAAAGCCAAAGATACAAAAGACCGACTCGCACCCGAGTCAAATAACACCAAGGCGGGTACAGAACTCACAAGAAAAGTACCTACGCATAACATAATATAAGCACAATATCTCAACATCAAAATAAATACACGAAAGAATACATACCAGCCACGACATCGGGCGCTGCGTGGATCTCCTCCGTGGTCAACTGAAAGGCTCTCCCTCGTGCCTTCGGTGCCTCGGCCTTCACTGGCCGGCTCTCAGTAGCTCTGATAGCAGCAGGGGCAGATCCCTAAGATGCTCCCTGTGCTGATCCCCGCAGCTGTGGACACTCTGCCTTTTGGTGTCCGGTCTGGTTGCAGTGAAAACATACTGCAAACCCCTTTGGGCAATCCTTGGCCATATTCCCCTCCTTGCCACATTTGTAGCAAGACCCTGCTCTGCACACCCCATCGTGGCTCTTGTCGCACTTGCCACAAGTGCGACCCCTCTGACTCCCTGATCTCGAATCAGCGGGCTTGGACTGCTTGGCAAACGACTGAGACTGCACCGGTCACCGATCCCTCCCCTGAGACTCAGCCTCTTCCCTAGCCTGGGTCTCCAGCTCTGTCTCCCTCTTCCGGGCATTTTCCTGAAGCTCGGAAAATGTCCGGTACGTCGAGTTCGCCACGAACTCTCGTATATCCCTCCTTAAAATGCTCAGATATCGGCTCATACGTGCCTGCTCGGAGGACACGTGCTCTGGGCAGAACATCGCCCGCTCATGGAACATCCTCGTAATCACTGTAACAGACTCAGTACCCTGCTTGAGGGTCAGAAACTCTTGGGCCAAACGCCCCCTCTCCACCTGGGGAACGTACTCATCTCGGAACATATTAGTGAACCTCTCCCAGGTCACTACAACAAGCTCAGCAGGCATATAGTGTGCCGTCACAAACTTCCACCAATCCTTCGCTCCCAAGCGAAGCTGGTTCAGCGCGAACCGGACTCTCAAATGCTCTAGAGATGAGCAAGTAAAGAAACACCCCTCTATGTCTGAAATCCACCTCATCGCCGCAATCGGTTCCTGGGTCCCGTCAAACTCCGATGGTTTTGTGTTGCTGAACTCTCAAAACAGCAACGCATCACCACCCTACGGCCTAGTCGCAGCTATAGTTGTAGTGGCCGCAACAACAGCAGCCTCGGAAAGAGCAGCGTATCTCTCATCAAATGTCTCTATCAGTGTGGTCTTGATAGACCCGAACATGTCTGGTATCTCTGCCCTGATGGCCGCAGCCACCTCCTCGTGGATGATCCTACGAATCTCCTCGTCACTCGTACCGCTGCTCTTTGGTGTGTGGCGTGTCCTAACCATGATCTCCCTCTCTCTGAAATAGAACATAAAAAATATCAGGGACTTGCTCGAGTATACTCACACTCGAATACTCCACCCTACTTGTTTCTTGGTACTCTAAGGATTCTTACTTGGATTGTGCACTGACCCGGTGTCTTTAGTAGTACGGGCCCAATATTAGCGTCCACACCACATCAGCTTTCACCCCAAGTTCTCCTCCCAGAGTCCCAATTCCCAAGTACTCTACTCTCTCTAATCATATGATACTCGCTAGCAGATCTCTCATAACCTCCTTGTTGCTATCTAAACACTCTGAAGCATCCCTAGCAGCAACACTCCTATACTAAGGCATCACATATCAGGCCACTCTAGTCCTAATAAGAATACCTAATCTACTATAGCATGCATAATATAACTCATCATATAACATATCATATCATATCTCATAACACTTTATTGTAATGGTATTTTGGGAAATCACCGTTCGGGCGCTGGCTGTTCGTACACACGACTCTGCTCTGTTTTGTCTCGAAAGCTCTTTTTACTTTTTGAAAACTATTTTATTATCGAAATTTCCTCAAATCCTCAGTTTGAGTTCAGATACGCCCGAAGGTGCACTCGGATCCCTCAAACCAAGGCTCTGATACCAACTTGTAACACCGTAAAAATTAAAACAATTTTTTTTCGCATTTTCAAAACACATTTTCCAAACACATTTATTAATAAAAATGTCATTGTATCATATCCATGTTCCACAAAACATCCCCCAAGAACGAAATACATAAAATCCCATGTGTGTGCACGAATCATGCCAACGCCTTCCTGCGGTCATCACTGGTACCTGAAACACACAACACGTAACACTGTAAGCATAAAGCTTAGTGAGTTTCCCCAAAATACCACTCTAACATATATTAGCCACTCGAGGCTATAACTCTGTTGACCCTCTGGTCAATGTGTCTCAGTGGGACCCTCCAGCCCCAACTCTCTGTGGGCCCTCTGGCCCTAACTCTATGGACCCACTGGTCCTACTCTATAAACTCTGAATCATGCATATCACATATTACAATAAATCGCAACACATAAATAACATGCAAATACATTGGTACATAACTCTAAAATACACTGCCACATAACTCTGTTATCATACTAGGTAAAGTATAGTGAGAAGACTCACCTCTTTATCTCGGTAAATCTCTGTCTCGGTAAACGCTGGCCTAGCCTCCGCCTAATCATATGAAATAAATACCCTATTTAATATAACTCTCAAAGGCTAGACTATGCCCTCTTATGACATTCTCAGAAGGGTAAAATACCATTTTACCCCTCTGATAACTCAAAAGACCCCACAACAGACCATACCCTAAAAGTCAACCAAAAGTCAACTTTCCGGGTTACGCTGCGCGTACCAGATGTGTACGTTGAGCGTACCTGGCAGCCTCTCAGAATCGGGGAACACCACCCAGTACGTGGCGCGTACTGGGATTACGCCCGGCGTACTCCCCAACTTCAGCCCCTTAGCTCTTGAGGTCTTAAACGATTAAGACCCACGTCCAATTTCTAGATCTGACCACATCTAAGCCTCTTAATCCATAAAGTTGATGACTTTAAGCCTTTTCATGGCTGAACAAGCCACCAACTCCCATAATATTCCATCCTCTAACTCTAGAAGGCTTATTACTCAAACATGACCTCAAACTAACAACCAAGATGGAAACTTTATGGTTCTAAATCACTAATACCACTGAAAAGGGATAGATCTCGGACCATGGATCACCTTACACTCATAAAGTCTCCACCTTTGGGGTTTTTAACCCTAGAAATGGCACATGCAACAACAACGAAAAGAAGAGGAAAGTTTTTGAACTTTATACCTCTAAGTGTAGCCCCTTTCTCTATAGATCTCAGATCTAAATTGGCACTTCAAGCTTTAGCTTCCAAAAGCTCCTTTCCTTATTCTTCACTAAGTCACCAAAACACAATTAGCTCCAACAACACTCACACACACTAAGGACGATGGGAGGCTCTCTCTTAGGGTTTCACTCACTGATATGGGGGCTGAGAAATGAGCCTTAGCACCCTTTAAATAGTGCATAAGACGGATTAGGGTTTTTGCACCTGGGCCGGGTACGCCCGGCGTAACTCTGGGTATGCCTAGCGTACCTTGGCGACTCCGCGTCCAAACTAAGTGTATGAGTACGTGCAGCGTACCCCTCTGGTACGCCCAACGTGCTCACTTGCTAGGTTCCCACCACTCAAGGACTAATCATGACCAATTGACAAAGAATAAGTTTGAAAGAAATGCACCTGAATCTGGGGGTGTTACATAGTATGCTTGAATGAAGATGATAGCATTTGGATAATAATTTCCATATGATTTGATATCTGTCAATAATACTGGAATTACAAATGTAATAAGTTTGGGAAAAGTGGCCTAGAAGTAGGCCTTACATCAACCAAGATAGGAAAATTTTTGACAGAACTATGACTAGATCAAGACCTAACGGGTCTAAGAATTACAAGGATGGGAAATTAGACAAAAGTTTTTACATAAACTAGGTTATATCCAAAAGATGAGTCGATGAGATTCTATCGGCGGCGAGAACTGCTATCATGAGTTCTTGATCCCGACAGTAGGCGTTCTATGTTCCTCATACGCTTGTCAGCACTCACTTGTTGAGCTCGAAGTTCCCTAACCTCAGCTTGGGTTTCAGCAAGTTCTCTCTGCAGAGCTGCATTGCGGACCAGAGTCCTTTCATGAGCAGACTCTAGTTGGCGAATGTGGACTGTGTTAACGCCAGAGTTGGCGTCAATCTCCACGACTCGATTGATAGTTGATTGACCCAGTATCGTGTTTCGAGAAATCCTACGAACCATGATGTGACATCCCCAAAATCATGGCCAGAAAAGACCGATTTTGTTTATGCTTTATAAAAATAAGAGTACTTCATTTTATAAAAAGGTTGCGGAATTTGTTCCCAGAAAAACATGGTAAATACGTTATTAAAACATTTTCGAAGAAACGTATTTATTTCATTTTAAAATGTTTGGGATGTCATCGTTAATACCGAAACATAAGCATAAACAGAACTTACAATGATTTACACTAGTGATCTACATCTCTTTTAAATCTCTCAGTGTAATGTCACTTCACTTCGTCACCTGTGATATACATAAACTAAGTGGGTTAGGTTGGGAAACCTGGTGAGTACATAGGGTTTTCAACTCACAATAATATAATTATTATGTTCAATCAAACAATCAACCCAATTACCCATCCCCATTATCTTCTTTACTCTTTAAAGATTTAACCTAAGAGTCATTTATCCTGCATTCGTTTATTCCGAAGTCCCTTACTTCCAGGGTTATAAGACTGGCACTAAATCCATAGCCGCTAATGTTCATTCACAAAGCACTAACTCCATAGCTGCTATAGTCTATTCATCGGGTACTAAATCCATAGCTACCAGTCTTTATCTAATAGGTACTAAGTCCATAGCTACCAATGTTCAACAGGTACTAAGTCCATAGCTACCAATTCCTACAGGTACTAAATCCTTAGCTACCAGTGTCTAACTAATAGGTACTAAGTCCATAGCTACCAATTCCCAACAGGTACTAAATCCATAGCTACCAATGTCTAAAAGGTACTAAGTCCATAGCTACCGGTGTTTGTCCCATAGGCACTAAGTCTATAGCTGCCAATGTATACTCACGTCATCTTCTATCTCTCATCATTCATCTACCCATCTCATACCCAACATTTTCGTATATATAAGATACGTATACAGTTTAAGTCCTTTAAAACATGTATAAAACGTTCAACCAGCATAGACAGCAAGTATTCAGATAATATGCACACATAGCACGTAGTTTATATAAAATACTTCATATCTATGTGTAAGATGAAAGGGACTATGCACTCACCTGGTAAGGTGGTCACTCGGCACTCGGACAGCTCTTCGTTACTTCTTAAAACAATTCTTCCTTGACCAAAACCTACTATTAATACCACTAGAGTTTAGTTTTAACGTTAATCGCGACTAATTAATAGTCTAGCTATTATTACTATTATATAAGCGTTAAATAACACTCAATACAACTCATAATAATAGCCCAAATAATTATTTTAAGGTCCTAATAATGTTACTATAATTAAATAAAAGCTATATTAAATATAGTATAGGCGTAACTCACTTACAACGGGTTTTTATTAAAAACCGGGCTTCGCTAGAGCAGCGTTTCCGAGCCGAAAGCTTTTTTTCTCGAAGCCGTTGGGCGCTCCGGGGCTTTCTTCTCGTGATAGGGAGGTTCCCTAGACTTGGGAGGGGTTTAGGGAGGTTAGAGAGAAGTTAGAGAGAGAAAGAAAGGCTTATGGTGTGAAGAAAATATGAGGAGTTCACCCTTGTATTTATAGGAAGTGTATAGTAAAGTAGTCTCCAAGCTTCGTCCGTAACTTTTGCATACGAGCACTGTTTTTGTCTGTCTTTTTACTGTTGAGTTCCTATTAATGAGATCTTCAACTTTCATTTAGACCTCGTTAGCTAATTCTCATTCTATCTCGGATTTACAAAACTGTATCGAATTCGCCGCGCTCGAAAAGTAGAGACTAAGCTTCGTCCATAACTTTCACATACGAGTTCTGTTTTTTTCTGTCTTTTTACCGTTGATTTCCTATTAATGAGATCTTCAACTCTCATTTAGACCTCGTTGGCTAATTCTCATTCTATCTCGGATTTACAAAACTGTATCGAATTCGCCGCGCTCGAAAAGTAGGGACTAAGCTTCGTCCATATCTTTCGCATACGAGCTCTATTATCGACGTTCTTTATTTCCACGCGTTGGTATTTACGAGTACTACAACTTTCATTTAGATCCCGTCAGCTAAAAATCGACCGATCTAAAATTCAGATTTCGGGTTGTGCACTACTATGCTAAATCTTAGAAAAATCATAACTTCCTCATACGAAGTCAGATTTGGGCGTTCTTTTTATCGATGTTCTTAGTTTAACATATTCTACGACTTTCGTTTAGATCGCTAAGGCTAAATCTCGCTTTATCATAAATTCACTATTTACGCTTCCCGATATCGTGCCGGTTCCGTCGCGAAACTTCAACGGGTCAAAACTTCTTCGTTATAACTCGGATTTCGGCGTTCTTTATATGTACGAAAACCTTGTAACATACTCTACAACGTGGTTAATATTATTTATTCTAAATAATCTTTTGTCGAAAAGTCGTTTTCGACCCCTATTGCCTCTAATTTGACTAGCCCGGATTTGCGGGCGTTACACATGATGGGTAGGACTCTGTCAGCAGAACCTCCCTCAGTGAGGTTGTAGAAGCTTCTATCTCCATTATAGGGAATAGGTTGACCCTGTTCCTGACTCCACCTATTCAATTTGTGGCCCACAGAGGCGTGGGTCCTTGAAATGCGGGACGGGGGTTCGGGTTTGGGTTTTGAGCGACTGGAGGTAGGTTGTTGACTTCAGGCTCCGAGTCAAAACTATCAGAAAAACCCTCATCATGGTGATCATCCAAAGGGATTGGGTGATCATCTTCTGGTTCTTCCTCTAGCCATCCAGCGTTGCCTTGGTTTGGGAAGTACGGGTCGCCGTGGTGAAATCCAACCATAAAATCTACGCGAGAAAAGGGATATAAGAAATAACTAAATAGACGAACTAACTAAGATAATTAAAAGATGATCTTTATCAGTTGCTTCAATACTTGTTTAGTGCATACCAGTTGTGACACCAGTCAAATTTTGGTCAAAAATAAATTGATCAAAAATCATAATTGGGATGAACCAAGTGGTAGAGATTGTAACAAGGTTTCCAAAAATATAAAGAACACTGAAATCCGAGTTATAACGAAGAAGTTATAACCAATCGAAAATCCGAGATAAAACCGGCAAAACACTATTCAGTGTAAAAAGTGAATTTTCGATAAAAAGCTTTTTAGCCTTAACAATCTAAACAAAAGTTGTAGAATATGTTAAACCGAGAACGTTCATAAAAATAACGTCAAAATCTGACTTCGTATGAGGAAGTTATGATTTTTCGAAGTTTCGGTTTAGCAGTAGACAGCTAAAAATTCGAAATATAAATCTATCGATATTTAGCCAACGCAACTTAAATGAGAATCGAAGGTCTCGTCAAAAGTAGCACGACGGTAAAAAGACAGACGAAAACGGACATCGGATGAAGAAGTTATGAATTTTTAACGGATTTCCCTGTCCCGGTCTGCTAAAAATAATAATAATAAAAATAAAGTCAAAATTAGCCAACGAATTCTAAATGAAAGTCGTAGAGTATAGTTTTACCTACGCGTGCATATAAAGAACGTCAAAAACGGAGTTCGTATGCAAAAGTTATGAATTTTAGAAGTTTTTGGCTCAAAAACCCAGAAAAATCACATAGTCACCATTCTGCCACGTCACCCTCGCATGCGAGGCTGCCACATGTCATCCTCGGGTTGGACCGCAAATCGCCGTGTCACCATCGGATTGGACCGCAGCTGCGGTCTAGTAAGAAGCCTACACCTTCGCATCGGACACCCCCTTCGTATGCGTGGCCTTCTCCTATTGGACCGAAGTCCGGTCAACACAGAAGCTGCCATGTCCGAAGCCTCGCCTCGTATACCACCCTCCTTCCAACGCATGTGATGCTAACTCCTCGGCCTCACCACCTGTCTTCTTCGGACCGCACCCTCGCACCCCTATATAAAGGGTGCGAGACTTCTCGGATTTGAGAGGTTTTTCACCCCAAATTTCTCCATTTTTCATCTTTTCACCCCCTCGACTTTCTCACGACCCCCGAAGGCCCCGGTATCACGTCTAAAGCCCGAAGCAAGCCTCAGAGCCCTGGAATTGTCAAGAATTCATCCTTTCTCCAGTCGAAACTTTTTTCCGATTTAAGCCGGTTTTTCGTCAAACAAACTATTTTTTGGGAAATAAAACGCTGCCCGAATTACCACCTATCAATGTGAGTTCATACCCCTATAATTTACCTTTTTAATGTTTTCTAAATGCTTTTAGGGGGAATACAAGTTTAACACAATATTAAATTGTGTTAATAACTGTATGTGATAATAATCATACAAAGCGTTTCCGTATGCTTTCAAGAATTACCAAATACATCCAAAATGACTTAAAGCCATGTTAAATCTTTAAAGTCATGTAAAGTCCGTTAAATTCTTTCAAAAATGTTTTATAAACTATTTGAAATTATAAATGCCAAAAATCATGTTTATATATGTATAAATATATAAATAAGATTTGAAGGACTTAGGACTAATGAATTTTCTTATTTCCTTTTCCTTGTTTGGATGTGGAGTTAAGGTTGTGTTATTTGTCCGAAAGTTGTTTCCTTCTTAATTATATATATTATACATATATTAGTATAAAAAGGTCACCCGTTTTGGTATCATCACCTATGTATCACGCTGAGCAAAGGTGTTCATCCATGAGAAATCATGTTAACCAGATAGAACATATAAATTATAATAGGTATAATTTATGATTCAAAACTTAATATACAAGTATGATTCACATTCCAAGGAAAGTACCAAAACTTATTTAACTATACCAGGATATGTATAATGCCTTGAATATACGAATAACATATTAAAGAAGTAAAGATACATCATACCGGGTTTGCATTAACAAAGGTACGATACAAAGTACTAAGGTTAGCAATCACGGGGTAACAATACATCATATCGGGTTTGCATTAACAAAGGTACGATACAGAGTACCAAGGTTAGCAAACACGGGGTAATAATACATCGTAAATCTCGTTGAAACAATAAATTTGTGAGACTCTTCACGGTGTACTTATCTAAGTATGACTTTAAGTCCTGACCTATTAACCATAATCTCTTGTAGGGAGAGCGTAAATTTGTGTATAGATCTATATGGGACTGACAATCCCGCATCTCTACTGTTCGCTGCAGTTTGGCCGGCAGGCTTAGGGTGTCACATATCATTCCATTCCGACGCCTGAAGAACGTCGCCGCAGGCATATCAGTCATATTAGTATGGTTAATAGAACTCACATGGATAAAACAACGAGTGAATTACTAAGTAATATACTTCTTTTAAAACAGTAAGAAAAGATAATTACATCCCGACCAAATATACCTTCTGTAGTTTTTACTTACAGTAAAAGCTACGTATCATGAAATCAAATATGGTAAATATACTTGTAATTCTGTTTTTGAACATTTAAAACCACAAGGCAGTATTATGGATAATATAATATTTTCCAAGATTAATACTAAGGTTTTTACCATAGAACATATATAACTAAGAATACTTTTACAAATGAAACGGTTTATGGAATTAAACCACTCTTTCAAAAGAAACGGTTATGGGATTTAACCACTCATACAATGGAAACGGGTTATGAGATTTAACCACTTATACAAAGGAAACGGTTTATGCGATTTAACCACTTACACAAAGAAAACGGTTTATGGGATTAAACCACTTTTACAAATGGAACGGTTATGGGATTAAACCACTTTTACAAATGAAACGGGTTATGGAATTAAACCACTTATCAAATGAAACTTAGTCATTCAATCTCTATAAACTAGTATAACATAAAAGACCTTTAGTGGTTAATTCTGTAAGTCCTTAGTTATTACATCAGAGTTATATATAAGTAATATCCGATTGAAAGTGAAATGTGTGACTTCCGCCTTACTTCCTGTTCCTTGTTTGGTTGTGGGCTTAGGGCAGATACACCCATTTAACTGTCAGTTCGATATTAGGTTATACATAATTAGTATAAACTAAGTAGTTATAGGGGGAAACTATTGAGGTTATCAGTTTATCACCTCAAGAAATATAGGATTTTCTGGAGGAACCACTGAACTTTTCCAAAGAACCTAGAGTATACTTAACAGAACTAAAATACTTATGAACTCACTAGCTTAAATGCTGATCTACTCTTTTCAAATAACTTGTATTCTCAGAAATCCAGTAGACAGGTACACTCCCGAAGCTCTTGAGAAGACTACCTAGTACCGTAACGCGACTCTTGTCTTCTACTGTACCTACTTTTGTGTTTGAATATGTAATGTTTAAACACTTATGTAAAACTTATACTTATTGATGCAATGGTTGTTTGTACTTGGATTACTATATTGCATGTGTTGTTATACTTACATGAATTCCTCCGCCCCCGAACGTTTTCGCCGTTCTGGTTTGGGGGTGTGATAGATTGGTATCAGAGCATTGTTTATAGTGAACTTAGCATATCCGTCATAAAAGATATACAACTATAAACCCATTGGGATAAAAACACTCTGACCAAGAGTTATACTTTAAAAATATAACAATATTTTATAAAAGTATAAGTACATGCAGAATATATATACTAGAATGAGTATCACAAGAGGAACGAAATAAAAGTATTTGGATGTTGAGCATTACAGTTAAACCTAGACAGATATGTAATCATATATGGAATCAATATAGCCTGATCAACTATATTCATTTGAGATATGACCAACATGTGTTTGGGAGTGATTATATTGTTGCAACAAGTCTAAAACTTACCTAGGTACCAGATGAATTGTAGAACCAAACACAAAGGTTAAAATACTATAGGAGTATTTTAGGATGCTATAACAAGAATAATGAAACTTATCAACTTCTAATATCTAGAAGTCCAAGAATCAAATACCATGGAAATATTCTAAATAAACTTTTGGGAAATGTTAAAAAGATCTTTTCTGATAAGTCTATAAGTACTAAGTGGATACGTTAAGGTTATATATAGCCGAGATTTTATAGACTTAGAATATGTGATTTTCACTCTACTTCCTTTTCCTTGTTTGGATGTGGTTTTAGAGTAGGATTACTTATTCGAATGTCTATTTGATCTGGATTATATATAATCGGTACACACCATGTGATTATAGGAGGACCAAGAAGGATCACCTTTGTAAAAATTTAAATTTTCTCATAGATTCTTTAGACATTCCCATTCTCGTATAAACCCTTTAGATAAATACTCTGGAAATCAATAGAAGAGTCAAGGAGGATCCAACAGAATTTCATTAGGAGAACTCTGAGAGAGAAACAGATGAGAAGTAAAGAAACTATAGAAATTATTTAGTGCCCTTACCTTATTAAGGACACCAATGAGAGATTCGCATGAACTTCCAAGATTCAAAATCTTCATTACGAAGCAATGGGGACCATGGTCAGAATCGGAAGTAAGACAGCCCGGGAATTCAATACAGAGGAGAAAAACACCGTATAGATACCAGGAGAGAATAAATCAATACCAGGAGAGAGTAACATGGACAACAAAGGAAAACCATGCATGATTCATGTGAAGAGTTTGAGCACCATTTCATCTAAGTAATAACTAGTAAATCGGTTCAACCTAGTGAGTTAGTGATTTCATTACTCACATTAGGTTTGGAGCTTATCCTCTTTTCCTGTCATAGCTAATGACCATAAATCAGATCACAAAATCTTAATTGATGGTGATTACTTCTAAAATTCATAAGTCTATTCTATGTAGATACTGTTATGAATTGTTTTCGAATATTTTCGAAAATTGAGAAACGATATCCACCAAGCGAAGGTAACTTAGGTCGGATGATACTCGGTTCCTAACCATTCTAGAAACTTAACTATATTCCTTACCAGGACTGCATCATAGGGATACAGGTCGAATCATTAAGAACAATATAACAAAGCGAAAGATTAATACATATATACAAATGGTTAGAATACATCTAGAGACACGATAGTCGCTCACGAACTCAATTTCTTATCATATAACAGAATCATGCCTCCAAAGAAGTGTAACCAACCCATCAGCAAAACACCAATCCTTCAGATAGATGCAGCTACGTTTCAAGCTGCGGTCACAGCAGCTGTAACAGCTGTCATGGCACACCTTAATGCTAACAATGCAAATGTAAGTAGTAATGCTATCGGTAACCCCGATCGTGGTGATGACCAAGTACAGCCACACGCACCTACTTGTAAGGACACCTCGAACCTTAAGCCTAATATCCTTAAACGAAAGTTCGAGAACTTGAAAGGGAGTTGTTCAACTCAAGAATCTAACAGAGGGAAACGAACTGGGGCAGTCAATACCCCCATCAGCCTTGTTATTCTAGCACCAACCAAACCATACTTAGGAAACCTCCTACACTGCAGCAAGTGCAACTACCATCATCATGGAGTTTGCTGAGACCTGCATTGAAATAGATGCAACATAAAGGGGCATACCGCCCGCATCTGTAGAACTCTGGTCGAGTTCATCACTTCAACTACTGATGTTGGAACCATTCCCATATGTCACCTTTGTGGTGAAACAGGACATTACAAGAGGGACTGTCCAATAGAGAAGAACGACGGGGGAGCAGGAGGATTTTGATCTCAATACATGGGAAAGCATCAAAGAACCCTGCTATATTTTGGTATGCTTCCAAACCCCGATAACTATTTATAATTATGATTACTCTTCTGTTCAAACTAAATCATAACACTTATATAAAAATTTGAAACCCTAACAGGTAAGGTATGATTACATAGTGTATACATAAGGGTCATTTATAATTAATATTTGTAGAGTTAGAGTGAGTAATCCCGCCTCATTTCTTGTTCCTTGTTTGGTTGTGGATTTAGGGCAGGGTTGCTCAGTCTAAGGTCTTACCAATCTTAATTATACATGACTTGTATGCACCAAGAAATAATAGAGAGACCTAGTAAGGATCGTTTCATGAAAGTTCATAATTTCAAATTATCAAAACCCTCGTATTGGTAGTACCCGCCAACTTCGAATCAAAAAGGGGTTCGTAGTGATAATAACAGAATAAAACCAGAAGAGCGGAAAACTTAGGTACTTAGGATATCATTCTAGTAATCATTCGTCCCAGAACGACTTAATATCTATTTCATCGAGAAAATTCTAACATCCTCATTCGACATGGTTTGGCCTAGCCCTTACCATGTGAAAATTCTTATGCTGTATAAGAGAACTTTTCCTTAATTAGCCATAAGATGAAATTCTTTCAATCCATAACACAAAACCCTTAGGTTTCCTCTCGTTTCAAAACTTCAGAAGTACCCATGAGAAGAGTACCACGCCATTCTATCCTCCTTAGTAGACATGAAACTTCAAACGAAAAGAACTGAAGTAGTCTTAGAAGTCAGTAACTACTGAAATACCTCAATAGATCTCATAGGAAAATCATTGTACCGCAGGTCAAGTTCAATAATAGAGACTAAGAACTCATTAACTTAATCTATCCTTGCTAAGTGTATACACGAGGGTGGTATATAAGTTAGACTTAACAAGATTAAGGAAGTGTGCTTCCGCCCTATCTCCTGTTCCTTTTTTGGTTGTGGACTTGGGGGCAGAGTCACCCATCTGAATGTTTTGTGAAATCTAAATTATATACGACTTGTATACACGAGGTGATGATGGATGATCCAAGTATGAGTCTGATCATGAACTTCGGAGCAAAAGCCACCATCAAGTATTCTACCAGGTAGAATTCAACATGAGACCACGACAGTGGGTCGAGCTACTAAATGACTACGAATTTGAAATTAGTTATCATCTCGACAAAGCCAATATAGTAACTAACACCCTAAGTCTAAAAGAGTACCTAGGTCATAGTTTCAATCATTGACTATGATAACCCAGTCAAATCTCTCCACACAAAGTAAGGAGACTCAACAGGAAGTCGTGAGACCTGAAAATGTGGCTAGTAGAGAAGATAACTGGAACGTGTGAGTGCACGGTATGAGAATATCTGTTATCTCCACTGAGATAATAAAATCATCTCCTAGTTCAGGCCGTCACTCAAAAATCTCTAAGAACTAGAGTAGTCATGATTCGATGGGATCGACTATGGTAAAGAATGGGATGCCCATTTACCAATTAGTCGAGACCATTATCACACTAGCATTCAAGTTTCTCCATTCAAAACCTTATGTGATCACAAGTACAAATCCTATCTGCACTAGACTAAATTAGGTAATACGCAACTAGCTAGAGATCCAATTTCAACACATCACCCTCGCTGATCTGGAATTCATCCGAAAAACTACCAAAAACAAAATACGAATCGGGAAGCGCCATAAAGCTTCTAGAGTTAACTAGAGAAGCTACAGCTTCGATAAATGAAAACCCTTGGAATTCCAGGATTGATGACCTTGTAATGTGAAGGTCTCACTCAGGAAAGACAAGATGCGCTTTATAAAGCGTGAAATACAAAACTCAAAGTACATAAGACCATTTGAGGTTATTACCAGAATCGGTCTTGTACCTTTAAACTTAAACTACCACAAAAACTTAATAACATTCATCCCATCTTTCGCATATCTAATCTTAAGAGGTGTCTATCCGATAAAACACTTGTTATTTCACTTGATGAAATCAAGTTATATAAAAGTCTACACTCTGTAGAAGAACCAATAAAAACCATGGATAAGGAAATCTAAAGAACCACGCAAAGTCTTATCCCGTTAGTGAAGGTTCGTTGGATTACAAACCGGGGACCTGAATTCACTTGGGAAAGGGAAGATTAGATCTAGTCCATGAGTATCACTTTAGACTTAATTTCGGGATGAAATTCCCTCTCACGAGGGGATAATGTGACACCAGTCAAATTTTGGTCAAAAATAAATTTATCAATAATCATAATTGGGATGAACCAAGTGGTAGAGATTGTAACAAGGTTTCCAAAAATATAAAGAACACTGAAATCCGAGTTATAACGAAGAAGTTATAACCAATCGAAAATCCGCGATAAAACCGGCAAAACATTGTTCGGTGTAAAAAGCGAATTTTCGATAAAAGGCGTTTTAGCCTTAACAATCTAAACAAAAGTTTTAGAATATGTTAAACCGAGAACGTTCATAAAAGAACGTCAAAATCTGACTTCGTATGAGGAAGTTATGATTTTTCGAAGTTTCGGTTTAGCTGTAGACAGCTAAAAATTTGAAATATAAATATATCGATATTTAGCCGACGCAACTTAAACGAGAATCGAAGGTCTCGTCAAAAGTAGAACAACGGTAAAAAGACAGACGAAAACGGACATCGGGTGAAGAAGTTATGAATTTTTAACGGATTTTCCTGTCTCGGTCTGTTAAAAATAATAATATTAAAAATAAAATTAAAAATTAGCCGACGCAGTATAAACGAAAGTCGAAGAGTATAATTTTACCTACACGTGCGTATAAAGAACGTCAAACACGGAGTTCGTATGCAAAATTTATGAATTTTAGAAGTTTTTGGCTCAAAAACCGAGAAAAATCGCATAGTCACCATTCTGCCACGTCACCCTAGCATGCGAGCCTGCCACGTGCTATCTTCGGGTTGGACCGCAAATCGCCGTGTCACCATCGGATTGCTGCGGTCCAGTAAGAAGCCTACACCTTCGCATTGGACACCCCTTTCGCATGCATGGCCTTCTCCTACTGGACCGAAGTCCGATCCACTCAGAAGCTGCCATGTCCGAAGCCTCGCCTCGTGTACCACCCTCCTTCCGACGCGTGTGTTGCTGACTCCTCGCCCTCGCCACCTGTATTCTTCGGACCGCACCCTCACACCCCTATATAAAGGGTGCGAGACTTCTCGGATTTGAGAGGTTTTTCACCCCAAATTTCACCATTTTTCACGTTTTCACCCCCTCGACTTTCTCACGACCCCCGAAGGCCCCGGTATCACGTCTAAAGCCCGAAGCAAGCCCCGGAGCCCCGGAATTCTCGAGAATTCATCCTCTCTCCTGTCGAAACTCTGCCCGATTTCAGCCGGTTTTTCGTCAAACAAATTATTTTCTGGGAAACGAAACGTTGCCCGAATTACCACCTATCAATGTGAGTTCATACCCCTATAATTTACCTTTTTAATGGTTTCTAAATGCTTTTTAGGGGGGAATACAAGTTTAACACAATATTAAATTGTGTTAATAACTGTATGTGATAATAATCACACAAAGAATTTCCGTATGCTTTCAAAAATTACCAAATACATCCAAAATGACTTAAAGCCATGTTAAATCTTTAAAGTCATGTAAAGTCCGTTAAATTCTTTGAAAAATGTTTTATAAACTATTTGAAATTATAAATGCCAAAAATCATGTTTATATATGTATAAATATATAAATAAGATTTGAAGGACTTAGGACTAATGAATTTTCTTACTTCCTTTTCCTTGTTTGGATGTGGAGTTAAGGTTGTGTTATTTGTCCGAAGGTCCTTTCCTTCTTAATTATATATATATATATATATATATATATATATATATATATATATATATATATATATATATATATATATATATATTATACATATATTAGTATAAAAGGTCTATATATATATATTATATATATATATATATATATATATATATATATATATATATATATATATATATATATATATATATATATATATATATATATATATAATATATATATATATATATATATATATATATATATATATATATATATATATATATTATATATATATATATAATATATTAAATATATATATATATATATATATTTTAAATAAAAATTTAAAGAAGTAAAGATACATCATACCGGGTTTGCATTAACAAAGGTACGATACAAAGTACTAGGATTAGCAATCACGGGGTAACAATACATCATATCGGGTTTGCATTAACAAAGGTACGATACAGAGTACCAGGGTTAGCAATCACAGGGTAATAATACATCGTAAATCTCGTTGAAGCAATAAATTTGTGAGACCCTTCACGATTTACTTATCTAAGTATGACTTTAAGTCCAGACCTATTAACCAGAATCTCTTGTAGGGAGAGCGTGAATTTGTGTATAGATCTATATGGGATTGACAACCCCGCACCTCTACTGTTCGCTACAGTTTGGCCGACAGGCTTAGGGTGTCAAATATCATTCCATTCGGACGCCTAAAGAACGTCGCCGCAGGCATATCAGTCATATTAGTATGGTTAATAGAACTCACATGGATAAAACAAACGAGTGAATTACTAAGTAATATACTTCTCTTAAAATAGTAAGAAAAGATAATTATATCCCGACCAAGTATACCTTCTGTAGTTTTTACTTACAGTAAAAGCTACGTATCATGAAATCAAATATGGTAAATATACTTGTACTTCTGTTTTTGAACATTTAAAACCACAAGGCAGTATTATGGATAATATAATATTTTCCAAGATTAATACTAAGGTTTTTACCATAGAATATATATAACTAAGAATACCATTTACAAATGAAACTGTTTATGGAATTAAACCACTCTTTCAAAAGAAACGGGTTATGGGATTTAACCACTCATACAAAGGAAACGGGTTATCAGATTTAACCACTTAGACAAAGGAAACAGTTTATGGGATTTGACCACTTACACAAAGGAAACGGTTTGTGGGATTAAACCACTTTTACAAATGGAACGGTTATGGGATTAAACCACTTTTACAAATGAAACGCGTTATGGAATTAAACCACTTGTCAAATGAAACTTAGTCATTCAATCTCTGTAAACTAGTATAACATAAAAGACCTTTAGTGGTTAATTCTGTAAGTCCTTAGTTATTACATAAGATTTATATATAAGTAATATCCGATTGAAAGTGAAATGTGTGACTTCCGCCTTACTTCCTATTCCTTGTTTGGTTGTGGGCTTTGGGTAGATACACCCATTTAACTGTCATTTTGATATTAGGTTATACATAATTAGTATAAACTAAGTAATTATAGAGGGAAACTATTGAGGTTATAAGTTTATCACCTCAGGAAATATAGGATTTTCTGGAGGAACCAGTAAACTTTTCCTAAGAACCTAGAGTATACTTAACAGAACTAAAATACTTATGAACTCACCAGCTTAAATGTTGATCTACTCTTTTCAAATAACTTGTATTCTCAGGAATCCAGTAGATAGGTACAATCCCGAAGCTCTTGAGAAGACTACCTAGTACCGTACCGCGACTCTTGTCTTCTACTGTACCTACTTTGGTGTTTGAATATGTAATGTTTAAACACTTATGTAAAACTTATACTTATTAATGCAATGGTTGTTTGTACTTGGATTACTATATTGCATGTGTTGTGATACTTACATGAAGTCCTCCGCCCCCGAACGTTTCCGCCGTTCTGGTTTGGGGGTGTGACACCAGTTATATGTAGTTAGGATAGGATAGACCTTCGAATAAGTGATACTAACCCTAAGCCCCCAACCCAACGAGGACATGACATAAGGCAATTATTTCGCAGATTCTAAGTCTATGACATCCTAGTATATATAACTTTAGTGTATCCACTAAACAACTATTGACATATTAATAAAAATCTATTTATTTCTCAAATAAGTAATTACAGTAAGACCAAATACCCCTATGGTATTTCTTTGTGGTTGTGTTGGTAAGTTTTTAGACTTGTTGCCACATCACAACCATTCTTGGGCATATGCAAATCACTCCTCGGACCAGCATAGTTGATCAGGCTATACCATTCCCAAGACTGACCATATATCCTGTGACATCCCCTAATTTCTCGGCCAGAAAAAACCGATTTAATTTATGCTTTTTAAAATAAAATCAGATAAATCTTTTTAAAAGATGTCCCAAACAACATATGATAAAAGTTTATCAAAATCCTTCATTAAGAAGGTATATATTTTCCATATATATCAAAACCTTAGGATGTCATGTTCCGATACAGATCAAAAGCATAAACAAGACATTATAAGCCTTTCAACAGTTATTTACAACTACTGGCCTATAATCCAAAAATCTCTCGTCGTCCTCCGACTATGCTCGGGGTCCACTACCTGTAACATAAAAAGCTGAGTGGGTCAGGCTTGGGAGCCTAGTGAGCATATAGGGTTTTCAACCCACAATAATAATAAACTTACTAAGTTCATCAATCAACAATAACCCTGATTATCCGTTCCCGTTATCCTCACTTTACGTCCCTAAACACCTTTTCACAAGGGACCTAGCCTAAAGAATATCATTGGGATGGACACTACTGCTAAGGGGTTTCCTCAGCCATACATGTCCTAAAGGCAACCATGAGGGGGATGGAGTACAGCGAACGAACACCCAAGTTCATTAACACCTATAGGTTGCGGACCTGCTAATGTTTCCCACTGGACCGTCTAGAAAATTTGTGGTCGTCATCCAAACTCCGCTACATGACTTGATCTCAAAACACATCGAGGCCTCTCATCAATTTTATTTTATCACACATCACTATCTACCCATGTTCTACCCAACATATTTGTAGATAAAAATACTTATACAGTTTAAAACATGTATAAAACATCTACTCAACAGTCACCTCAAATAAACAATTAATTTTTTTACACATAGCACGTATTATAAGGTAAATACTTCATATCTATGTGTAAAATGAAAGTGACTAGACACTCACATGATTTGGTGATAATCGGGTAGCAGTTCGTTTCCTAAAACGATCGTTTCTAATAAAACTGGGAGTTTTATTGAGAAACTGGGCTTTGTAAAAGTCGGGCTTCGAAACCGAAAAGATAAATTTTTCGGGCTTCACGGGCACTTCCTGGAGTATTCCGGGGTTTAGAATCGATACCGGGGCTTTGGGGGATTCTAAGATAAAATTCATATGGGTTTAGGGGTTAAAATTGACAATTTTCCAAAGTATACCCGGGAGGTCTCGCACCCTTGTATTTATTGGGGAAAGCTTCTGCTCGGACGGCTGAGAGGAAGCCACGCCTCGCAGATCCGAGGGCTCGTAGGGAAGGCTCGCATGTGGCTGCGCATGGCTCGCACATGGCTCGCACCTGCGAGGGGCTCGCTGGTAGCTTGTGATTGGACCGAGGTGTAGGGTCCGAAGTAGAGGGTTCGTGGCATGCTGCGAGGGCTCGGTCTCGTGTAAGAGGGTACGTGTCACCTTCTCAGTGGACCACTTCGGATAAGGCCATGTGCTCGGATGACTCAGTAGCTTGGGTGACTCAGCAGCTCAGGTGAATCAGTAGGACACGTGGCGTATGCGAAGCGAGGACACGTGGCCGAAGTCCACGTGTGCGAAATTCCTCGGTTTTGGGGCTTTATCTCGTTTTTCGCTTCAAAACTTCTAAAATCCATAAATTTTGCATACGAGCTCCATTTTTGACGTTCTTTATATGCACGCGTAGCTAAAATTACGCTCTACAACTTCCGTTTAGACTTTGTTGGCTAATTTTGAATTTAAATTTTATATTATTATTTTTAACAGATCGGGGCAGGAAATCCGTTAAAAATTCATAACTTCTTCATCCGATGTCCGTTTTCATCAGACTTTTTACCGTTGTACTACTAATAACGAGACCTTCAATTATCTTTTAGGTTGTGTCGGCTAAAAATCGTTCGATCTAAAATTCGAGTTTTTATTTGTCTACTGCTAAGCCGAAACTTTGAAAAATCATAACTTTCTCATACGAAGTCAGATTTGGGCGTTCTTTTTATCGAACTTCTCGGTTTAACGAATACAACGACTTTCGTTTAGATCACTAAGGATAAAAAGTAGTTTATCGAAAACTCACTTTTTACGACATTTAGCACCGTGCCGGTTTTGTCGCGAAACTTCGACAAGTCATAACTTTTTCGTTATAACTGGGATTTTGGTATTCTTTATATCCCCGAAATCCTTGTTTCGACCACTATAATTTTATGTAAAGATATCGGGCTTATCTCACACTTTAATTTTGACGGTTACTTTTATTCTTAATTAATTAAACGCTAATAATTAAGCATAAAACACATAATTCACATAATATTCACATAATTCCTTTTCATTTCTTCAAAATGAGTTACAAAGGTTAACTTAGACTATCAACTCAATATAAATTCCTAGGCTAGAAACATGGGTGTTACAATTCTCTCCCCTTTAGGATGATTCCGTCCCCGGAATCATATATCACCAAAAAAATGCGGGTACCGACTCATCATGTCACTCTCCGTTTCCCAAGTGAGATTTGGTCCATTCGTATGTTTCCAACGCACAAGCACTAAATCGACCATCTTGCGTCGTAACTTCATAGTCTTACGGTCAACGATTGCCTCAGGCTCTTTGATCAACCTCTTGTTTTCATCCAACCTTAACTCAGAAATCGAAATTATGTCGGGCACATCTCCCGTGAATTTTCTCAAGTAACACACATGAAAGGTGCTATGAATACCCTCCAGTTCTTCCGGTAACTCTAGCTTGTAAGGTTGATTCCCGATCCTATGAAGAACTTGAAATGGTCCAATAAACCTTGGACTCAACTTCCCTCTCTTACCAAATCTTATAAGTCCCTTCCACGGCGAGACTTTAAGTAAAACCGAGTCTCCAACTTCAAAGGTTATCGCTTGTCTTTTCTTGTCAGCATAACTCTTTTGTTGATCTTGAGCAGCTAACATCCTTTCCGTTATCACTTTCAACTTTTAGGCAGTCTGATGGACTATTTCAGGTCACATAAACTGCTTTTTCCCAGCTTCTAGCCAACATGATGGCGTTCGACACTTTTCCCCATACAAAGCGTGATAAGGTGCCATCTTAATGCTTGAGTGGAAACTATTATTATAGGAAAATTCTACTAGAGGTAAGTGTTCATCCCAATTACCTTGGAATTCTAGGGTACATGCTCTCAGCATATCCTCCAATGTTTGAATCGTTCGTTCACTCTGACCATCGGTTTGCGGATGGTAAGCTATACTCAAACACAACTTGGTACCCAATTCCTCTTGTAGACTCCTACAAAATCTCGAGGTAAAACGACTGTCACGATCGGACACAATCGTTAACAGAACACCGTGAAGCCTCACAATTTCCTTCACATAAGAATTCACAAGTTTATCCATAGACCATTTCTCTTTGGCTGCTATGAAATGTGCACTCTTAGTGAAGCAATCAACGAACACACAAATCATGTCATGACTGTTCCTTGTTTTGGGCAATTTAGTCACAAAATCCATAGTGATGTTTTCCCATTTACCCATAGGTGCGGGTAAAGGTTCTAAACTCCCATACGGTTTCTGATGTTGTGCCTTAACCCTAGCACAAGTTACACACTTGGCCACATACTTAGCAACATCGAGCTTCATCATCGGCCACCAATAATAGGGTTTTAGATCCCTATACATTTTTGTACTACCGGGATGAATTGAGTACATGGTCTTGTGAGCTTCTTCCATCATAAGATCTCTTACTCCGCCCGTCTTAGGTACCCAAATCCTATCTTGGAATACCTTCAACCCTTGGTTGTTTGTACCGAACACTAACGTTTTGCCCAAACGTTCTTCCTTTCGGTCATTTTTGTCCAAAGCTTCCTCTTGAGCTTTCTTTATACTTTCCAAAATTGTCGAGACAACTTCAATTCTCAACGCTCTTGGCCTTTTCTTTTCAAGGTTTACCTTTCGACTGAGAGCATCAACAACAACATTTGCTTTACTAGGGTGGTAAAGTATCTCACAGTCGTAGTCCTTGAGTAACTCTAGCCAGCGTCGTTGCCTCATGTTCAATTCCTTCTGACTAAAGAGATATTGGAGACTCTTATGATCAGTGAAAACTTTACACTTTGTGCCATAAAGATATTGCCTCCATATCTTTAAGGCAAATACTACCGCTGCCAACTCTAGATCGTGAGTAGGGTAGTTCTTTTCATGCTCCTTTAATTGCCTCGACGCATACGCTATCACTATATCCCTTTGGGTCAGAACACAACCTAACCCAACTCCAGATGCATCACTATAAACTGCAAAGTCATCAACTCCTTCAGGCAACGAAAGAATCGGTGCTTCACACAATCTCTTCTTCAACTTCTCAAAGGCTTCCTTATGCTTCTCATTCCAAGCATAAGTAGCTCGTTTGTGGGTCAAAGCTGTTAATGGAGTAGCAATAGAAGAAAAGCCTTGGATTAACCTTCGGTAATATCTAGCTAATCCTAAAATGCTTCGAATCTCCGTAGGACTTTTTGGTTGTTCCCGCTTCATTACAGCTTCAATATTTGCTGGGTCAACCATTATTCCTTCTTGGTTAACCACATGACCTAAAAATTGGACTTCTTGAATCCAAAATTCACATTTGGAGAACTTTGCATACAACTTCTCCTTTTTCAGGACTTCTAGCACTTCACGCAGATGCTTTTCATGCTCCTGCTTGCTTTTCGAATAAATCAAGATATCGTCTATGAATACTATCACGGGTTTATCTAAGAATGGTTTACAAACCCTATTCATCAAATACATGAAAGCTGCTGGGGCATTGGTTAGTCCGAACGACATAACCAAAAATTCATAGTGTCCATATCTTGTTCTAAATGTAGTCTTTTCGATATCCTGATCTCTCACCTTTAGTTGATGGTATCCCGACCTAAGATCGATCTTCGAGAAATAGCTCGAACCCTATAACTGGTCGAACAGGTCGTCGATCCTCGGCAATGGGTACTTGTTCTTTATCGTTACTTTGTTCAGCTCTCTGTAATCGATGCACATTCTCATGCTCCCGTCTTTCTTCTTTACAAACAACACAGGGGCTCCCCAGGGCGATGAACTGGGTCGAATGAAACCTTTGTCCAATAACTCCTGAAGTTGTGTCATAAGTTCTTTCGTCTCTGTTGGTGCTAATCGATAGGGTGCTTTTGCTATCGGCGTCGTTCCTGGTAACAAGTCGATACGAAATTGTACTTGTCGATCAGGGGGCAATCCAGGAAGATCTTCGGGAAAGACTTCCAGATAATCACACACCACCGGAATATTCTGCACCTCCTTCTTTTCCATCTTAGCATCGATCACGAACGCTAGATATGATGTACATCCCTTGGCCAAACACTTTATGGCTTTCATTAGGGAAATGATTCCAGAATTTACTCTGCATTTGTCTCCATACACCATAAACGACTCTTTCCCTGGCGGGTTTACTTTTACTATCTTCTTTCTACATAATATTTCTGCATCGTTGGCGCTAAGCCAATCCATTCCTAAAACTATGTCGAATCCATTTAACTCGATAGGCAATACTTCCTCGTGGAACTTATTCCCATCCAAGTCAATGAGGATGTTTTTCATACGATGGCTAACAGGTACAAACTTGCGACTAGCAATCTCGACTAATAAGGCATTAACTAGCCTATCTACAGGCAAAGCTAGATTTCTACCAAATTCATGTGATATAAAGGAGTAATTGGCTCCAGAATCAAACAAAATTTGGGCAGACAATTCGTTTACAAGAAAGGTACCTGAAGTGACATCGACTTCTTCTTTTGCAGCTTCAAGTGTCATCTAAAAGGCTCTCGCCTTTGGCTTTGGTGGTAGATTGGGCTTTGCTGCATCCTTCCTCTTTGGACAGTCTTTAAGAATATGCCCTACTTCATGGAACTCAAAACACCAGACTTTAACAGAGGAATTGCAAGTGCGGTCTTTTGTTTGTTGCTGCACTCACAACTTTCAAACATCGTCTCCATTTCGGAGATCCAATTCATGACTTCCACCGGTGTCGGACTTCCAGATAGACACGATGGTTTAGATGCCATGAAATCTTTGTATTTGCATCCACGTCCATCAACTCCTCCATCCTGGTTGTTTTGTCTAACTATCGATGGGTTAGCTTGACCAAGAGTCTCACTGTAGTTCCTTCCTACTGATTGCCCTTCATTCAATACGGGCTGTTCAACAGGTATCGTAGTCTCTTCCCTATGTTGTTGTAGTAATCACCTTGTCTCCTCCATTTGGCGATCTAACATCATCTGGATCATTGCTTGTACCCCAGCCATCGTCATTGGCTCAGGTGCAGCTCCTACAACAGGTACTTGCTCAACTACTTGAGGTTGAGGCTGTTGATCCCTATTTTCGTTTGCATTTGCAGCTCCATTACGAGTTCTTGCCATTACAATCTATATACCAAACAACGCGAATTTAAGTCTTTATCCTTGTTAGACATATTAATTCCCTTATCACTCCGAAATGTTTACATGTTAGTTCTAATCTCGTAATAATACACTTAGAATCCTACACACATAAGGTTTCCAGATCCGCTCGGCAACAGACCATAGATCCGAACAAATAATGGCACACATGGCAAACACATAGCATTTAGCACATAAGGGCATTTTAGGCATCTTCCCTAAAATAAACTAGTGCCCGTGACTAAAATATGGTAGACACTCATCTCAAAATCATCACTTAGCATTCTAAGTTCAAGTCTAGAAATTCTACAATTTCTTAGTTCCCTTAAACTAATGCTCTGATACCAACTGTGACATCCCCTAATTTCTCGGCCAGAAAAAACCGATTTAATTTATGCTTTTTAAAATAAAATCAGAGAAATCTTTTTAAAAGATGTTGCGGAATTGGTCCCCAAACAACATATGATAAAAGTTTATCAAAATCCTTCATTAAGAAGGTATATATTTTCCATATATATCAAAACCTTAGGATGTCATGTTCCGATACAGATCAAAAGCATAAACAAGACATTATAAGCCTTTCAACAGTTATTTACAACTACTGGCCTATAATCCAAAAATCTCTCATCGTCCTCCAACTATGCTCGGGGTCCACTACCTGTAACATAAAAAGCTGAGTGGGTCAGGCTTGGGAGCCTGGTGAGCATATAGGGTTTTCAACCCACAATAATAATAAACTTACTAAGTTCATCAATCAACAATAACCCTGATTATCCGTTCCCGTTATCCTCACTTTACGTCCCTAAACACTTTTTCACAAGGGACCTAGCCTAAAGAATATCATCGGGATGGACACTACTGCTAAAGGGTTTCCTCAGCCATACATGTCCTAAAGGCAACCATGAGGGGGATGGAGTACAGCAAATGAACACCCAAGTTCATTAACACCTATAGGTTGCGGACCTGTTAATGTTTCCCACTGGACCGTCTAGAAAATTCGTGGTCGTCATCCAAACTCTGCTACATGACTTGATCATCGAGGCCTCTCATCAATTTTATTTTATCACACATCACTATCTACTCATGTTCTACCCAACATATTTGTAGATAAAAATACTTATACAGTTTAAAACATGTACAAAACATCAACTCAACAGTCACCTCAAATAAACAATTAATTTTTTTACACATAGCATGTATTATAAGGTAAATACTTCATATCTATGTGTAAAATGAAAGTGACTATACACTCACATGATTTGGTGATAATCGGGTAGCAATTCGTTTCCTAAAACGATCGTTTCTAATAAAACCGGGAGTTTTATTGAGAAACTGGGCTTTGTAAAAGTCGGGCTTTGAAACCGAAAAGATAAATTTTTCGGGCTTCACGGGCACTTCGTGGAGTATTCCGGGGTTTAGAATCGATACCGGGGCTTTGGGGGATTCTAAGATAAAAGTCATATGGGTTTAGGGGTTAAAATTGACAATTTTCCAAAGTATACCAGGGAGGTCTCGCACCCTTGTATTTATAGGGGAGAGCTTATGATCGGACGGCTGAGAGGAAGCCACACCTCGCAGATCCGAGGGCTCGCAGGGAAGGTTCGCACGTGGCTGCGCATGGCCGCACCTGCGAGGGGCTTGTGATTGGACCGAGGTGTAGGGTCCAAAGTAGAGGGTTCGTGGCATGTTGCGAGGGCTCGGTCTCGTGCAAGAGGGTACGTGTCGCCTTCTCAGCGGACCACTTCGGATAAGGCCACGTGCTCGGATGACTCAGCAGCTCGGGTGACTCAGCAGGACACGTGGCGTATGCGAAGCGAGGACACATGGCCGAAGTCCACGTGTGCGAAATTCCTCGGTTTTGGGGATTTTTCTCGTTTTTCGCGCTAAAACTTCTAAAATCCATAACTTTCGCATACGAGCTCCGTTTTTGACGTTCTTTATATGCACGCGTAGCTAAAATTACGCTCTACAACTTCCGTTTGGACTTTGTTGGCTAATTTTGAATTTAAATTTTATATTATTATTTTTAACAGACCGGGACAGGAAATCAGTTAAAAATTCATAACTTCTTGATCCTACGTCCGTTTTCGTCAGACTTTTTACCGTTGTGCTACATATAACGAGACCTTCAATTCTCGTTTAGGTTCTGTCGGCTAAAAATCGCTCGATCTAAAATTCGAGTTTTTAGCTCCCTACTGCTAAGCTGAAACTTCGAAAAATCATAACTTACTCATACGAAGTCAGATTTGGGCGTTCTTTTTATCGAACTTCTCGGTTTAACGAATAGTAGGACTTTCGTTTACATCACTAAAGCTAAAAAGTAGTTTATCAAAAACTCACTTTTTAAGACATTCAACACCGTGTCGGTTTTCTCGCGAAACTTCGACAAGTTATAACTTTTTCGTGATAACTCGGATTTTGGTATTCTTTATATCCCCGAAATCCTTGTTTCGACCTCTACAACTTTATGTAAAGATATCAGGCTTATCTTGCACTTTAATTTTGACGCTTACTTTTATTCTTAATTAATTAAACGTTAATAATTAAGCATAAAACACGTAATTCACATAATATTCACATATTTCCTTTTCATTTCTTCAAAATGAGTTTCAAAGGTTAACATAGACTATCAACTCAATATAAACGTCTAGGCTAGAAACACGAGTGTTACATATCCCCATGCTCACTTGTGATATTCAACAATCGTAATACTTTTGTTCTTGTCGTTGTGACACCGATTTTTGTATGAATGCAGGCACGTATACTTACATAAATATTTTATTATTTAAAAGTATAAACTCTTAGTCAGAGTGTTTTAATCCCAATGTATTTATAGTTAGTATATCTTATATGGATTGATATACTATATTCACTATAAACAATGCTCTGATACCAATCTGTCACACCCCAAAACCAAGAACGGCGGAAACGTTCAGAGGTGGAGGACGTCATGTGATGTATCATTACAGTGTAAAGTAGTAAACAAGCAACATTATCATCCATTGCATTAAAAGTAAAATTTTAATAAATGTGTGTTCTTTCATTGTAATAAGACACCAAAATATGTGATCAAAATAAAAGACGAGTCTTGTTTGTGCTCCGTCTTCTCAAAACCTGGACATCGTACCTCTCTACTGGTGACCTGAGAATACAAGTTATTTTGAAAGTGTAGATCAGCATAAAGCTGGTGAATTCATAAGTATTTAAGTGTCATTACTCTGTTTTGGAAAGCTGTTATGAATGTCATGTAAACCTTTGAATGAAACATTTGATATAAGTGTGAAAACCCTAGAAAATCCCATATTTCCTACTAGTATAAAAGTAGTCTTCTACCAAGACCCGAATGTTTTGAAAGTAGTCTTCTACCAAGACTTGAATATTTTGCTGTAACAAAGATGGTTTTTCCCATGTATGGCTACTATTAAAAATATATAGTCTACCTCATCGTTTATGTGAACGTATCACAAAATAAAAGTAATAGGGAAAATATAGCCATATAAGTATTATCCTATTGTATTAGCATAAACCTGACATCGCGACTATCGAATAGTTTTAACCTTGAACATCCGTGGATGTTCATTATCCTCTGTAGCTAACAACAGGGTGTAGGAATGGTTAGTCCCGTAAAGGTACCCTAGTATAAGTATTAACCGTAGGTATCCGTATATGTTCATTACCTCTGTTGCTAACAGTTGAGTTCCGGAATGGTTAGTCCCGTATAGTATCCTTTTGTACTAGGCTAGATAGAACTAATCTACACGTATAATATGTAATAATATCTCATCATATAGTATCTAGGTACAAGTATCCATGTAAGTGTATCCATGTAAGAGGATCCAGGTAAGTGTATCTCCTCATATAGCATTTAGTATAGACTCATGAATGAACTGACTCTGGTGTAATTCCTTGTATTAGGAATAATGTTTTGTATCCCCCATACTATCCCTATAATAGTTTACTGGAATGTATTTGATGGCCAAGAAGGTTTATGCACCCTTGCTACTCAAGAGTGTGGCAACTGAATGAAGGATGAAAGCTATCATATCAATATATATATATATATATATATATATATATATATATATATATATATATATATATATATATATGAACATAAGTGTATAGATATAGTTTTGATCAAGAAGATGAAAGAGGTTTTGTAAAACATTTAAGAGTTTTGAACAACAAATAACAATGACTTGATGTCATTTTATAAAACATTCCAAAAGTAATTCATTTAATAACCAAATATTTTAAGACAGCAAACCATTTCATGTATCACATTTTGAAGTATGTGAGATCAGTTGGTTGAAAACACAGTTATAAATCACATGTGATTGATTCTATAACATACTGTTTTCTACTTGTATTCCCCTCTCCCCCCCTCCCCATTAAAGCATTTAAAATCATTTAAAACATTGATTAAGGGGTATGAACTCACCTGTAGTTGGTGGTTTGGATGAACGGAAGATGTAGGATGCTAAGTGTCAAGTGAGGACTTGTACACACACAATGATCCTATTTATCGTATAATAAACATATATGTAATCTAATTAGTCAATTAATAACTAATTAATCAAGTTAATAGACCCTAGGTCATGGAAACACTTTGATTCAAGTGCTACAGATACCAAAGGGTTGCACCTAAGCGTTGTATGACATGGCATTGGAGTTTATGGACCATGAACCACCCCTTTATGGAGTTTATAGCCCATGACCATTTCCCCATGAGCTTAGGGCCGTAAACTCATGGTACTAAGTGTCAAATTGTGTTTTGAGGTCTTAAAAGTCATGATTGGGCATCAAATGATCAAGTCCAAGTCTTAGGATAGCATTTATGGCACAATAACACTACCTAGTAGAGTTTACGGCCTAAGGACCCTTTCCTTAGGTGTTTACGGCCGTAAACACTTATGGGGAGTTGTTTTGATTGTTTTTTAAGGTATTAAACACTTCTAGGAAGGATCAAGGTTGGCATCCAAGGCATAGGAAGGAACTAAGGTCCAATTTACCACCTTAAAAGGGGTTTACGGCCCAAGATCATCCTTGGCCGTAAACTCCTTTGTTCTATGGCAAGTGCACTTACAAGATAGGAGCTCGATTGGGTGTTTAAGGTCCAAGAACACTAGTGTGTGTTCTTGGTGTTTTGAATATCTAATGAAAATCAACAATTGAATGGATGAAATGATGTATAATCACTAGGAGATAGGTTATCACAACAAATCAAGTCAACTAATACTTACATTTTCGGAAAATCGTGTGAAGAACGGTATGCTACTTGAGAGAGAATGGCTTTGGTTCTTGAGTTAGGAAAAAGGGAAATGATAGAATGGAGAGTAAACTCATGCTTAAGGCATGAGTTTTCGGCCCTAAGAGAGTTAACGGCCCAAACTCTCTTTGTTTGGCCGTGAACACCAATTCAAGGTGTTGATCGTTCCATTACATTCCCAATTAACTAGAAGTCACTTCCTTTTATCCGTCCGATTTGAAAATAATTAATTAAAATACTCAAACGGACTTTAAACTGGCCAAAAATTAGCAGAAAAGCATTTAACTTTTAGTTGAAGTGTTGGATTGTAGAGTTCGTACGAATGAAAATTTCGAGTTGTCATAGAGCGGATTCACCCAGTCTATTATCCATTCGATCTTAGTGATATATATGTTCCGTATACATTAACTCGTCATAAGGGGTACCAGGTATGGGTCAAGTCATAGGACACTAATTCAATGCACAGTTTTCTAGTACAAAGCATACTTTTCAAATCAGCAATTTTGGTATACAAAACTAGAAACTTACCATTAAAGGGTTTAATCTGTTTTATTAAACGAGTATAAACTTAAAGGACCTTAGGTGGTTAACTCTATAATACCTTAGTTTATACATCATGGTTATATATCATTAATACCCAATAGATAGTTGGATGTGTGCTTTCTGCCTTACTTCTTGTTCCTTGTTTGGTTGTGGGCTTAGGGCTGATTCATACAATTAACAAACTATTCGATACTAGATTATATATAACTAGTATAAACTAATTGATTATAGAAGTAACCACTGTGGTCACCATTTTATTATAAGAAATAAGGGTTTTCTTAAAGAATATTTTCATTAAATATAAAGGAACTATTACAATTAAATCCATGAGTAACAAGTGAATATGCTAGGGTTATATACAACAATGATCTAACTAAAAATGGGATGTGTGCTTTCCGCCTTACTTCATGTTCCTTGTTTGGTTGTGGGCTTAGGGCAGATACACACAATCGATTGTTTGTTTACTCTGAGTTTTATATAACTTGTATCCATTTAGTACTCATAGAAAGGATTGTAGAGTCATTTTTACTTATCTTTCGTTAAAGTAGGAAATATAGGATTTTCTGGAGGAACAGGCGAACTTTTCTAAACAGAACTTATAACTTACTACATTTTACTACAACTTTCTACAACATACTTACATCACTAAAATGTTATGAACTCACCAGCTTAATTGCTGATCAACTCTTTCAAAACAACTTGTATTCTCAGGGGGCTAGTAGACAAGTACTCGCCCTGGGAATTCAAAAGATGGAGCATCATAGCTTCTAGTCTTGTTTTGTTATTTGCTTATGTATTCTATGTTTTGTGAACACATACTTTTTAAACAATTTCTTTCTAATGAAATGGTTGTTCATTACTTTGATTACTATGATGCATGTCTTGTGATACTAAACATGACGTCCTCCACCCCGAACGTTTCCGTCGTTCCGGTTTTGGGGTTTGATAGGTGCGATAAGAAACGATTTTCCATGATAAAGTTGCATCGCATCAACGAGATAATTGACGACATCAATTGAAGTTTCCTGATAGCAAATTAAGAATTTAAGACAAGTGAGAAATTTAAGCTCTTCCACAAGTATGACACACATAATTTTATTATAACAATTTAACATCAGTATGTTCAATTTCGAATTGAAATACGGTTAAAAAAAGATTTGGTATGCAACCAACAAGTGAAGAAATGAAAATCTCATGTTCCTATAAACAAAATATGGAATACTGGACACAAGCATATCTAAGGGTAATACTGAAGCATTAACTAATCATATATTTGTAAAAATACTAAGAATAATCATCAAAAAACAACAATGTCTCTTACCATGTAAGGGTAATAGTAAAACATTTTTGTTTAAGTAAACAATAATGTCTACGTAAACAAACTCGTTGACATTCTCTAATCTTTGTTGATTTATCAGTAATTGTCATCTTAGATTATCTGAAGTACAAAAAACAGGGTTACAAAGATTAGAAAAAAAGAAAGAAAAGGATAGCCAACAGCATAAGGTGTCAAACCTGAAAAATTTGTCTTGATAAGATCCAAATCCACCTCCTTACTCATATCAATGACTTCAATCTAAGTAGTAAGAAACGAGATTTCAGAATTAAAGTGACACTCAAGAATGAAAATCAACATCAAAATCATTTATGTACCATATTTTTACATTACAATACATGTTTTAATGAAAACAACATTTGTATATATAATGCCCATTGATAAATACACATCAAAAAACAAATACCCACGATAATTATTCACAATTTAATAGAATCACTTTTCATGAAAACAAAACTAAATCTTTCTTTAAACATTTTGATCGTGATGAAATGTAATATGTCGATGTACCTGGGTTTCGTTGTCTTTGCAATCGTGATGAAATGCAATATGTCGATGTACCTAGGTTTCGTTGTCTTTGCACTCCAAGTGACTACAGAGCTTGTAGCTTCAAATTTTCGATAGTGTCGTTGAAGACGAAAGATTTGTAGACCGCAGGAAGATGGTGAGGAGATAATAATTGGGATGAATGAAGATCATATACCCTCCCAATACAGATGTCGGTTGAGTTATTGTCGAAGTTGGGATGGATCGGTGTAGCATAGTGACAAAAAAGAATAAGGAAGAATATAAGCTCCCTGAATGCCCTAATTTCAAACGCTAACGAGAGTGGGAGATTGTAACAACCCGAAGTTGTTCATCGTCGAAAACCCATTCTACCCGTATAACTCGTCGTATATCGAAACGTTCCGATGTCGTTTTTGGGTTAAGTTAATTAAACTTATATGTTTAATTGATACTAATGAGTGTCCAAACCTCTTAGGAACTCATGAATTTAGCCCAAAATGTTTATTTCATAAATTTTAGAAATGTCCTCAACGGATTACGGAAACTTAATCGGGTGCGACCAAAAGCCCCGTTTAATGTCGGTATCGGGTAGAATTCCATCGTGTCCAAGTTTTGCAACCTATATAAACGTGTTAAACCTTTCATTTGAAGCTTTTTCTCTCTCTCACTACTCTCTCTCTAACCTCTCTCCTAAATTCAAGTTTAAGGGTCCAAATCATCAATTTAAGGCTTCAAATCTTTGAGGTACCTTCCTAAACTCATTGTATAGCATATTTGGCTTTCAAATTTGAGTTTAAACCATGAATTAAGGTCTTGTATATGAGTTTACGGCCCTGGAAGGAGCTTGGGCTGTAAACACATAGTAAGGGGGTTTTTATGCCTTTAAACGCCTCCTAAACAATTTTGGGACTTAGATATGGCTAAATGACTTCATGGAATGGACTTAGAACATTTTAGACATGGATTTTGAGGGATTTGAAGGAGTTTACGGCCAAGGCACATGCTTGGGCCGTAAACTCATATATATGGGGTTTTTATGACCTTAAACCCTTCCAAAACACTAATAAGGCTTAGATATGAATTTTAGAATATTGGTTTTAGCCTTAGAACACTTTAAACATAATTTTTGAGGGACAAATGAGAGTTTACGGCCAAGGCACATGCTTGGGCCGTAAACTCCATAACATGGGGAGTAAACTCAATGTAAAGTGTTAAAATGCCACTTTAACACACCTAAAGCCTTGGGATAAATTCTAGAAGTGTATACAAACAAGTTTTAGACCATAAAACATATTATTTTCCCCATCTAAGGATTTCACGGCCATGAGCGTGTTCATGGGCCGTAAACTCCAAAATCTAGGCCAAAAGTCCCACAAAAATCCATTCAAGCCTAGGAAAAATCATTAGAATCTCATGTGATTGAATAAGGGACCAAAACATTAAGGATTTGATGTGAGGGGGGATTTTACGGCTGTAAACTCCATGTTTACAGCCGTAAACTCCAATAAATAGTCCTTAATTATGTTTAATCCATTCCAAGGCCCTAGAATTGATCCTAGCAAATTTCCCCATGTAGGATAAGACCATTTTCCACCATAAACTACCCCACCATGAGTTTACGGCCGTAAACTCATGGGGAGGGGGTCATTAGGGCCAAAATCTCCTCTATGAGTTTACTCTTGAAGAGTAAACTCCATATCCAAGCCTTATGTGACTTTAAACGCCACCCGGGTCCCTCCAAACACTTGTAACGGGGTGTTTCCGCGACTAAAAGTGTTTGTACCTAACAATTAAATAATCTAAGTCCTAATTATATACAAATGTGTATCTTTGCATTATACTTAGGAACCTCGTGCGTTTGCAAGCCCCGAACCAACGTTTAGCATCCTAAATCGTCACGTTTCTCGTCCGGTGAGTTCATACCCCTATGCTTTTTCCGTGTTTTTCAATGTTTTCAGGGGGGAATACAAGCAAACTATAACTGTTTTCGAATTATAACACTGATATGTTTCAAATAATATATGGTAAACTTATATACACTTTAACCCCTCATGTATTATGCTGAGAATAAGGGATGATTTATCAACTACAAATAAATGGATTTTAGTTAAGAAAATAACCAAACTAATCAAATTATTATGGGAATAATTTGGGGTTCTATAGTTCCCGTTTTATCATGTACGGATATGTGTATAAAGTTATTACATAAACTATGTCTGATTTAGTTTATCTCCGCATCATTTGAATGTATTGCCAGATAGTTTCATAATCTTTTGTATGTTTGATATCGTATGAGAACCCTGTGAATAGTTTAGTACTAGTTTGTGAGTTAGTCACTACCCTTTATGGATGATCAGTAAATCCTCCCAGGAAGTGTAACCAGAGTCTACTGGAGGGAGATCGAGGAATTTGTGAATATATCTATTCGGGACTGACAATCCCACACCTTAACTGCTAGCTACAGTTAGGCGGGCACGCCTGCGGTGACAAATTCTGGATATCGTCTGACGTCTGACAAACGTCAAGGAGGTCTCGTTGTCGTATCAGCATGGTTACCCGACTCACAATACGTATTAATATAAATTTATTCACGGCTTTGGTTTTGGATATATATCTAGTACGGGATGGTAATCCCATGGTTTTTGGTCTATAGGGTTCATATCTATTGCAGGATGTTATTCCTATGGTTAGAATCTATATCTAGTTCAGGATAGTAATCCCATGGTTTTATCAAAATATCTTATATCTAGTTCGGGATAGTAATCCCATGGTTTATAACAAACTATTTTGTATCTAGTCCGGGATGGTAGTCCCATGGTTTTCATTCTATATTTTCAAGTATATCAAACTATCTTGTATCTAGTTCGGGATGATAATCCCATGGTATTAAATCTATATGTAGTACGGGATGTTAATCCCAAGGTTTTCAAACTATTTTCCATCTACATTTCACGTATATTAAAGTATTTTATATCTAATTCGGGATAGAAATCCCAAGATTCTCAATATATAGTTTTGTGTATAAAACTATACTATGTGATATTAAATCGGTCTTGTAACTTGGAAAATATGGGATTTTCCTGGGGCAATGTGTAACGCGTAATTGAACTGTAATGAAGGATAACTAAACTGTTTTACATAAGAAAATATGGGATTTTCTTGGCTAACAAACCTTTTCGGAAAATTAAAGGAAACTGGTACATTTTCAGAAAACAAACATCTTATGAACTCACCAGCTTTATGCTGATTTTCAAACCGCTTGTATTCTCAGGTCCATGTTGGACAGGTACCCGACGATATCTTTTGGAGAAGACGGATTGCTCAGAAGACTCGTCTCAACTTTTGTTCATATGATATATGTATAATACTTGTACAATTTACTTTTGAAACAAATGTAAACTTTCAAATATATGTAATGTAATGGTTGTTTACTGTGATTACTATGTACATTGGAGTTGATACTCAACGTGGAGTCAACCCCGGAAATGTTTCTGCCTTTGGTTTTCGGGGTGTGACAGATTGGTATCAGAGCCCTTGTTTATAGTGAACGGAGTATACCAAACCTTACATGGTATAAAACTATAAACATTTAGGGGCCTAAGTGCTCAGAACTAAAAGTATCCTTCAAAATATAAGTATTTTCAAAAGTATACAAGTATACCGAGCCGTCGATATCCGTAACTACAAGTAGAACAAAACATAAGTAAATGGGTGTTGTATGCTACAGTTATGTAGTTATGTCTAGGGTCAATATAGCCAGGCCAACTATATTCATTCGAGACACGGCCAACATGTGCTTGGGAGTGACTGTGGTATTCGGCATACCTAAAACTTACCCAATACCCCAAACAACGAGTCGTCGTTGCAGTGAATCATGAAATACTATGGGAGTATTTCTTGAGTCAATCCTTTGTAGAAAATCCTCGTATACGTGTTGTTCCTTGATCATTCCTCTAGCGATAAAATGTTCTGTCTTGATAACTCTTTCCTGCTTTATCGCTTAATATGGTGTTATATCTATCTTGATGAGATATCCCATGTTCCATATCTCTTGATTCAATTCAGAGGACTTATGATCCTCTCTTTCCTGATCTTTTTAGATCACGATGCCTCCAAGAAAGAGACCCAGCTCGAAGAACACCAACAATCCTCCGCCACCACCTCCTCCTGAATTTGACCCTTTGATGTTCCAGGCAGTTGTCAATGCCGCGGTGGCAGCTGCTATGTCTCAAAGGAACTCGGATGCTTCCGGTGGTACTCAAACCCAAAACCAAGTGAACAGTCAGGGACACCAAAAAGGGGGTTCCTATAAAGACTTCATGAACGCGAAGCCCACATCCTTTGATGGCACTGGAGGTGTCATTTCCCTCACCCGATGGTTCGAGAAAATCGAATCAATCTTTGGGATATGTGCCTATTCGGAGTCTGACAAAGTAAAGTTCGCCGCCTGCACCTTCCTAGACAAAGCCCTGACTTGGTGGAACGGCCGAGTCAAATCCCTAACTCTACCTGTAGCAAATGCTACGGATTGGGAAGCTATGAAGGAGCTTCTACTCGCAGAATATTGCCCTCGGGGCAAAATTCAGAAGCTAGAACACGAACTCTGGAACCTAAAGATGAAGGGTTCCGATATAGTTGCTTATACTTCAAGATTCGATGATCTAGCATTACTCTGTCCGGGAATGGTTACCCTGGAGAGTAAAAAGATTGAGAGGTTCATCTGGGGGTTGACCCAGCCAACAAAAGGGAATGTCTTGGCTGCGAAGACAGACACCTATGATAGTGCTAAATGTCTTGCGCAAATCCTGATCGATCACGAAGACAACTCTGATGAGGAGACTACCACCCCCGAGCCAGTCACCAGTGGAGGCGGAAGCAAAAAGAAATTCTGGAACAAGCGGAAGGCTCAGAGTACACCAGAGTCTTCTAAGAAACAGCAAACAGTAGCAGTCCATGCTGCTACTACCCCTGTTGCTATTTCAGTGGTTGGTTCCACAGCCCAAACTCCTACCAGTGGATACACTGGTACCCTTCCTTGGTGTGATAAGTGCAGCTACCATCACCGCATTCCTGGTCCAAGTCGCGAAAGGATCTGTGACAACTGTGGCAAGAAGGGCCATCTTACTTGAACCTGCAGAAAACCAGCCAAATCAACGAACCAATCATCCGGAATGGGAATCAGTCCAGCCTGCTACAATTGTGGCGAAGTAGGGCACTTCAAAAGAAATTGCCCCAAAGCAGCTACAA
The DNA here is from genome assembly GCF_051521515.1 of Lactuca serriola. Taxonomy (NCBI): domain Eukaryota; kingdom Viridiplantae; phylum Streptophyta; class Magnoliopsida; order Asterales; family Asteraceae; genus Lactuca; species Lactuca serriola. Next base: position 105,844,053 of record NC_136415.1, read on the forward strand.
CCGCTGATCCCACTGTCGTCGCAGGTATACTTCTCTTTGACAATTCTCCTGCAACTCTTTACGATTCTAGTACCAGAAGGGAAACTTGTTATCTATCCATCCAAGCAATTTCTAAACTTAATCCTTTGTTTGTAATCGAAATTGAGTACAATAGAGACGGCTAACCAATGAGATAGAGAACACTAACTTCGTACCTATAGATTGTATCCTCAGACCGGAGGATTATTCCGTTCCATTCGATTTAAATGGGGGAAACTTTTCATGAAATACTTTGATGCTATGTTTGACATGAAATGACCAAGTCTCATTCATGTTGTTATCCTTTGGTTTCGAAAGGGTCACTCGTCTAGATCTTTTCCCCGACCCGACTCTCGTGATCTTCGGCATCAAACCTTCGTATCATTTCATGATTTAAAACCCAAAAAGTTTTCCCAATATGAATTACCACACACCCCTCGTTCCTGTAACCATTGAGAAACGGGAAGTCTGCAGCTCTTTTCCTTAAATGTCTTTCCCGAAGAATTCCCGAGAATTCCTTTCGAACATTTTAGCTTAGTTCCACATCGGCCTAATCTCTGGATCTACCTCATGACCGAACCTCAGTGAGAATGACGTGTTCAAAACGGTGACCAAGAACTGATATGATCACTACGGATTAGTAGTGGTACCCTTTCGGTCAAATCCCTTTCCCTCGATCATGTAGTCAAGCAAAGTAGTCGTAACCGTGTACTTTTCCAACGTCCAAGGTGATAAGGAAATTAGTCGGCTCCGAAAATACCCGTAGAAACCTGTTGATTCTTAGGCCCCATCGACTAATATCGCAGTCTTACCCATAAATTTCTTCTAAATCCATCAGACCCTTAGCCACTCGGATCCATGAAGACGTGCCTTCCTGTTGGAGCGTGTGTTCTGCTGATAACTTTATCCCAGAAAAGCATGGTACACTTTGAGGAGTATAGAATACTTCCATCGTGATATATCAGACCTTTCGAGATCTTCGTAGAATCGATTATGCAATGTTCAGATTTAGGATGCCCTTAGAGCTTGGTAACATCTATCTGATACATCACGTCTCGAATCCTTAGAAGTATTTACCCAACGAAACCCTAGTGATTCCTTCGAGAAAACCAAAGTCTTCTAGGGTTGAAACTTCCATGGGAGAACCGATTGAGATCGTAGATTGAGAGAGAGTCAATGTGCGAAACAAAGTCATGTCCCGATAGTGAGAATTAGCTAGAACGCCCAGCAGAGACCTGATCCCACATGAGAACGTGAAGATCCGAGGCAACAAATCCATTCGTGTCTCATTCCAATTCATGATCTATATCTTAATCTTTGAATTTCGGGACGAAATTCCCTCTAACGGGGGGATAATGTAACAACCCGAAGTTGTTCATCGCCGAAAACCCATTCTACCCGTATAACTCGTCGTATATCGAAACGTTCCGATGTTGTTTTTGGGTTAAGTTAATTAAACTTATATGTTTAATTGATACTAATGAGTGTCCAAACCTCTTAGGAACTCATGAATTTAGCCCAAAATGTTTATTTCATAAATTTTAGAAATGTCCTCGCCGGATTACGGAAACTTAATCGGGTGCGACCAAAAGCCCCGTTTAATGCCGGTATCGGGTAGAATTCCACCGTGTCCAAGTTTTGCAACCTATATAAACGTGTTAAACCTTTCATTTGAAGCTTTTTCTCTCTCTCTCTCACTACTCTCTCTCTAACCTCTCTCCTAAATTCAAGTTTAAGGGTCCAAATCATCAATTTAAGGCTTCAAATCTTTGAGGTACCTTCCTAAACTCATTGTATAGCATATTTGGCTTTCAAATTCAAGTTTAAACCATGAATTAAGGTCTTGTATATGAGTTTACGGCCCTGGAAGGAGCTTGGGCCGTAAACACATAGTAAGGGGGTTTTTATGCCTTTAACCCCTCCTAAACAATTTTAGGACTTAGATATGGCTAAATGACTTCATGGAATGGACTTAGAACATTTTAGACATGGATTTTGAGGGATTTGAAGGAATTTACGGCCAAGGCACATGCTTGGGCCGTAAACTCATATATATGGGGTTTTTATGACCTTAAACCCTTCCAAAACACTAATAAGGCTTAGATATGAATTTTAGAATATTGGTTTTAGCCTTAGAACACTTTAAACATAATTTTTGAGGGACAAATGAGATTTTACGGCCAAGGCACATGCTTGGGCCGTAAACTCCATAACATGGGGAGTAAACTCAATGTAAAGTGTTAAAATGCCACTTTGACACACCTAAAGCCTTGGGATAAATTCTAGAAGTGTATACAAACAATTTTTAGACCTTAAAACATATTATTTTCCCCATCTAAGGAGTTCACGGCCATGAGGGTGTTCATGGGCCGTAAACTCCAAAATCTAGGCCAAAAGTCCCACAAAAATCCATTCAAGGCTAGGAAAAATCATTAGAATCACATGTGATTGAATAAGGGACCAAAACATTAAGGATTTGATGTGAGGGGGGAGTTTACGGCCGTAAACTCCAATAAACAGTCCTTAATTATGTTTAATCCATTCCAAGGCCCTAGAATTGATCCTAGCAAATTTCCCCATGTAGGATAAGACCATTTTGCACCATAAACTACCCCACCATGAGTTTACGGCCGTAAACTCATGGGGAGGGGGTCATTAGGGCCAAAATCTCCTCTATGAGTTTACTCTTGAAGAGTAAACTCCATATCCAAGCCTTATGTGACTTTAAACGCCACCCGGGTCCCTCCAAACACTTGTAATGGGGTGTTTCCACGACTAAAAGTGTTTGTACCTAACAATTAAATAATCTAAGTCCTAATTAGATACAAATGTGTATCTTTTCATTATACTTAGGAACCTCGTGCGTTTGCAAGCCCCGAACCAACGTTTAGCATCCTAAATCGTCACGTTTCTCGTCCGGTGAGTTCATACCCCTATGCTTTTTCCGTGTTTTTCAACGTTTTCAGGGGGGAATACAAGCAAACTATAACTGTTTTCGAATTATAACATTGATATGTTTCAAATAATATCTGGCAAACTTATAAACACTTTAACCCCTTATGTATTATGCTGAGAATAAGGGATGATTTATCAACTACAACTAAATGGATTTTAGTTAAGAAAATAACCAAACTAATCAAATTATTATGGGAATAATTTGGGGTTCTATAGTTCCCGTTTTATCATGTACGGATATGTGTATAAAGTTATTAGATAAACTATGTCTGATTCAGTTTATCTCCGCATCATTTGAATGTATTGCCAGATAGTTTCATTGTATGTATCTGTATTCACTGTATTATGTTTCATAATCTTTTGTATGTTTGATATCGTATGAGAAGCCTGTGAATAGTTTAGTACTAGTTTGTGAGTTAGTCACTACCCTTTATGGATGATCAGTAAATCCTCCCAGGAAGTGTAACATGAGTTTCCTGGAGGGAGAGCGAGGAATTTGTGAATAGATCTATTCGGGACTGACAATCCCACACCTTAACTGCTAGCTACAGTTAAGCGGGCACGCCTGTGGTGACAAATTCTGGATATCGTCCGACGTCTGACAAGCGTCAAGGAGGTCTCGTTGTCGTATCAGCATGGTTACCCGACTCACAATACGTATTAATATAAATTTATTCACGGCTTTGGTTTTGGATATATATCTAGTACGGGATGGTAATCCCATGGTTTTTGGTCTATAGGGTTCATATCTATTGCAGGATGTTATCCTATGGTTAGAATCTATATCTAGTTCGGGATAGTAATCCCATGGTTTATAACAAACTATTTTGTATCGAGTCCGGGATGGTAGTCCCATGGTTTTCATTCTATATTTTCAAGTATATCAAACTATCTTGTATCTAGTTCGGGATGATAATCCCATGGTATTAAATCTATATGTAGTACGGGATGTTAATCCCAAGGTTTTCAAACTATTTTCCATCTACAGTTCACGTATATTAAAGTATTTTATATCTAATTCGGGATAGAAATCCCAAGATTCTCAATATATAGTTTTGTGTATAAAACTATACTATGTGATATTAAATCGGTCTTGTAATTTTGAAAATATGGGATTTTCCTAGGGCAATGTGTAACGCGTAATTGAACTGTAATGAAGGATAATTAAACTGTTTTACATAAGAAAATATGGGATTTTCTTGGCTAACAAACCTTTTCGGGAAACTAAAGGAAACTGGTACATTTTCAGAAAACAAACATCTTATGAACTCACTAGCTTTATGCTGATTTTCAAACCGCTTGTATTCTCAGGTCCACGTTAGACAGGTACCCGACGATATCTTTTGGAGAAGACGGAGTGCTCAGAAGACTCGTCTCAACTTTTGTTCATATCATATATGTATAATACTTGTACAATTTACTTTTGAAACAAATGTAAACTTTCAAATATATGTAATGTAATGGTTGTTTACTGTGATTACTATGTACATTGGAGTTGATACTCAACGTGGAGTCAACCCCGTAAATGTTTCCGCCTTTGGTTTTTGGGGTGTGACAGAGATATGAAGAAGAAAAGGTGGAAGGCGGGAGTAATGACTACAGTTCAGAGGGAAATAAAAAAATATTAAAGGGAAGCGGGTAAATCAAAAATTTTGGAATTTATTTAATATGTCGCTATTCCGTAGCAAATTTCTTAGGAATTTCCTACAAAAAATTAAAAAAATTAAATTTAATTTTTATTATCATTAATAAAATGATTTTTAATATTATTTATATTATTATTAATAATAATATTTTCTGTAATATGTATAATCTGGTGAACAAAAAGTCTTTAATCTAGTACAATCAAGTTGCAAATAAAATGAAGCGCAAAGGTACTGTATGTATATGGATGTATGTGAAAGATCCCAAAAACACAAATATATATATATATATATATATATATATATATATATATATATGTATATATATATATATATATATATATATATATATATATATATTCAAGCAATAAAATCCATAGATCAAATGTTCCAAAATCAATCATGATAAAAATGTATCTGAAACATTATAGTGAAATGATAATAATCAGTATCGAAAATCATCAGGGGATGTTGGACAGTCAAGCCGGACCCTTCACTTTAGAACTAGAAGTACCTAAAAGTGTTCAAACAAGGTCCAACCTTAGTCTATACTCTATAACTAGCAAATTTTTACCAAAAGTCAAGCCATATCCACAAGTTAACAGTCATAAAGTTAGGATTTTGGTTTTAGGCACTCTCTAGCCAGACCAAGTCATAAAGTTGGAAACTTTATGTTTTAGAATGTCATTTGGATTCAGATATGAGCTTTGGAAGAAAGATCTTAAGAGAATAAGTGTTTAATGGGAGTTTGGACCTAGCTTGAGTACAGTCAATGTGGTTTTCACCCATCATAGGAGTGGTTGTTGGGCCGAGGGAGGATCATCGCATGTTTGGGTCAAAGCGGACAATATTTTCGAAGGAATTGTAATTCTTGCGTTTCCCATTACACATTAATAAATATGATGAAGTGATTACAGTCAATAATTCTAATCTTTTTAGGTTAACAAAAGAGGGTTATTTGATCATTATGTGGCATTTATATGTATATATATGTATACACTGTGTTTATATCTATGTAATAAATTAGGGATAGAATTCGCGTCTAACTAGATTAAAGATTAGGACAAATAGCATATGAGTGAGACAAAGTCATCATAATAAGGATTCAAAGGTATAAGGAGCACTCAAAACGGACTTATAACGAACGAGTTATGACCTGTTGAAGTTTCACGTTCAAACCGGCACGACTACGATATTGTAAATAACAAATCGGAATTAGGACGATTATTAGTCTGAGTAATCTAAATCTAAAGCCTTTCTCTTTAGTGACTAAAATAAAGAGCCTTACGTAACATACATAATCATGAGCCATACATATCACACAAAAACATAATCTGTAGGGGTGCTCTGTGCCAACCATAGTCTTACCATTATGCCACGAGCCGTCTCGTGGTCTTCCATGATAGGATGGGGGCCATAACCTTGGGTCTTACATACAAGTGCCAAGAGCCACCTCCTGGTCTTCCATGCAAGTATCACAAAGACAGCTAGCATATAAACTACATCTACTTAACTAACATTTTCCACAGTTCAGACTCTGGTCTTTCATATAAATGCAAGGAGCCACCTCTTGGTCTTCCATACAAAATTCCAAGGGTCACCCCCGGGCCTTCTGAAGTGAATTATTATCGAGATTTAGAAAGCAATCATGATTGTTTGAATGAAAAGTAAGAACATAGAAAGTAAATATTAATCAGATCTTATCTTGATGAAGAACTGATTACAGAATTAAGCAGAGAAAACTTGCGACTGATTAATGAATCACTTGTTCATCTGATTACTCTACTTCTAACCTCAGTCCCTATTTATAGGAAACCTGAGTGTACAAAAAATATACTAAGTCCTGAACTATACACTTCGCACAAAAGAAGACTTAGTAAAATAACTAACATGCGAAACTAAAGAAACAAACACTTCGACTTTTACAACATTTTAGTCTCTACATTCTCCCCCTTTGTAAACAGTCGAAACTATTCAGTTTGTAAGATGGTGAATAGCTGAGTGCATTGTTCTTCGAATTTCTGAATACCAAGTGATTATCTTTTTAAGCTCCTTCTTGTCTCCTTCATTGTTCTTCGCACACTTATTCATACGAACAATAAAATTCGTATATTGCGAAGTGGTGTATCTTTCTATCTCCGAGACTTTAAAAAAAAACTCTTAGGCTTCCTCTTCGTATCTTTTCCTGCGAAAACCATTCCAAATGGTTTAAGTCAAATTTCTCCATCTAGATACTTCCTTAACTCCGTTTGAGGTAGGGTTGATTCCCAAGAGACTATAACTTTTCTTCCAAGACCTAATGCAAGTTCTTCATCAGTCAGTGCCAAGCAATCATAGTAGTTATCTATGAATATCTTGATATGTGCAAAACCAAATCTGAACACATCAGTATCATGTCCTTTCAGCTTGTTTTCTTTCATGTCTCCGAGAATAGATGCCACTTGAATGAGATCATTTAGATTCATCAAGGGAAAATCAGCAATGGTAAAGTCAAATGCCTTGTTATCTGCACGAACCACGAAATATCGAAAGTTTTGAAGCATGTTCTCGAACATTACATCCTTCTTGATTTTTAAAACTTTCTTGATTTTCATTAAAGACCAAACCTCCTCTTGATCCTTCGCAAGTACAGCATGAAATCCTATCTTCAAATAAGTGTATTCATCAGCATTATAAAAAATTTCACTTATCTTGTACTGCGCCGTAATAAACATCATTTCGTTTATTGGAAAATCAAGTTGGCTTCTGTCTGAGTTCGTAACATCATAACTCCTTCTAGGCTTCTTCTCAAATTCATACAAGTGATTCCCCAATACTTTTGACTCAATAGTTTCATAAGAATATAACTTTGCAGGATCACCCTTGTTCACTGTTGGTGGGTCATTTGCTCTTTGCCTCATAATACTTTGCACTTATCTTAACCTTTCCATTTCAGCTTCTGCCTCTGCTTTCTTTTCTTCTTTTGATTTTTCATAGACAATCCCTTTTCCTTTTCCAATATCCTCAGTTTGAGGTTTCGCACTTGAACTTCCTCCTTCTTTTGAACCAATTATAATTCCTTTGGTAATTGGTTTTGTTGTAGTTACTGTTGAAGAAATTGGCTTTGTGAGCACTGGCAAAGATGTTTTAATTTGAGTTGAATGAATCTTCCCAACTGTTTTCGCATCCTCTTCTTTACTTCCTTTTATTTCTCCCCCTTGCACCCCTGTGAAAGCAGGTGGGGCATTCTTCGGCAAAAGTGAAGTAAAATTGGTAATCAGGGCCAACGCCTTCTGAATAGCTTGCTCTAAAGTGTTGACTTTGAGAGTTAAGAATTCGGGAGTAACAATCGTTTGTTGAGAAGGCTGCAAAACACAACTTTTTAATTCAGTAACCAACTGAATTAATTTGGAAAACTACTCCTTATTCTCTTGATGCTTGGCTTCGATAATTTGATCAGACGGTTTATAATCAGAAGCAAGCTTGGTCAGTGCTTCAGCAAGAATATTAACACGTTTTGGTACATCCAAATTTTGCGAATTAATTACTCCTTTGCAATTTCTTTCTTTAACTCCTTAATTTTTAAGTTAACATCTTCCCTGACCTTCTTGACATCCTGTACAAAAAGAACATGACACTCTTTTGTAACATTTTTCAATTCACGAACAACATCATCAAAAGATTTCTCTTGAGCTTGAATGCGAAGCTCATTGTTCTTTTTAGAATGATCAACTTTCTCAGTTATTCTTTTCTCCATAGCTTTAATCAATGACTCAACCTCTAAACCTGAAATAGAAGATTTAGTGCCCGAATCGGCTTGTGATTGAATAATAGCATTTAATTTTTGATTCAGGATTTTGAATTGCTTTCCTGACATAAGCATATGATCAGGTATCTCCTCCTCCTCTGAATCGAAATGTAAAGCCTTAAATGTCCCTCCAAAACCGCCTCCTTCGGTTTCTTCATCGGACATAGCTTGCGAAGGTTGTGGTGTTTCAGGTGATTGTGATGGAAATAATGTGGTGAATGGATGTTGTAAAGGATGATCAAAGATTGAGGAAGTGGTGATATTTGTGTTTGGAAGAAAAAATGGTGGTAATGAAACAGATAAATTCTCAGATGAGATGGGTAATGATGAAGATAAAATGATTGGCATGGTAGTGTCGACAGTCGTGATAGGTGCCCCCGTATTAGATACGTTGACAACCATATCCGAAGTAGGTACCTCCTCAGGAACTGATTTGGTAGTGACTACTTCAAGTGGAATGGTGGTTGAAGTGGAAATTTGCGAAGTGATAGGAAGGGATATGATTACCAATGGTGAAGTTGAGACAGGTGGAGTTTAAGGAACCACTTCTTCATCTGATGATTCATTGCGAATAATCAGCTTTCGTTTCTTGTAGAGCTTTTGAATAATATGCTTCGCAACCTCTTGAGCTCTTTTTCTCTTTGAACCAGGAGAAACAGGAGCCAGAACGTCTCTAAACACTGCCCCCTTACTACTCACCTCAGTTTTGCGAATAGTAGGAGAGGTAGTCGTCGTCTGTGCTGATTTACGAAGCTTCTTTAATACCCTGACTTTGTCGGTATTATCTCCTTATTAGTTTTAGGAGAAAGCTCATCTTTTGCAACCCCTTCATGTTTTTCTTCCTTTTTATTTTTCTTCTTCTTCTTTGAGGACTCTCCACTAACATCAAAAAGTATTCCAGTTCACACATTTGGATCAAAAGTCTTCATGTAGCGAACTAACACTTTGTGGGTAGAAGACACCTTGCGAAGCATTGCATCAGGAATTCTTGCAACACTTGTGAAGATATTTTTATCATCTTCAACCACTTTGGGAAACTGATACAATGAGAATTCTGCAACAACTGCTCCTTCAGGAACTGGAAGTCCCTCCTTCGCATAAACTTTTTCCATAATTAAACTCTAGTACCGTGCACAAGAAATCCTCTTATCAGAATTAGTGTTTTCTAAGCTTTTGATGAACTCCTTCCAAAGTTGAGTTCCATAATCAACACTAAGATCATAGTAAAGACCCATAACCGTTGCATAAACCTCCATCCTTCCCCTGTCTAGACCAACAGTCCTTCCTGTTAAACACCATAGAAAGATTCCAAATAGAAAGTTTGACATGCAAGGTAAACCTGATTTCCTGAAATCACTTATCTTTTCTAGAGTGGGTTGATGTCCCATCTCATTGAACATGAAGATAATCTGTGAATTGATGGGTTTAAAGAACGGTGGGTTATGAGGAATGTTCAGGAAGTCAATGAACATGTTCTTGGTTAGACGAACCGTTTTGTTGTTCATGAGATTGAAAGTTATGATATCAGTTGAATAGTTGTATGACGCAGTTGATGCCGCCATTGACAACCAAGTCATCGGTACAGGAAAAGAACTGAACATAGCAGTTGATAATGGTGACCTTTTTAGTGCAATAATCAACATCTTCAATTCTTTTGGGTAAGATGAGACATTAGGATCAACTAGATAGTTTGTGCTTTGAATCTTCATAAGAGACTGTGAGATAACTTCTTCGTTGTTAGATTGACTAGCAGCCATTGTTAGGGTTTGAAGAAGATGAATAATCAGAGAATTTGGGAATTTTTGAGTTTGATCACGTAACCATATAAGACACTCTTGAACCCCATTTTATATGTAACCCTTATTGATTTGAATTTGAAGCGGGATGCATTTAATGATATCTGATGTGGCACCTTGAAAATCGGACCATTACTGCGAAAAGTTAGCCATGCGTCAAAAAGCAGCTGTCACTTCTCCTAGAAAATCGGGCAGAATACCAGACGTCATGGATACACAGCCTGTCATTATCCCCTTTATTGAATTGTAACCGTTAGAACCCTTCGCATCGAGGCTAGGCTCTTTCACTTTTGGGATGAAAAGCGAAGTCATATGCCAGACTTGCGAAATCTTCAGCCTAAGTTGGTATTACTTAGAACCTCAAGGATTTCGTGAGTGCATGAGAGTCAAAGAAATAAGATAAGAAGCAAGTTAAAAAAAATTTGGAATTATGTGATGTCAAAAATGCAATTTGACACAAAGGCAGTTAAACCCCAGGCAAAGGTTGCTTCGTTAATCATCAAGAGAGATGATCAACAGCTTGTGTATGTTCCCGTGAATTACAATCGAATACTTTTTGATAAGTATCAAAGGGCTTCTTTTAAAAGTGATTCTTGGGTTGGTTTAAAATTTCGTTACATGTCATCCTAAACATAAGGTGATAAATTGTAGCAGAAATTACTTGTATGACCAGTGTAGTCAGTGACAAGTCAGCTTTGAAAATATTTATGATGACTAGGACATTCAAATGAAACTCACATGGAAATCAAATTCATGAAAAAATTTTATGTACTAGATCTTGTTGGGTAACAAACATCGTGGGTTGCGAATGTTTGATCAAGACCACTCATGCGAATTGAATATGATTTGGAGTTTCGAATTTTTGGTACTGAAACAAAAGTTTTGTCAATATCTGGAACAATGTTCCCCGTCAATTCCTTAAGTTGGAAGATGTTTGGGTTTCACCTTCATCACGGACTCATGATGTCAGATCATAAACACAGAATTTTTGTATATCTAAGTCTCAATGGGTTTGATCAGAGACCTCTCGGACATACGTCTTTGTGTATGATTTGTGTGAAGAATTTTTTGATGAAAAAGATTGGTTATAAGATCGAATGTACCTCTGTTATATGTGGACCAAACAGAAAACTCTTTACTCATATGAGAAGAGTAAGGTATCTCTTTTGACTAATGCGAATATAAGCCTAATTGGGAAGAAATTTTCATGAGATAATTTCATTAAGGCTTTTGTTTCTCACACATAGAGTCATATGAGGCTTGTGTCAACATGTTGCAGCATGCTTCTAGGGACATCCTAACTAGTACAAAGTTGAAAGAAATGATACCTTCCTATAGAAACATATAAGCATGATCTCTTCGCATTATGCTCTTGACTAAAACTAAAAACACACAAAACTTAAAGAACAAAGTTAAGAAGAAAAAAATATATTTTTGTGGTTTTTGAATTTTTCGAAAATTAAAAACATAAGAAAATAAAATCTTTTTGGATTTTTGGATTTTCGAAAATAAAAACAAAACAAAAGAGAATATTTTTGATTTTTCAAGTTTTTCGCAAAGAAAAAAAAAATTAAATTGAACCTTAGTTACCAGATACGCGAATGCGAAGCAATGCAAAGCCTCTTAATGAACAGTAACTTCTGAATGATTTTGACTCAGAGCTGCTGAATGGACCTTTCATTCTTGAGTTATTAATTTTGTAATTGAATTCACATCGATCATCCCCAAACCTGCTAAAATTCTTACAAATGATTTTTCATCAAGAGGTTTATTAAAAATATCAGCAAGTTGTTCAGTGGTTTTAACAAAATGTATTTCAATGTTCCCATCTTCCACATGATCTTTGATAAAATGATATCAAAGAGCTATGTGTTTTGTCTTTGAGTGTTGTACTGGATTATGACAAATGTGAATTGCACTTTGAGAATCACAATACAAGGGAATCTTTTTCATATTTATAGCATAATCACGAAGTTGACTCTGAATCCAAATGATTTGCGAAGTGCAAGCAGCAACTAAAATATATTCAGCCTCAGCAGTGGATATAGCAACACAAGTTTGTTTCTTCGACTGCCAACTCACCAATTTCCCATCCAATAGTTGACACCCACCACTTGTACTTTTTCTATCCAAAGTACGTCCTCCTAGATCAAAATATGAAAAAGCTTGAATGAAAAATCCCGATTTTGAAGGATACCTAAGTCCTAACGAAATTCTCCCCTTAAGATAGAGAAAAATATTTTTCACTGCAGTTAAATGAGGTTCTCTGGGATTAGCTTCATACCTAGCACAATTACATACCGAAAACATAATATCAGGTCTGCTTGCAGTTAAGTACAATAAAGACCCTATCATGCTTCGATAAAGAGTTAAATCAACTGTAGGAGTATCTAATGAAGGAGTTAGTCTTGTTCCCACTGCCATAGGTACTCTCAGGTTCGTGTTGTTGGTCATTCTAAATTTTTCAAGCAAGTTCTTTGTGTATTTTTCTTGATTGATTAAAATTCCATCCATGTTCTGTCTTATATTTAAACCAAGAAAATTATTAATTTTTACCATCATACTCATTTCAAATTGACTTTTCATTAGATTTTCAAATTCAATTGACAATGTTGGGTCAGTTGAGCCAAAAATAATATCATCAACATAAATTTGAACAAGAATGAGATGATTCCCAACTTTCTTGTGAAACAATGTGGGGTCAACTGATCCTTGTTTAAATTTAGATTGTTTCAAAAAATTTGTAAGTGTTGCATACCAGGCTCTTGGTGCTTGTTTTAACCCATAAACTGCTTTTGTCTAGGATGTAGACATGATCAGGATGTTCCTCATTTATAAATCCTGGTGGTTGCTCAACATAAACTGTTTTTCTTCTAGTTCTCCATTCAAGAATGCACACTTAACATCCATTTGAAAAACGTCAAAGTCTTTGTGAGCTGCATAAGCTAAAAATATGCGAACTGCTTCGAGTCTTGCAACAGGAGCAAATGTTTCTACATAGTCTATTCCTTCTTGTTGCGAATAGCCTTTAACAACTAGTCTAGCTTTATTACGAATAATATTGCCATCTTTGTCGGTTTTATTTTTAAAAATCCATTTTAATCTGACAATTGAAACATTAGAAGGTTTAGGAATTAATCTCCAAACCTTATTCCATTCAAATTCAGCCAGTTCAGATTGCATAGCAACAGCCCAATCTGAGTGTTCCATAGCATTCTTTACTGTCTTTGGCTCTATTTTCGAAATAAAAACATTGAACATACACAATTCTTGGTTCGCATTCACTACTCATTTTTCGCACGAATTTGAGCTCTTGTCAACACACCATCTTGTGGATTCCCAATTACCTGTTCTTTGGGATGATTTGTTGTCCATTTCTCAAGTGGTGGATAATCAGGATTAAATTCCAATGGTGCATCTTCGTACATATCTTCATTTTCAGATCCTGCAACAGAAAAATTATCATTTAATTCATGAAATTCATCATTTTCATCAAAATTAATTGTCTCTATTGCATCATGCTCCTCCTCAACAAGATGTTCATCTTGATCTCCCCCCTCAAAATGATGTTCCTGTTGAAATTGCGAATGCTCCCCCTTAACTTGATGTTCTTGTTGATTAGCAACTTCACCTGAAGAAGCAGATTGTCCAATTGGTTGAACATTATCAGGAAGTTGACCTTTTCCACTTATACAATTCCAGAGCTCTTCATCAATTCCATTTAAGTAATCCTCCATTCTATCAGCCCACTGATCATAGTATTCAGGGATTAACATTGGAATTTCAATTGAAGAACCAAGTAAGTGAGAGAAAGAAGTCATGGTATTCATATTAAAGTTCGCCATTGATGAACACGAGAATTTTCTGAAAGCTTGAAAAACTTGATGAATTTCTGAATTGATCAAATGAATTGATTACCGATTGCTAATCGATCATTCGACTAAACAATTCGAATGCAGAACCGATTCAAATCTAAAGATCAACAGAGATTTTCAGAACCAAAATGCACGGAAAATTTTGAGTAAAGTTACTACTCAAAAAGCAAATGATTCTAAAACGAAAATCAGATCAATGCAGTTTGCAATCCTTCTATGATACCGTGACATCCCCAAAATCACGGCCAGAAAAGACCGGTTTGTTTATGCTTTGTTTAAAAATCAGAGTAACATTTTAAATGAAAGTGTTGCGGAATTTGTCCCAAAACAAAATATCATAAAGATTTATCAAAAGCATTTCCATAGAAATGTATTTCATTAAAAGACTTGGGATGTCATGTTCGTACAGATCAAAAGCATAAACAGTACAATATAAGCCTTACTACATTATTTCATATCTACAGGCCTATATCTGTAATCCCTCGTCCAACATCATATCTATGCTCAAGCGCCACTACCTGTAACACATAAAACTGAGTGGGTCAGGCTTGGGAGCCTGGTGAGCACATAGGGTTTTCAACCCACAATAAATAAGTTTATTAATTTCATCAATCAACAATAACCCGATTACATGTTCGCGTTATCCTCACATTACGTCCCTAAGCATCTATCATAAGGGACCTATCCTAAGGATTATCATCGGGACGGACACTACTGCTAAGGGGATTCCTCAGCAATAAATGTCCTTAAGGCAACCATATGGGGGATGGAGTACATCTGGTGAGCACACAGTTCAAATAAACACACAGTTCGAATAAACACCTACAGGTTGCGAGCCTGCTAGTGTTCCACTAGACTGTCTAGAATAGTCCGTGGTCGTCATCTATACTCCGCTAGATGATTGGATCATCAATAACATCTATAACGAGGCCTCTCATTATTTCATTTTATCACACAGCAACTAATACATCTACCCATGTTTTACCCCAACATTTTCGTAGATATAAAATAAATATACAGTTTAAATCATTGAAAACATGTATAAAAATGTTCATCCAGCATAGATAGCAAGTATTCAGGTAATATGCACACATAGCATGTAATTTATATAAAATACTTCATATCTATGTGTAAGCTGAAAGTAACTATGCACTCACCTGAGTAGGTAGTGACTCGGCCCTTGGACAACACTTCTTTACTCTTAACACACTTTTCCTTCGGCAAAACCTAGTATCATTGCCACTAGGGTTTAGTCTAATATTCACCACGACTAATTAGTCGTCTAGCTATTATGGGATATATATAGTAAAGTCCTGATATTTTCATCCAATTGACACGAAAGTCCCAAACTAATTTTTTTTGACACAAAAGCCCGAATTACCGGCATTTATTGACCCAATTGACCTTTTCTGCCGGTGCATCCGGTTTACTTGGTGAAGTGGCACCAAATGCTTACATGGACCACTGATTTATTAAATGAGAGGCTTATGTGGAGTTTTCGACCTTACTTAAGCACCATACCGTCAATTCCCATGAACCCTAGCTTCGTATTTGTCAAAGGAAAAGACGAGAATGTCGTCTTCTTCATCTGTTGGAAGCAAGGTTATGCGGAGGTTCAATCCCCCTCAAAGGACACATTGCAACTGCGGTGACTTAGTTGGAAGGTGGACTTCATGGAAGACAAGAAATCCTGGAAGAAGATTCATTGGGTGCCCAAATTATAGGGTTAGTTGTTAATGTTGAAATTCTTCATCTTTTAGTTTTTTTTTCTTTCTTTAATCTTGGATTATCCAGGATTCGAGTAAAGATTGCAAATTCTTTGATTGGGTGGATCCTCCACTCCCTAATCAGTGGTACAAGGACTTGCTCTTACAATTGCACAATGGGTGGAATGGAGATGTTGTAGAACAAATGGAAGAAGCAGTAGTAGAAGTTGTTCCAGCTCAAGTTCAAGGTGCGGGTGGTGTTGTTCCAAGGTGGTCAATGTTCTGGTTTATTTTGGGTTTATGTTTTGGTTTGTATTTTAAGATAATGTAGTGGGATATGTAGTCACTATGTACGATGTTGTTTCTTTTGCAATGTAATGAACATTTTACTTATGTTGTATTGAATTATGGTGAAATCAAAGTACGACAACTATGAACCACATATGAATAATAAAACTGTCAATAACCAAGGCTAACCTGCACAACCAAACTTGAAATAAAATATGACATTGATCAATTGTGACCATTGATTAATGCCCTTGCTTAATTACCAGTAATTGTTTACAAAATATGAACCAATATAAGTGGATATGTACCACCATTTACAAAATATGAACCACAAGGTGGTATGCAAAATATGAACCCAAAGATGGTATGCAACAGTTTACATAGTAGCACCTTTTACAAAATATGAACCAAAAGATGATAACCCCTATCACTAATCTATAACTAATGCCTTATCTTCACACATTCCTATACCAAGAGGGTCAACCACCTTCTTTTTCAGCTTCTGAAGAATGATCCTCTCTAAGGGTCTCCTTGTTCTTTGTTTCATATTATTCCCAAAATGCCCTTGTTGTACTGGATCATTCACTGGAACACCTTCTTCATCTTCTTCTTGTCCATCTCCTTCTTGTGCATCTCCACCTCCTTCCACTCCATCTCCTTGTCCATGTCCTCCTTCTTCTTCATTACCCTGTCCATCTCCTTCTCCTTCTTGTCCATCTCCTTCTTGTCCATCTCCACCTCCTTCCACTCCATCTCCTTGTCCATGTCCTCCTTCTTCTTCATTACCCTGTCCATCTCCTTCTCCTTCTTGTCCATCTCCACCTCCTTCCACTCCATCTCCTTGTCCATGTCCTCCTTCTTCTTCATTACCCTGTCCATCTCCTTCTAGTCCACCTTCAACATTGGCAGCCTAAAACAGAAAAAAAAATAGTAAAAACACTTAATCATATACATAAACACTAAATGAAACCTTACCACATATCCAAACTCTTCTAAATGAGCTTTTGTAATTCCAAGGCATCTCATAATGTCTACATCAGTGTAACCTGATTTCCTCAACTCTGTAATTTGTTGTGTAATGTAGTCCATATCTGCCATATCCAGCCCATCTCCATCACTCATCACATCTACATCCACCATCTCTTCAGAATTATATTCTTCATTGACCCTTTTTTGGGGTGGTACTGTATTTGAGGTTTCACCTCTTTCAAACCAGCTATGAAAGCCACCCCCACCTCTAGGTACCCTACTACCTCCTCTATTTCCCCTTCTCCCCCCTCTACCATGTCTTGTCCATTGGGTTAGACTAGGGTCCAATCTTGGCCTGCCTATTTTCTTATTGGGTTTAGGATCTGGTTCAACATGTGGAGTTTTACAGGTTTTCTTGTTGTGCCCCTTTTGTTGACAGTTTTGACATTGGACAGTTCTGCCCTTTGAGGACACTTGAGAGAACTTGTCATCCCTCTCTGATACATGCCTTTTCCTTTTCACAGTAGGCCTGCCTGGCATCCTCCTCTCTAAGGGGGTAAGGGCTTAATATAAGGAGCTTCTTTCCATAAATTGCTGCCATTAACAGGTAGAATGTTAGAACTATAACTTGAAATGTACATTGCCTTACCAAACCACTTGCTGATAAATGTCTTTGGATCCTGATGAGTTAACATGATAGATGCTTGGGCATGGACGCATGGTATCCCTAATACATCCCAAAGTCTACATGCACAACTCCTTTTCTCTATGTTGACTCCATATGATTCAAGACCATTTCTAACTTCAAATTCATTTTGTCCACTAGGGTGTACCCTCCAAAACCTGCAAATAAAAGTTGTTACTAAATTAGCATAAAAGTTATTAATAACTTAGAATAAATGTATACAAAACAAGGAGAACTTACTTCAAGTCCTCACCAAATTCTTCCATTTTCTTAATTGCAGATGGACACACATCTCCTTCCCATTTTTCAGCTAACTCCCTGAGGTTGTAAAACCTGTCCATCATATACAGCCTTATCTCTTCAAGCATGGTCAGTAGTGGCTTCTTCCTAGCATCAAGTATAACTGCATTGAAGCATTCTGCCATACCATTTTCTACAGCCTCACAGGCCAATCCAGTGGAAAAGAAAGCCCTGCACCATGTATTTGGCTCCCTTGCCATTGGATGTTCATAAGCACCTGGGCTAATCTGTCTAATCTCATCCATGTGATTCTTGAATTCACCCTCTACAGTTGATTTGGCAGCCTTCCAGAATAGGTTCCTTAACTGAATTCCACTATATACTTTTCTGAAGTTTGCATAGATATGTCGTGCACACTGTCTATGCTCAACATATGGTAACACCTCCTTTGTTGCCTCAAGAAGACCCTTATGTTGGTCTGAAATTACACACATGCCCCTTCCTGCATCCATTCCAAGGTCAACCTCTAACAACTGAAGGAACCACTTCCAGTTAAACTTATTCTCAATATCAACTATAGCCCAAGTTATGGGAAAAACGTGATTGTTTGGGTCCCTACCTATGGCTGTTAATAATTGTCCCTTACACTGCCCTTTCAGAAAAGATCCATCGATCCCTATTACCCTTCTACAACCCATCTTCCACCCTTCTTTGATTGATTTGAAACATATGTACATCCTTTTGAAAATAGTTGTACCATCATTGTTGTCTTCAACACAAATTTTAATGTTGCTGTCTGGATTGGATGTTAGCAATTCACCACCATAATCCCACACCCTTGCATAGTGATCACCTAATTTTCCCTCAATCATGGACATTGCCCTACATCTAGCCCTATAACTCCTTACCCATGAAATCTTAGTGTGAAATTTGTGTTGAACTTTTTCTTGGATTTCCTTAGCTTTCAAATTAGGTGTCCTAATAAGTTCTTTAAGGAATTGTCTAGCTAACCATGTTGGTCCCATAAGTTTTCCATTGTTAAAATTCTTGACACATGTATGATGTGGATACATTTTCTTTATTTGGAATGACTTTTCAGTGCTCATCCAAGAGGCTTTAACATAATAAGGGCAACCGAATTTCTCATGATCACTAGCACACACACAGTGTAGTCTAACACTATCACATTTATTAAACCTAATCTGATAACCTTTAGATATGGCATGATTTGTTAAACAGAGTTTAAGTTGCTGTGGAGATTCATACCTTTCTCCCTCTTGAGGTTTCATTCTATTCCATTTCACATTTGGATCATGTGTGGAATATTTAAACTGAGCTTCACTATCATTTTCCTCTTCATCCACAACTTCATCTACATTTTCTTCCTCCTCCTGTTCGTCATCCAAAGGTTCTTCTTCCACGGGTGCTTCATCATCTTCAACATTCTCGAATAATGGGATAATGAAGTCTTCATCTTCATCGTCAAGAGACAGTGATTTCAAGAACTCATCTGTACATCTCCTACTCTGTTTCTTTAGAAGGTCTTCATCTAGTTCCACGTCGATCGTGTCAAAGTCCAACACACCTTCCATCTTCAAGGCTCCAACTCGTATCTCCCTTTGACTCGAATTCGTATCTCCTTCAAAGTAAAAACCCTAGAATTGTCGCAGTAGAAAGAGAGGTTTTTCCAGCTCGATTAACCCTTCTTCATTTAATGATGTCCTCGTCATCTTCCAAGTAAGCGTTAGTAGCCACATCATCTCGATTACCGGCTATTAAATGAGTTACCGGCAGAAAAGGTCAACCAGGTCAATAAATGCCGGTAATTCGGGCTTTTGTGTCAAAAAAAAATTAGTTTGGGACTTTCGTGTCAATTGGATGAAAATATCGGGGCTTTACTGTATATATCCCAGCTATTATTACTATTATATAAGCGTTAAACGATACTTATATAACCCATAATAATATCCCAAGTACTTATTATAAGGTCCTAATAACATTACTATATTAAAACATAAGCTAAACTAAAGGTAGGTTAAGCGTAGCTCACTTACAGCGGGTTTTCTCGAAAACCGGGCTTCGCTGGAGCAGCGTTCCCGAGCCGAAAGGCTCTTTTCTTGGGACTCCGGGAGCCTCAGGGCTTCCTTTGGGTGCTAGGGGGTTTACATAGGCTTTTAGGGGGGTTAGTGAGGCTAGAGAGAGAAACTAGAGAGAGAAAGTGAGTTTGGGAGGTGTGAAGAGAAGGCTAGACCCGGCACCTCTATTTATAGTGCAAAAATATGATGGACTCGCTGAGTAGGGGGGCCTACTCGCCGATTTGTTCCATGTGGTGGCCTTCTGGTGGTGCCACGTGTCCAATTCTGGTGGTGCCACGTCACCCCCTATCGTGTATCAGCCTTCGAACTTAGAAAAATCATAACTCTCGCATACAAGCTCTGTTTTCGACGTTCTTTATATCCACGCGTAGGTAAAATCAAGATCTACAACTTTCATTTAGACTCCGTCGGCTAATTCTCGACCGATCTCAAATTTAACAATAGGAGGCGTTTAGACTGTTAAATGACAGCGAAGAATTCGTAACTCCTTCATACGAACTCCATTTTCGTCCATCTTTTTACCGTTGAGTTCCTATTAATGAGATCTTTAACTCTCATTTAGGTCGCGTAAGCCGAAAACCGCTCAAACTAAAATTCGAGTTTCGGGTCGTGCACTGCTAAGCCGAATCTTAGAAAAATCATAACTTCCTTATACGAAGTCAGATTTGGGCGTTTTTTTATCGACGCTCTTAGTTTAACATATTATACAACTTTCGTTTAGATTGTTAAGTCTAAATCTCGCTCTATCATAAATTCACTATTTACGCTTCCCGGTGTCGTGCCGGTTTTGCCGTAAAACTTCGACGGGCCATTTCTTCGTTACAACTCGGATTTCGGCGTTCTTTATATGTACGGAAACCTTGAGACACATTCTACATTTTTATGTAGAGATATCGGGCTTATCTCACACTTTAATTTTGACGCTTATTTTTATTCTTTATTTATAATTAAATTGTAAGCACATAAATACACATAATTCACATAATAATCAAATATTTCATCTTTATTACTTCAAAAAGAGTTACAATAGTTGACCTAGACTATTAAATTGACAAATACTCTTAGCCCTGAAACCCGGGCATTACAATTCTCTCCCCCTTAGGATGATTCCGTCCCGGAATCATGCATCAGCAAACAGATGTGGATAGCAACTGATCATGTCATCCTCTGTTTTCCAAGTGAGATTCGGCCCATTCGAATGTTTCCATCGGACTAGCACTAAGTCAACCATCCTGCATCGTAACTTCTTAGTCTTACGATCAACAATTGCCTCGGGCTCTTCGATCAGCCTCTTATTCTCATCCATCCTTAACTCTGAGATTGGAATTATGTCAGGAACATCTCCTGTGAATTTCCTCAAATAACACACATGGAAGGTGTTATGAATACCATTGAGTTCTTCGGGCAATTCCAACTTGTAAGCTTGGTTCCCTATCTTCTGAAGAACTTTGAACGGTCCAATAAACCTTGGACTCAACTTTCCTCGTTTCCCGAATCTTATAAGTCCCTTCCACGTTGAGACTTTAAGCAAAACTGAATCTCCAACTTCGAAGGTCATTGGTCGTCTTTTCTTGTTAGCATAGCTCTTCTGATGATCCTGGGCCGCTAACATTCTTTCCCTAATCACCTTCAACTTCTCAGTAGTCTCATGGACTATCTTGGGGCCCATAAACTGCTTCTCTCCAGCTTCAAGCCAACAAGACGACGTACGACACTTCTGTCCATACAAGGCTTGATAAGGTGCCATCTTGATGCTCGAGTGAAAACTATTGTTGTAGGATAATTCTACCAGAGGTAAGTGCTCGTCCCAATTCCCTTGGAATTCGAGGGTACATGCTCTCAGCATATCTTCTAGTGTCTGAATCGTTCTTTCGCTCTGACCATCGGTTTGCGGATGGTAAGCCATACTTAAACATAATTTCGTACCCAATTCCTCTTGTAGACTCCTCCAAAACCTTGACGTGAAACGACTATCACAATCTGATACAATCGTAAGAGGGACACCGTGAAGTCTTACAATTTCCTTCACGTAAGCATTTGCGAGCTTATCCATAGACCACTTCTCGTTGGCTACTATGAAGTGTGCACTCTTGGTGAAACGATCCACGACTACCCAAATCATGTCGTGTCCGTTCTTCGTCCTGGGCAGTTTAGTCACAAAATCCATGGTGATGTCTTCCCGTTTACCCATGGGTACAGGTAAAGGCTCTAAACTCCCATACGGTTTTTGATGTTGTGCCTTAACTCTCGCACACGTCACGCACTCGGCCACATACTTCGCAACATCGAGCTTCATCGTCGGCCACCAGTAGTAGGGTTTTAGGTCCCTATACATTTTAGTGCTACCGGGATGAATTGAGTACATGGTCTTGTGTGCTTCTTCCATCAGAAGGTCTCTTAGTCCTCCCGTCTTAGGTACCCAAATTCTATCTTGGAATACCTTTAGTCCTCGGTTGTTTGTGCCAAACACTAACGTTTTACCCAAACGTTCTTCCTTTCGATCATTCTTCTCTAAAGCTTCTTCTTGAGCTTTTCTGATACTTTCCACAATCGTCGAGACGACTTCAATTCTTAACGCTCTTGGCCTTTTCCTTTCAAGATAGACTTTCCGACTGAGAGCATCAGCAACAATATTTGCTTTACCTGGGTGGTAAAGTATCTCACAGTCGTAGTCCTTGAGTAGTTTTAGCCAGCGTCGTTGCCTCATGTTCAACTCCTTCTGATTAAAGAGATACTGGAGACTCTTATGATCAGTGAAGAGCTTGCACTTCGTGCCATAGAGGTAATGCCTCCATATCTTTAGAGCGAAAACTACCGCTGCCAACTCCAGATCATGAGTGGGGTAGTTCTTTTCGTGCTCTTTCAATTGTCGAGATGCATATGCTATCACCTTTTCTCTTTGGGTCAGAACACAACCCAACCCGACTCTAGAAGCGTCACTATAAACCGTGAAATCTTCGACTCCATCGGGTAGAGAAAGTATCGGTGCTTCACATAACTTCTTCTTTAGCTTCTCGAATGCCTCATCATGTTTCTCACTCCACGTATATGTAGCTCCTTTATGGGTCAAAGCTGTTAACGGAGCAGCTATCGAAGAAAAGCCTTGGATAAATCGTCGGTAATATCCAGCTAATCCTAGAAAGCTCCGAATCTCCGTGGGACTTTTCGGACGTTCCCACTTCATTACAGCTTCGATTTTTGCTGGGTCAACCATTATCCCTTCTTGGTTAACCACATGACTCAAGAATTGGACTTCTCGGATCCAAAAATCACACTTAGAGAAGTTGGCGTAAAGCTTCTCTTTCTTTAACACTTCCAACACTTCCCGTAGATGCTTGCCATGCTCCTCTTGGTTTTTCGAGTAGATGAGAATGTCGTCGATGAACACTATCACGGATTTATCGAGGAATGGTTTACAAACCCTATTCATCAAGTCCATGAATGTTGCTGGAGCATTGGTTAGTCCAAACGACATAACCAAGAACTCGTAGTGTCCATATCTCGTTCTGAACGCAGTCTTCTCGATATCAAGTTTTTCTACAGGCAATGCTAATTTCCCACCAAATTTATGCGACACAAAGGAGTAGTTGGCTCCGGAATCAAATAGTATATTTGCAGGAAAACCATTTACAAGAAAGGTACCTGAAGCGGCGTCTGCGGCCTCCTTCGCAGCCTCGAGCGTCATCTGGAAGGCTCTCGCCTTCGGCTTCGGTGGAATGTTGGGCCTTCCCGCATCTTTCTTCTTTGGGCAATCCTTGGCGATATGCCCTTCTTCACGGCACTCGTAGCACACCCTCTTGTTGGTGGCGCACTCATTGGCATAGTGCCCCATTTTCCCACACTTGTAGCAGGTTACTTCCTCGCCACATTTTCCCGAGTGCTTCTTTTTGCACTTCTCGCACCATTTAAATTCATTTCCTCCTTCGAACTTCTTTGAACCGAACTTGCTCTTCTTTTTTTTGGGTTTAGCAGACCCTTCAAATTTCCTCTTCTCGCCAACCTCGAGTTTGCTGGCAGCTCTTCCCTTAATCATATCCTCCACAGACTTGGCAGCCCATATAGCTGCCTCTAGAGTAGGTGCCCGACGCACTGGCACCGCGTACTCCCATGGTAATCCCTTTGCGTATTTATCAATTTTCGTCAGCTCATCCGGAACAAGACGCAAGGCAAACTCCATCTTTTCTGTGAAGTTGTTCGTGTATTCATCGATTGACATGCTCCCCTTCTTCAGGGTTAGAAACTGGTTTTCTAGCTCGAGCAGGTTTTGAGCTGAGTAGTACTTTCGTTTGAATTGCACCAGAAATTCTGCCCATGTCAGTTGCAGGGGCTTGTTGGGGCTTAAAGTCTTCCCCAAGGTATTCCACCAACGAACAGCGCCTCCTCGAAACTGACGCACTGCAAACGTGGTCTGTAGATTTCCTCTGCAACCGCACGTCATGAAAGCTAACTCCATTTCCAAGATCCAATCCATGACCCCGATTGGATCTTCCTTTCCCGTGAAAGTCGATGGCTTGCAAGTCTGAAAATCCTTGTACTTGCATCCATTTCTCTCGAATCCGTCATCTTGGTTATTTAGTTGAACTATTGGTGGGTTGACTTGAGCAACAGTTCCACTGTAGTCTCCTTCCTCAGTCTGCCCTTCGTTCAACTCGGGCTGTTCGATCTGAATAGTGGCTTCCTCCCAATTTTGCTGGAGCAAACGTCTAGTTTCCTCCATTTGACGATCCAACATCGCTTGGATCATCGCTTGCACTCCGGTCACTGTGACTGGCTCAGCAGTGGCTTCCATCACCGGTATTTGCTCAATTACTGGGGGTTGGTTTCTGTTCCCATTTGCATTCACCTTTCCGCTACGGGTCCTTTCCATCATGATCTATACACCGAATAAGGTGAATTTAGATCTTTATTTAGGACTGATGTTCAAATCGTCCTTATCACCCCGAAACATTTATATGCTAGTTCTAATATCGTAGTCGTACGTTTAGAATCCTAAACACATAAGGTTTCCAGATCCGGTCGGCAACAGACCATATATCCGAACAAATAATATCATATCAGGCACAAAGCATTTAGCACATAAAGCATTTTAGGCATAATTCCGAAAATAATCTAGTGCTCACACCTCACAATCATCGCTTAGCATTCTAAGTTTAAGTCTAGAAATAAATCCATATTCCTAGTTCGCTTAAACTAATGCTCTGATACCAACTGTGACATCCCCAAAATCACGGCCAGAAAAAGGCCGGTTTGTTTATGCTTTGTTTAAAAATTAGAGTAACATTTTAAATGAAAGTGTTGCAGAATTTGTCCCAAAACAAAATATCATAAAGATTCATCAAAAGCATTTCCATAGAAATGTATTTCATTAAAAGACTTGGGATGTCATGTTCGTATAGATCAAAAGCATAAACAGTACAATATAAGCCTTACTACATTATTTCATATCTACAGGCCTATATCCGTAATCCCTCGTCCAACATCATATCTATGCTCAAGCGCCACTACCTGTAATACATAAAACTGAGTGGGTCAGGCTTGGGAGCCTGGTGAGCACATAGGGTTTTCAACCCACAATAAATAAGTTTATTAATTTCATCAATCAACAATAACCCGATTATCCGTTCGCGTTATCCTCACATTACGTCCCTAAGCATCTATCATAAGGGACCTATCCTAAGGATTATCATCGGGACGGACACTACTGCTAAGGGGATTCCTCAGCAATAAATGTCCTTAAGGCAACCATGTTGGGGATGGAGTACATCTGGTGAGCACACAGTTCAAATAAACACACAGTTCGAATAAACACCTACAGGTTGCGAGCCTGCTAGTGTTCCACTGGACTGTCTAGAATAGTCCGTGGTTGTTATCTATACTCCGCTAGATGAATGGATCATCAATAACATCTATAACGAGGCCTCTCATTATTTCATTTTATCACACAGCAACTAATACATCTACCCATGTTTTACCCCAACATTTTCGTAGATATAAAATAAATATACAGTTTAAATCATTGAAAACATGTATAAAAATGTTCATCCAGCATAGATAGCAAGTATTCAGGTAATATGCACACATAGCATGTAATTTATATAAAATACTTCATATCTACGTGTAATCTGAAAGTAACTATGCACTCACCTGAGTAGGTGGTGACTCGGCGCTTGGACAGCACTTCGTTACTCTTAACACACTTTTCCTTCGGCAAAACCTAGTATCATTGCCACTAGGGTTTAGTCTAATATTCACCACGACTAATTAGTAGTCTAGCTATTATTACTATTATATAAGCATTAAACGATACTTATATAACCCATAATAATAGCCCAAGTACTTATTATAAGGTCCTAATAACATTACTATATTAAAACATAAGCTAAACTAAAGGTAGGTTAAGCGTAGCTCACTTACAACGGGTTTTCTCGAAAACCGGGCTTCGCTGGAGCAGCGTTCCCGAGCCGAAAGGCTCTTTTCTCGGCACTCCGGGAGCCTCGGGGCTTCCTTCGGGTGCTAGGGGGTTTACCTAGGCTTTTAGGGGGGTTAGGGAGGCTAGAGAGAGAAACTAGAGAGAGAAAGTGAGTTTGGGAGGTGTGAAGAGAAGGCTAGACCCGACACCTCTATTTATAGTGCAAAAATCTGATGGACTCGCCGAGTAGGGGGGCCTACTCACCAAGTTGGTCCATGTGGTGGCCTTCTGGTGGTGCCACGTGTCCAATTCTGGTGGTGCCACGTCACCCCCTATCGCGTATCAGCCTTCGAATTTAGAAAAATCATAACTCTCGCATACAAGCTCCGTTTTCGACGTTATTTATATCCATGCGTAGGTAGAATCAAGATCTACAACTTTCATTTAGACTCCGTCGGCTAATTCTCGACCGATCTCAAATTTAACAGTAGGAGACGTTTAGACTGTTAAATGACCGCGAAGAATTCATAACTCCTTCATACGAACTCTGTTTTCGTTCATCTTTTTACCGTTGAGTTCCTATTAATGAGATCTTCAACTCTCATTTAGGTCGCGTAAGCCAAAAACCGCTCGAACTAAAATTCGAGTTTCGGGTCGTGCACTACTAAGCCGAATCTTAGAAAAATCATAACTTCCTCATACGAAGTCAGATTTGGGCATTATTTTTATCGACGCTCTTAGTTTAACATATTCTACAACTTTCGTTTAGATTGTTAAGTCTAAATCTCGCTCTATCGTAAATTAACTATTTACGCTTCCCGGTGCCGTGCCGGTTTTGTCGTAAAACTTCGACGGGCCATAACTTCTTCGTTATAACTCGGATTTCGGCGTTCTTTATATGTACGGAAACCTTGAGACATATTCTACAACTTTATGTAGAGATATCGGGCTTATCTCACACTTTAATTTTGACGCTTATTTTTATTCTTTATTTATAATTAAATTGTAAGCACATAAATACACATAATTCACATAATACTCAAATATTTCATCTTTATTACTTCAAAAAGAGTTACAATAGTTGACCTAGACTATTAAATTGACAAATACGTTTAGCCCTGAAACCCGGGCGTTACAGATACCAATTGAAGTGAATTATTATCGAGATTTAGAAAGCAATCATGATTGTTTGAATGAAAAGTAAGAACACAGAAAGTAAATATTAATCAGATCTTATATTGATGAAGAACTGATTATAGAATTAAGCAGAGAAAACTTACGAATGATTAATGAATCACTTGTTCATCTGATTACTCTACTTCTAACCTCAGTCCCTATTTATAGGAAACCTGAGTGTACAAAAAATATACTAAGTCCTGAATTATACGCTTCGCACAAAAGAAGACTTAGTAAAATAACTAACATGCGAAACTAAAGAAACAAACACTTCGACTTTTACAACATTTTAGTCTCTACACCTTCCTACCAAACATAAACCAGATGGGTGGACATTGGTGCCTTTGACCCATAGAATAATGAGGAGACTCACCTCAAATGTTGAAGCTCACTACAAGAAATCCTTAGTTGCTGCCCTGACAACTTCTTTAGCTAACAATACCAAAATATCACCCAATTACCAAATGGGTTCCAAACCCTGATCCATAATCCAAACATGGGGTAAAATGACAATTTTACCCCTGGACTGACAAGACTCACAACTAAGGCGT
Source organism: Lactuca serriola (assembly GCF_051521515.1). Taxonomy (NCBI): domain Eukaryota; kingdom Viridiplantae; phylum Streptophyta; class Magnoliopsida; order Asterales; family Asteraceae; genus Lactuca; species Lactuca serriola. The sequence continues at coordinate 105,872,247 of NC_136415.1, forward strand.
AAGCCCAAACCCACTATATCCATAAAGGCTCACTAATGGCCCAATTTTCGAAATTGGGTCCGAACCCTTACATGGGCCTTTTCCCTAAAGCCGAATTACTTTTTCTGAACCAAAACACATAATCATAGATAGCCCAACTAAACTTCAAAGAACACAAGCCCAAATGATAGTCCAAACTCGGGAAAAACCAGGTCAACTCGCCGAGTTGACCAACAAAATTGTCAAGTTCTCCCAAGACCCAACAACTTAATGCATTAAGCTGCCTTCATCGAATCCAAGAGCTCCAAAGCTCAGATCTCAACCAAAATAAGATAAAAAAGAGTAAAGTTTCCAACTTTATCCCTAGGAACCACCTAAATGGATCTAAACCCAAACTCTATACTTAAAATAGCGAGGGCTTGATCATTAAGCACTTGATCATCAAAGACAATACCCTAAAATGCAAATTTAACCCTATAAGGCTAGATGGCCACGTAAAGTTTCCAATTTTATGCTTAAGTATGACTAAGAGGAACTCAAAATATCAAAAAGGGCCAAATGAAAGACTTAATGAATGCATGAAGCCCTTTAATCCATAAAGTTGGCACCTTTATGCCAAAAGAGCTCATGTAGACCTTAGATCTGAAAGAATAATAATCCAGGACGCCCTTTAATCCATATAGTTGGCACCTTTATGCCAAAAGAGCTTATCCAGAACCGAGCGTTACATGAGGCCCATTTGATAACTTACGACATGTTGAAGTTAGTTAACAAATCCTGCAAGAGTTAGGATACCCAAAAGGTTGATGAATTTCATTTTGATGATCAGTGTAATAATATAATTCAGATTAGGGATGGGTTTTTTAACTAAAAAAATGAATCGGGCTGGATAATGTAGTGAGTTTTCAAAATATAATTAGGTTATACTAGATTAGTGCAATTTTACAATCATATTCATGTTTCTTATGGAATAACTTTTTTTACTTTCCAAAGTATGTGGGTGAAATTGGTATTATATATATCAAGGGATATATGGATAATCTAAGCCTAATAGATATTATGAAATTATTGAAATTATAAAAAAATCAATTAATATTTAATAGAAAAAGAGAAAAACTATGAAAAGTTACTGAAATGCGAGACTTTTTCCGTCAAATATTTCATCATCTTTAATCCTTTATAAAGACCCATTCGATACATGATAATGAAAAAAAAGGGAGAGACCGAGACGAAATACTGATAGCGGAAGAAAGATTCATAGTCTCTGTTCATCTACTCTCCTAGTACTCGTCTTGTGTCATAAACTCTGTCCTAAGTGTGAATATAAGGGATGTGGATTTTGAATCTTACATTGAAGGATACCCCCATGGCGTACGAGGGAGTATCTTGGCGCAAGAAGGAGCGCCCTTGGCATAACATCATCCTTTTTGGCCCAAGTCTTCAACAGATGGTGCAACAAGGTTCCCTTGTTGTTCCATATCACTCTCAAGTGCTCCATACCTCTTCCAGGTGCTCCAAACCCTCTTCTGTACAATTTGTTCCTTTGGAACTTGCTCCATTCCTTTGTCAGACGATCAATTCCTTTCTCAGATTATCCATTCCTTTGTCACATGCTCCATGAACCTCAAGTGCTCCATTATAATCTAAGTGCTTCATGTTGGCCAAGACTTCATAACCCAACATTGATTTGTTTCATTTTCCCTACCTTGTGAATATACCTCTGCCCCATCTCATGTCGCCTTCCTCATTTTGATCCATTCCCTACCTTATGAATTTTCCCTACCTTGTGAATATGCCTCTGACCTAATTATCTTTATTATGATTACTCATTATCTATTGGCTTTATTATCAGTACCCCATTATATATTCTTTAAAAACATTATTAAACATGTTAGTTTCTAAAATGACTCATGGACATTATGAAAAACTAGTTGGCTTTATTGTCCGAAACCCTTAATGAGAAACTAAAGCATTAGAAAACTATTTTTCAACGAGGGAAGCTAATTCAATCAATAGAAAGAAGAAATTAATTGCAATTCAAGATGGGAAGTGAAATATTACCAAATAACACTTGATCCTTTCATCATCACCACTACCACCTCCTTTGTCACCACCACCCATCACATTCGCCACCACCCACCACCTACTACCTATGTCGCCACCTCGTCATCCACCATCACCGCTACCTCCATCTCCACCACCTCTGTAACCACCACCACCACGACTACCTTTACCACTACCTTTGCCACCACCCACTACCATCGCCATCGCCACCACCACCGCCATTACCACATCCACCATCACTGCTAGCTCCACCTCCACCTCCTCTATAACCACCATCATTTCCACCACCACTACCGCTATCACTACCTATTACCATCGCCACCACCACCTTTGCCACAATAAGGGGAATTATGTTGTTTTATATTATTCTAATTCAATTTCTTACTAACCAAACTGGATATAAAATTGGATTCAAATCCAATTTCCTACAAACTAAACATAATATGAAATTGGATTCCAAATCTTGACAAATTTCAATTCCTTTATTAACATTTTGAAAACCAAACCTCACCTTAAACTAAACTTGCAAACTAAAAAAAACACCACAACATTTTTTCAATTTATTCTAATTTTTATACATCACTAAATTTCAACAAAAAAAGTCATATCATATATCAAACAAAACAATATATTCAATCATTTCAATACAAAATATCAAAACCTAATAACTTAAAATAAAATAACAAAATAATTATTATAACCGATTTCATATTTGAGAAATAATTAAATAATTAAAGTCTTAAAATTATTTTATTCCATATGGAAAATAAATAATTAAATATTATTTTATATTTCCCTCCAAAATCAATTTATCATTCCCGCTAATGGATTTTGGTTTGCCAAATGAACTTTGCCTTCCCTCCAAATTTCAATCTCTAACTAGTTTGATACTTAGAAGGGGATAAATTGAAGACGGGTAAACACTATTAATTCTTCATCTATATCTAAAAGGTTCTGTAGCCCCAATATCGAAAGAGCAAGGATGGATGATACTGTTTGGTCGTATATAAAGTATTTCGTGTTTTTCTATTTGATTATATGCAAAAGGAATTCAAATGTAAAAACTGCAAATCATTTCTATTGCTACTTTTGTGTAACGACGATTGTTATATTTTTGGTCCCCCTTACAATTTGGGTACTCATTTTTGCCATCGTTATTCTATATGTGTTTGCAACTATGTGTTTTCTATGATCCCACTTCAAACTTTACCTAGATTTTGTTTAAAAATCATCATAACTGGTTCAACCGCATTTAAATTTGTAGATTTTTAATTTGGCGTGGGGGATTATAAATGATAAAATTATGAATTTCTGAACTGTGTTGTTATGAATTTCTAACTTGATTATTATATGTCTATCATGATATTGGTAGTTTCATGAACACTTGACACAAGAAACACTGAGCTTGTTGGAGTTCTTAGACAAATAAAATATGAGGATTGTTAAGCCTTGTGTGTAGGTTATACACATATACTGAGTGGCTTGAATGACATAAAATGTTCTCTATCTCCAATATGACGCTCAAGACTTATTATATTGTCCCTTAAATCTAATTGACTATTTGTTTGTTCATTGTTTACTTTAAGTTTAATGGATTTTAAACGCAAGCCTAATTCATTTTCTATTTCTGTTTAAATGAATTTTAAAAGCTAATCATATTGTACTTCAATGGAAATAAAATATATACTTTCATTTATTAATAGACAATCAATACAATCTTGAAATGCCGATTAATTAAATGCACTTGAACGCAAGAATTAAGGCTCAATTGAGCTTGAGCTTCAAGTTATTATATCAATATTTGAGTTTGGGTTTTATACTTTGCACACCATATTGGATGGAGTACACTCATAGACACAAAACCCGGTTGTTGAAAAACGGGTCCTATAACCCTTTTATAATTTGTGTTTGACAATCATAAAACTTGGCTGTATATTAGAAATTGGGTCTTATTATCGTACGGATAAAAGTCCTCGTTGTAGCAGCAGAAACCGGGTTATCTAACAAGGATATAAATCCTGGTTATTTGTTTGAAACCGAGTCATATAAATATGCCCTTTATAAAACCTGGTTTTTACAAAATAAGACCCGTTTTTTCCAGAAACCGGTTCCATATGGCGGGTATTGTTTGCTTTTTTGAAGTCCTTGAAAGGACTTCATAGAACATTAGATCTGGAACATATAACCACAAAGAGGCCTCAAGGATCCATAAAGTTTGCAACTTTATGGAATTCATCTATGCAAACCACCTTAAGCATGGAGAAAAGTGCCTAAAAGCCTAGATCTGGAAAGGTTACAAACAAAAGTTATGATATTGAGGAATCACAAAGGTCCAAAATGTGTGCAAGAAGGTGGTGAGGAGCTTTCTTGCTGAATCTTGGACTAAGAACACCTTTTTCTTGCTTTAAAACCACAAAACACCACCGAAAAGCTTTAAGATACAACCAAGGGAAGCTAGGGTTTGTTCTACGTCAAGAGGGAGTGATGAAGGCTGAGGGTGAGAACATCATATCCATCGCATCCTTTAAATAACACTCTAGGCCTGAAAATTAGGGTTTTTGCACTCCAGTTCTTGCCACGTCGTGGTGATGCCTTTGCCACGTTGTTGTACATTAAAGATGCAGATTTTCTCACCAGTTGTGTCTACGTCGTGGTCACCCAAAAATTCCACATTTTGAAGGTCTAAAATGATCTAGCCTCAAAAGAAGTATTCTTGGAATGGGTGTTACAGGACCTTTCATGACCCATTTATCGCACACCTCAAAACTACATGTTTTTGCCCTCCTCTCTTTTTTACGGTATGGTTTCTATCTTTCTTCATGTTTTCCGAATAATCACTTTGTGTTTATCTCATCTTCGATAGTTTTTGGGACCAAGGATATTCTGCATCAAATCTTACAGCCTTAGAGTAACGTAAAAACCATTAAGGATATAAACTTCTCGGTACAATTTTTCACTAGTAAAGATCATCAACTATGAGGTTGGTTTTAAATTTATTGCTCCTTTTTTTTTCGTCCTTCAACGGAATAATTTTCCTTTCTATCTTTCTTATAATTATATTTGATCGCAATGATTTCTTGACAAAACCTGGTAATTGATAATACATAATTTGATTTATTGTTGCAACTAATTGACATATACTACTCAATATTATTTGTCGGTTTTCTTGTATCTATATATTACAACAATCGATGTTTCGCATGCCTACAAATTCGTTACAGATCAAAAATTATATCCATTTTAAAATGAACTTCTTTTGTCCCATTTGTCCATAAATGCTTATTCAGATCATCTATAGTCCCAAAGACATACATGTACGATTTCTTGAGGTAAAGTTGTGTATTTTATCGTTATAGATTTGTAACAATATCACTAGTGATAAAACACGTACAAAACATACACATGTTATTGACAAATGAAGAATTAAACAAGAGAAACCATCAATTATTCAGGATCAAGGTCCATCAATCATATACTTTCATATACTAACTATTTCCTCTTTTTGAAGTAAGGTTCTCTCTAATTATATCATATCAAATACACAATGTGTTCGTAGTGTTTAGTGTTTGATGTGAGGTTCTTTTCTCCCATTATTATATATATATATATATATATATATATATATATATATATATATATATATATATATATATATATATATATATATATATAGGGAAAAGTAAATATACCCTTAAAGGTATATATATATATATATATATATATATATATATATATATATATATATATATATATATATATATATATATAGGGAAAAGTAAATATACCCTTAAAGGTATATAAGCTTAGGTACCCAAACACATAATTCTACGTTGTTTTGTATCATATATATAAATTATAATTTTCCAATGTTCTTATAATTCAACTTATGACTTGATTTACTTCTAAGATATTTATAAATTTCACATTTATCTCCCTCTTACATAATTATTATTTTCAACTATAATATATATAGCCTATTAGGTCTTTGGCAAAAAATGTGATATAAAGGAAGATAATAGTGAAATTTCGAAAAAACTTAATTGTAAATCAAGTTAGGAATTGAAGTTAAAGAGCATTATAATGAATATATATCAAACAAAACGGCGTATTAAGATGAGTTTGGGTACCTAAACTTATATACCCTTAAGGGTATATATATATATATATATATATATATATATATATATATATATATATATATATATATATATATATATATATATATATATATATATATATCAACATTAATTAAACAAATTTACGCTGATAAAGGCGAATGGGAAGTCCCTTTGCAGGTTTAGGCATTGGGTTGAAAACGACTTTCTCGTCTGCAATGACTTTTTCCCACTTAAACTTTGTTACGAGATGATGCATGAACACAAGTATTTGTAACCGAGAGTACTCATTTCCAGGGCAATGATGAGGTCCACCTCCAAATGGCACGAATGTATTTGGTGCTGGTGCTTTCCCAGCAAATCTTGATGGGTCAAACTTTTCGGGTTCAGGAAATAATTCAGGATTTTTATGAGTTGAGTTCGTACTCCAAAACAACTATATATAACATGAACAGCTGTTAGCCATGCCAAATACTAAAACCTTAAACCTATCACAGTGGAGTTCCTAATTAATGACGACTTATAAAAAATGTGTATATTAATTACCTTCCAGCCTTTCGGAATGAAATAGTCCTTGTATGAGAAATCAGTAATTGCTTCTCGGAAACCACCTTGGAGTGGCGGTGCTAATCTGAGAATTTCACATGCCACATTCCAGGAGTACTTCATCTTTGACACGTCTTCCCACTTCAACAATTCTCCTGATGCTTTAGATTTTGCAATTTCCATTTGTTCTGTATTTATCAAACATGAATTTTTGTGTCCAAACTCTCGAAATTGTTATTTCTTTTTTAAAAGATAAAAACATAATTACGATTGCATCAAGTATATGAATCAACCTGCAAGATATAATTAGGCTGCCACAACGATATAATTGTTTGTTATTGTAGGTTGTTGCTAGTATTTTTCAAAGTCTTCTTGTTAAAAAAACAAACCTGCAAGATATGCTTGAATGCCTTTCAAGTATCGTTTTTGGTATCATGGTCCTGATATTTAAGCCCCAAGCTTATATATAGGGCGGGGTTTACTAAAAACAAAAACAAATTTTATTTTTACAAAGTGATATTTAAACATGCTTTGACATCACTTTTTCTTATAAAAAGCCGGAAGGCCCGTATCTCTTTGGTTTTAATTTGCTTTAAATACTAGTTGCATTTTTCTGTTTTAGATGTAGAAAAGTAGCAGAAAACGGCAGAGCAAGTAACAGCTCTGTTTTTCCTTTTTATGTTTGTAATTTGTGTTTTATTTATCTAGTAAAATACCGTTTTTAAAGGCACCTCTTCTCCCCTGTTTCCACAGCATTAATTAAAGTCGCCTCCTTATTCACTAATTTCAGTCTCAAAAGTGGCATACAATTTTTGATCCATCTTATTTCCAACAGTCAGGTTTGTTAAGTTAGTGAAAAAAGCTCTTTATGTTTGCTTTGTTTAATACCTTTGTGAACTCCCTCGTAAATAGCAGGCAACTCCGCGAGATACTTAACAATAGATGTACATGTCGAGGCTAAATTGTCAAGGCCGGCACTCAATAGTCCGAGGATCAAGCCTGCAGTATCAGTTTCGGTGAAGGACTTGTCATATTCATTGTTATATGTAAGCATGTGTGACAATATGTCCTGTGTATGTGAAGCTTTCCCCTCCGCCAAATCAATCTTTCTTTGTTGTACTATTTCCATAAGTTTTTTTCTAAGGAAGTTGGCTGCATTGATCCCTCTCCGCAGTGGCGTTCCTGGAAGATCTATGGGGATTGAGAAAATCCCAGGGCCAATGTTCATAAAAGGTCCAGATAAGTATTTGATGTATCTGGGTTCGTCAATTCTGACAAGGATCTTGCATGCAATTGAAAAGCTGTAGTTGGTGGCGACTTCATGGGTCACAATTTGGTCTTTGCCTTCCCATTCGGTTTCAAAATGCTTCTTTGTTAGCATGTCCATAATTGGGACGTATGGGAGTAGGACTTCTGCTTTTAAGATGCTACGAAGCATCTTTCTTCCCATGTTCTGTTGTGTGTTCGATTTTCTCACCAAAGAAGGGAAGATCTTGTGCACCGAATCAGTCACCCATCCCTGGAGAAGTTTGTGTTCATTTGAGAACAAGAACTTGTTACCTTCAGGCCCACAAAACACTGCAACATCCTCTAGCATGAGAGATGTCCGGAAGACATGAGGTGAGAATTTATTCATGCGGTCGAAGAAGAACTTTTCAGGGTGGCCTTTCCAGCCGTTGGCCACAAACTCTACACTTTCCCCAATCACAGGCCACCCTCTTCGACCAGGTGGGAGATTTCCATTTACAGCCCGATCAGACTTGTAGAACACAAAATGAATTAAGAACGAGACTACAGCAAAGAGAGCGAGGACATTAGCATAGTGGATATCCATTATTGAGGTGCTTGATTGCTATCTGTTTGATTGAGTTAGATTGGGTGTTTGGTGATGGAGAAGAGAACTAAAGCGCTTTATATAGAGAAAGAAGCGTGCATTAAGTATCCGGCTGCTTTAACCTTTTGGTCGTCAATCCGGTAGATAATACAGCTCATATAACATTTTCGAGGTTTTGATAACGAAATATTGTGCTTATTAACGAAGGACAAAAATTTGACCCACTAAAATATTTTGTCTGCTCTTAAGAAAAACATGGATATAATTAAATTTTATTATTGTTATGGCATCCACAATGCATAGAGTTCAATGAATTGCCGCATCATCTTTCTTTAATCTATACAACTCTATCATTTTTTCTTACATTTCATTGAACTCAATGTTACAAAATATAATTTATAGTAAATATTTAAGATTTAAAAACTTTTCTTTTTTCCCATTGAAGAGTTCAATTGTCATTGAACTCCAAATCCATTGAACGCCAAAGTGACATCTCATAATTGTGGAGTTTCATTCATTGAATGACACATAGACTTACCACCTCATTCAACTTTCTCATTGAAATTACTATTATGAATGCTCTTAAAACCAATAAAATAATAAGTGAACGACTGTAATATGTATCTTATTTATTTACTTAAGGCTAATCCACCTTTTGTCACAAGAAATGGAAGAGTTTGTGAAAGTTTTCTTGATTATATATATATATATATATATATATATATATATATATATATATATATATATATATATATATATATAGGGTTAGGTTATTTTGTTTTCACTATCTATTGTGTGCATGTATGATTGATTCTGGACCAATCATTTTAGTTATTTTAAGAAAGTAATTAATACATATTACATGTTGAAGATATAATGGATATTAATTACATCTTCAGCATTTAATATGCATTAATTACTTTCTTAAAATAACTAAAATGATTGGTCCAGAATCAATCATACATGCACACAATAGATTTTTGGAAAAGGCAAATTTTTATAAAAAAAAAATGAACCCTCCACTAGCAAGGAACTAGAAGAGTGACCATAACAAGACAGAAATACAAGTAAGTGCAAAATTACAATCCATAAAATGCATAGATCAACCACTCCTCCCAACTACATATACCCTTATTACCCCTATCCGTTAACCAATAGAAGGTCATAGCCTTAATGCATTCCGAACCATTATGGACTGAAATACCCTCCATGTGAAATAATCTTTTGTTCCTGAATCGCCATAAGTTCCAGAGCATGCCGTAACAAATCACAACAAACCTTTTCTGTTTCGTTTTATTACATCCCCAGTTGCTAGCAAAATGTATCAGGTCTCTGATGGTTTTTAGTGACTCATGCTCACTTGTAACACAACACCAACTCCAAATGCAACTCCTAATCCGGGTAGCGAACGGACAATGAATCAGCACGTGATCCGTGCATTCTAAACTTCCGATGCATGAACTGCATAATCTTGAGTTGACCATAATACCCCTCCTCTCCAAGGCAGTAGCTGTTGGGATTCGATGTTGTGCTGCTCTCCATACAAGACATAAAACCTTAATCGGTACAACTTTACTCCATACAATCACCGGAGCAACTGGGGTACTAACTTTCAGCTTGTCAACAAGTTGCCTAATAGAAGCAACATAAAACCTACCATCTGACGAGAGTTTACATCTCCAATGGTCCCTACCCGAGTTTAATTGAATGTTAGCAACTTCGTTACTTAGGTCATTTACTTCAGATTCAAGCCCCCGAGCAGCAGGTCTAGATTTCCACATCCAGTTTTGATTCAAGCCACCAACTCTATCCGCGACAGTGCACCTTTTCTTTGATTCCAATTTGAATAAGTTGGGGTATTTTGACTTTAAACTGCCAGAACCGAGCCAATGATCATACCAAAATAGGGTATTGTTCCCTGACATAATTTTAATATTAAAGAGATCATGGACCTCCATTCCAAGGTCACACAAAATCTTTTTGGTGCTGGCAATATTATTCCAGACACCACTATACCTTCGGCTGGATAAATGATCAATCGGTTTATTCACCAAATTATGGATACCATATATTACTTTAGCCCACAAAGAATGAGTTTCATTATTCAGCCTCCACCACCATTTCACGAGTAGACCAATGTTTAAAGCTTGAATGGATCCAACTCCTAGCCCCCCCGTCTTCTTTGGCTGCAAGGACTTTGTCCCAGCAAACCCAATGAATTTTCTTTCTATCATCACAACCTCCCCACAGGAAGGTACGTCTTATCTTTTCCAATTCTTCTATTACACCCACTGGAGCTCGGAATAAGGATAAATAGTAGGTAGGCAGATTACCAAGAACCGATTTGATTAAGGTGAGCCTACCACCAAAGGATAACGATTTAGCCTTCCATAAGGAGAGTTTAGAATGAAAATTTTTAATTATAGGCTTCTAATATTTTATTAAATTCATATTGGCACCAACCGGAACTCCGAGATAGTCAAATGGAAGGTCCCCTAAAACGCACCCGAGGAGATTAGCCCAGTTCACTGTTTCAGTCGGGTCTACACCAATTCCAAATACCTTCGATTTATGAAAATTTACTTTGAGTCCCGAAGAGATGTGAAAACACCTAAGAATGCGTGCCAGATTCTTGAGGTTTGATCTTGACCACTCCCTAATAAACAGAGCGTCATCCGCATAAAAGAGGTGAGATAGGATAGGACCATTACCCGGGATTTGAACACCATTGAAGATCCCCTTATCGCAAGCTGATTTGAGAGCCACACTCAATCCTTCCATAGCGATAATGAACAGGTAAGGGGATAGAGGATCACCTTGACGAACTCCCCTAGATATAGGGAATTCTTTTGTTGGCGATCCGTTAATGATTAACGACGCCCAGGACGAATTCAGGCATCCAAGAATCCACATCCTCCATTTGTTTCCAAAACCCATTTGTTCCATGATTGAGTCAAGATATTGCCAGTTCACCGATTCGAATGCCTTATCGAAATCCACTTTAAAAAGAAGGATCTTTTTATGTGCTCTCTTAGCCCATGAACACACCTCGTTAACCATGAGAGGGCCATCAAGTATGTATCTGCCATCCACGTAAGCAGACTGCATATCGCCTATCAAGTCTCCAATAACCGACTTCATCCTGTTGGAGAGTAACTTGCTTACTATCTTGCTCAAAAAGCCAATTAGACTAATAGGGCGGAAGTCATTTAGGGAAAGAGGGTCCTTGATTTTAGGGGCAAGAGTGATGAATGAAGAATTGCACCCCCGGGCAAGCGATCCAAACTCTTCAAAATGCATTACAAACTTCATCACATCATTTTTAATCGTGTCCCAGAACTTTTTCATGAACTTGAAGGTGAAGCCATCAGGTCCCGAAGCTTTTTCACATCCACAATCCCAAACCGCATCCTTGACTTCTTCTAGGGTAAAAGGGGACTCAATTCTAATGGCATCCATCATAGAAATTGTTCTAAAGTTCGGGTTAATAAACTTGGGCCTAAGCATATGGACATCCGAGAATTTGTCATGAAAAAACCTGTATACTTCATCCTTGATCTCATCAACCCCCGACATCTAACTCTCTCTCTCTCTCTCTTTCTCTCTCTCTCTCTCTATATATATATATATATATATATATATATATATATATATATATATATATATATATATAGGTTCAAATGTTTCTCACATCTATTGTGTGCTAGAATGCACCAATAAGAATTGAGTAAACCATTTAATATCTATCATTATTTAATTAAATAATAATATAATTTTACTAAATTCCTATTGGTGTATTGTAGCACACAATAAATGTAAAAACACTTTAACCTAGCCCTATATATATATATATATATATATATATATATATATATATATATATATATATATATATATACACACACACACATAAAGAGAGAGGTATGTTCAAAATTTTCTCATATTTATTGTATGTTAAAATGCACCAATAAGAATTTAGTAAAAATTATATTATTATTTAATTAAATAAAGATAAATATTCAATTATTTTCATAATTATATGTATATTAAATGGTATACATATTTATAACTATTTTTTTATGGAAACTAACTAAATTGGTCATTAATGTCAACAATAATATTCTTTCAGAATATATTCGTATCTAGAAAAAATGAAAGTGTATTCTAACAGAATGAGAGTGTATATACTCTCGTTCATTATATTCCATGCAATTTTATTGTATTTTAAATGAGTTAGTATTGAAACAAAACATGAACCAATATAACTGCTGATTGTGGACATCCGCAATCTATATAAAAGCTGATTGTGCAGAAATCCACATTTAAAAAAAAAAAAGTCCATCAAATCTTTTTTGGACCATGAATCTGACTTAATCAATGATTTAGGAGTTAATTGGTGGTTTTGATTTTGAAAAATGATAAACATATTACGAGTTCCCAAGTTCTCACAAATCTTTTAGTTTTCAAAAGAATTTATATATATATATATATATATATATATATATATATATATATATATATATATATATATATATATATATATGAGAACGTTCAATCGAGAACATATCTTATTGTGAGAACATTTGAGAACAAATTTCAACCATACAACTTTTTAAATTAAAATCATCAAATAATATTAATAATTCAAAAACTAAGTAAAACAACTAAAAGAACTCACTAACCAAGATCACCTATCACCAAAACAACATCATCCACTACCACTCACCACCACCATCCGTCACCGCCACCCACCTCCACCACCAATCACCACCACCCCCACCTACCACCCAACACCATCACCATCACCCCCCACTGCCAACCATGACCACCATCCACCACCACCAATCCCACCCACCACCGATCACCATCACCACCAGCACCCACATCCATCACCCATCACTACCACTGACCCACCACCCATCACCACCACCCGCCTCCACCTTCCATCATAATTACCCACCACACAAAACCCTCACACCTTAGCACCACTACCCATCGCCACCGACCACTTGCATCCTCCCGTTGTACTTTTTCGATCTAAACCGCAACCTCCAAGATTAGCGTCAGAAAATGTTTGCACAAAGAAACCTGATCTTGATGGGTACCATATTCCGAGCGAGCATGTTCGTTTAAGATACCTGGAGATTTTCTTAACAGCAAACATGTGGGGTTCGCAAGGATTTGATTGAAACCTAGCACAATAGCAAATAGAAAACATGTTTTCTGGACGACTGGTAGTTAGATACATCAATGAACCTATCATTTGACGATAGAGTGTCATATCAGCAGCTGCTTTGTCCAAAGATGATATTAGTTTCATTCTGAATGTCATTGGAATCTTCACCTTAGAATCTCCCACCATTCCAAACTTAGAAAGTAAGGTCTTCGTATAAGCCTCCTCATTGATAAAGATTCCCTCTTGACTCTGTCTTATATTCAAACCAAGGAAAAACTTAATTAGACCTATGGAGCTCATCTCAAACTTAGTTTCCCTCAACTTTCGGAACAATTAAGTTGGGGTTAGTTGATCTGGAGATGATGTCATTAACGTAAATTTCGACATCATGAAGTGGTCACCATCTTTCTTGCGAAAGAAGGTTGGGTCGAACGATCCTTGTTTAAATTTAGCCTGTTTTAAAAATTGAGTGAGAGTTTCATACCATTATCGTGGAGCTTGCTTTAGACCATAAACTGCTTTGTCCAGAATGTAACAATGGATGAGATAGTTTTTGTTTATGAACCCTGGTGGTTGTTCCACATATACTGTTTCTTATAGTTCCCCGTTCAGAAAGGCACACTTGACATCCATCTGATATACTTCAAAGTTCTTGTGTGTTGTATATGCCAAAAAGATGTGAACTGATTCCAGTCATGCAACTGGTGCGAATGTTTCCTCGTAGTCTATGCCTTCTTCCTGGCAATACCCTTTAACTACTAACCGAGCCTTGTTTTGTATCACATTCCCTTCCTTTTCTAGCTTATTACGAAACACCCATTTTAGACCTACAAAAGATGCATCCTTCGAAGTAGGAACCAGTCTCTAGACCTTGTTGCATTCGAACTCATTGATCTCCTCCTACGTTGCTTACACCCAGTCAGAAAGATGAAGAGCAATTTGAACACTTTTAGGTTCAATTTTGGAGATAAACGAATTGAACATGTAATACTCTACTTTAAAGAATAATGCAGTCCACATTGCCTTTTGTTGTGCTCTCGTAAGAACTCCTGAAGACGACTCACCTATTAATTGTGTTTTTAGATGATCTCTGGTCCATTTGGTTAAAGGAGGGTAATTTGGATCATAAGTTGGATCCAGTTCAGCATTCACATCTTCAAATTCCGATTGAGCATCTGAATCATCGTTTGTATTTTCATTCCCCCCCCCTCGAATGATGACTGGAGCTCTATGTCCAGAATAGGATTCTCCCCCTGGATTGGACTTTCAAGGTTTACTTGAGGGAATGAATCCCCCCCTGAATTGATGCATCGGGTGTGGAGGTTGAAGACGAACCCTCCCCATGAAATTGTGTATTCACAGCTTGTGGCTCTTTCGATTCTAAGGCTCGCTTTCAAGATTCATTGCAGCTTCTCTGAAAATTTTCTTCAGCTCGTCCTTTTTGTTATCTGCTGCTTTGGATTCTGAAGATATCGCCTTCTCTGGCTCATCAAATAGATTCATGATTTCATCGTAGAGAGTGGAGAGTGGAATCGTTGTTGGAGATGGCTTGGGAAGGATTTCCTTTGATTGATTGTCAGACTTCTGATACTTCTTTAAAGAATTGTCATTAAACATGACATAGTAGGTTTCTCCTATCTTTTTGGACTTTTTATTGACAGCTCTATATGCCTTAGTAGTCAGAGAATACCCCAAGAAAATACCTTCGTCAGCCTTTACATTGAATTTGTTCCTTTGTTCTTTAGAATTAGAAATGAAGCATCTGGAACCAAATACATGAAAAAGCTTGACATTTTTGATTATTCAATATCTCATAGAGTGTGATAGAAAATCACTTATTGAGGATTGATTGCTTTTGAAGCAGGCTGTTCCTATAGCAACCGCCCAGAAGTATAGTGGAAGATTCGCAGATGATAGCATGGTTCTCGCAGCTTCGCACAAAGACCGGTTTTGCCTTTCAATTACCCACCACCGACCACTTGCACCCATCACCACCACCGTCACTCCCATCCACCATCCACCAAAACCACCACCACCTGTACCACCCACCACAACCACCACCCACCCACATCAATAACACATCACTACTACCCACAATTATGACCACCACCTGCCTTTACCACCAACCACCACCACCACCCCACCCACCCACTACCGTCAGCTATCACCACCACCCGCCTCCACCATACATCACCACCACCCACTACAACCACCCCACCTACCACCCACCAAGAGCACCACCGCCTACCATCATCACCACCGATCACAAACCACCCATCACCACTACCGCTATCCACCACCTATCACGACCACCCAACGGCACCACCTATCACCATCACCATCACCCGTCATCACTACCCGCCACCACCACCCACTACCCACTATAGTAACCACCACCCACCACCCCAAATGTATCCCCTCATCCTTCACCATCATCACCTACCACCTACCACCACCAAAAATCACTACATACTACCACCACCCATCACCGTTTCCCGTGATTATGTGTATATAGTCATATATGATTATGTGTCTCTAATCACATATTATTTATACGGATAATATTATTGTTTGTCCATATTAATCATATGTGATTAGATACATATAATCATAGGTAATTAAATGTATTAGTTACATGTGATTAGATATATTTAATCACATATTTCATTCTCCCGTTCTCGATTCAATAATTCTTTTGTTGTCAACTTTAATTATATATGATTAGATAAATATAATCACATGTGATTGTACGTATCCAATCACATATGATTTATATGAACAATATTCATTCTTGAGTGTTAGTTTCAATAAATTTTCTTATATATTTAATCACATGGGTTTATAAGTACTTAATCACATATGATTAATGTGGACACAAATTTGTTTTCATATCTTGATTCAATAGTTGCTCTCGTGCATATAATTACATATGATTATGTGTGTGTGTGTGTGTGTATATATATATATATATATATATATATATATATATATTTCATCACATATGATTTATATGGAAAAAAATTGTTTTTGTACTTGTAATTCATATGTGATTAGATACACGCAATCAAATGTGCTTATATATATGACAACAAATATTGAATCGAGAAAACGAAAATGAATTTTGTGCAAATAAATCATATGTGATTAGATAAATTAAATAGTTTTTTTCTTTTTCCACTAACCTTCACCACCCACCATCACCCCCACCCCCACTACCCACACAACCACCACTACCCACCACCCATTACTACCATCCGCACCATCTAACTGGGGGATGGTGTGACAACTGGAAAAACAAATTCTCGAATAAGCAAGTCTAAACTGTAACCGTGTACAAGTGAATTCACATCATAACATTAATAAAATAAGAGCTTTAAATGCCAAGAATACATGTTTATATAAGTTCATAAGTTATATATACTTTTACATTGAAAAACCATGCTTATATAAGTTATTACAAGTCAACACAAGTTAAGGAAATAAATCAAAAATCATAAATGATACCCCACTAAGGGGTTTTTGGTTATAAAAAGCTATGAACAAAGGGTTTTTGGTCTTGATTCCATACCAAAACCGAAATCAATTTCTTTTGGGAAGTGTTGACCGAAATCATTTCCTTTTAGAAGCTATGACCGAAATCTCTTCATGGGGAAAAGCTTGGACCGAAATCTACCCGCTTTTAGGCTAAAATCATCATAATTCTTGATTAAATCCTAGGCTAAAATCCCTCATTATAGGCGGTATCACACTTTACAAAGTGATAAGATACACATTCCAATGAAAACATCCCATCATATTTTATCCACATATATATATATATATATATATATATATATATATATATATATATATATATATATATATAACGGATATCATGGCCTCATTTCTTATTTCCAACATAGAAAACTTCCTATTTTACTTCCAAAACTCATGCAGAAGCCTTCACACCTTCAAACAAAAAACCCATATCATCTTCAAATCTTCAAATTTATTTAAGAACATATTCAAGTTTTCCCAGGAAATCAAATATATCAAGTTAACTTCCAAAGACTTCTTGTAAGTACGTCACTACCATATCGTACCTAACCAAGAACACACTTGAGGTGAGTTCATACCCCTACGTTTTCATGATTTTTCATTGTTTTAGGGGGGGGGGGGGGGGGGGGGGAAGGGATACAAGTAAAACACAAGAAATCTTGTGTTAATATCTAAATTATTTCAAATAGTTTCAATCGTAGTCGTTACTATATATATATATATATATATATATATATATATATATATATATATATATATATATATAAGATTCAACAGGCATAGAATTGGTGATTTTGTTTTATTTCTTGTTCCTTGTTTGGTTGTGGGCTTAGGGTAGAATCATTTATTCGACTGTATTTTTAATCCTAATTATATATATATATATATATATATATATATATATATATATATATATATATATATAGAATATTTTTGCAATTTACTTTATTACCATTTGGACATAAATGTTAAATTTCACGGAATATCTTTATCACGGATTTACGATTTTAAACTTGCAAAGTCGTTAATAATAAAAAGGTTTCCAATTCAACAGAAACAAACATATAAACTATAATAGGTATAGTTTATGGAACATACATATTATTTTATCAAGTTCATTACAAAGTGAGTTTTCATTATTCTATATGTAACCGTCAATATAGCTTTGTGAGACATACTTCAAGTACTTATCTAAGTACCAACGAAACCCTTGAAATTATAACCAGAGTGTTCTGGAGGGAGAGCGTGACAGTTGTGTATAGATCTATACGGGACTGACAATCCCACACATAGAATGTTAGTTACAGTTAGGCCGGTAGGCCTGGGGTGACAAATGTCATACCGACTCCGACGCCTGAAGAACGTCGTGTTCAGGCCATCTTAGGTCATCAAGCATGGTTATAATAACTCACAATTGGGTATTGAACAATACGATTAGTGTACGAATAGGTAACCAACTTCACATAGTTTTATTAAATAATAAAACTACAATACAATATTTTTACAGTACATCTGGTGGATCTAGCCACATACATTCACAGAGTTTCATACAAGTACAACTATGTATACTATTTTTCAATACAAAGAAACTTACACTTCTGGAAACATTCATTTTATGCTTTATGTGAATTAAAACTAAATCATACTATTTCAAAGTATAACAACATTTACATGTTTTGGTCATAGGGTATTAAGACTACCATTCATTTACAACAGAAAATATAGGATTTTCTGGGAGAATAACACTTACATTTTCAAGGAACAAATGACAGACTTCTCATACAAATATTCTTACGAACTCACCAACTTAATTGTTGACACTCTTTTCAAAACCACTTGTATTCTCGGGGATTCAGTAAATAGGTATCCATACAACTTTTGAGAAGACGAAGCTTCATAGAGTCACGTTTTTTAGTTTTTGATATACATTTTGGTGTCAAGTATACATTGATTTGAACACAGATGTAAAAACTATACATTATCAATATCATGGTTGCTGTACTTTGATTACTATTATTCAATTATTGTGATACTATACATGACGTCATCCACCCCCAAACGTTTCCGCCGTTCCGGTTTGGGGGTGTGACAGATTGGTATCAGAGCATTGTTTATAGTGAACTAAGTATTTCAAACCACAAAGGATATACAACTATAAATATAATGGGGTTGAACGCTCTGACTAAAAGTATAATTTTCAAATACAAGTATTTTTGTAAAAGTATATGAGCATGCATACATGCGAGAAACAGTATCACGGTAAGAACTACATAAAAGTATGTACTCATATATGGAATAAGTATAGCATGACCAACTATATTTATTTGAGATACGACCAACATGTGTTTGGGAGTGATCGTGGTGTTGTAACAAGTCTAAAACATACCAACTCTATACACAAGAGGAACTCTAGAACCAAACATGAATTTAAAATACTATAGGGGTATTTTTATGGCACTATAGCACAAGAACGACAACATTTATGCCTTGATAGTTATATAAACTAATAGTCGAGAAAAGCCTTCTCACTAGAATCAATCATGTGAAAACAGAGAACCCTTGCTGGTAGATCAAAAATTTCTAAGTGTATATGTTAAGGTTATATATAATTAAGATTTTATAGACTTAGAATTGATGAATTTGATTTACTTCTTGTTCCTTGTTTGGTTGTGGACTTAGAGTAGGATAACTTATTCGAAGGTCTATTTGATCTTGATTATATATAATTTGTTTACACTATTCGATTATAGGGGGGCCCGGTATGAGTCACACTATATAAATTCATCAGAAGTGTTGCTATAAATTTCATAAATTGAAATTGCGATTGTATACTTATATTAGTAGACTTCTACTGTAAATCGCTTAGTATAACACTATAAAAGTTTGGTTATGATGCATTTAGAATTAAGATATATCTTCTTCAATATCACCTGACTCATAACTACTATAGAGGACTTATCATCACTTCCTCTCTAAACCTTATAGAAAAAGATGTATCTACGTAAATCAAACACGTGTTTCAACAACACACCACCAACTCCACTACTGCCACCACCTCCACAATATGACCCTGCTGTTTTCCAAGTAGCAGTAGCAGCCGCCGTGCCAGCCGCCATGACGCAAGTCAATGCAAGTGGGGCGGGTAGTGGTGCCAACCCTTCTAACCACGGAGAAAGCCATGGACACCCAAGGGAGTGTTCCTATAAAGACTTCACGAACACCAAACCCAAATCCTTTGATGGTAGTGGAGGTGCCATTGCTCTAACACGATGGTTCGAGAAAACATAATCGGTGCTTGAAATTTGTGCATGTCCTGAAGCTAGCAAAGTGAAATTTGCGGCATGCACTTTCATGGATAGAGCCCTATCTTGGTGGAATGGCTATGTCAAGTCATTGTGTCTCCCAGTAGCTAATGCTATGAGATGGGAAGACTTAAAAGTCCTAACGCTAGCAGAATACTGCTTGAGGGGTGAGGTGCAAAAGATAGAACAAGAACTCTGGGGTCTGACGATGAAGGACTCTGACATTTCTGCTTATACTACCAGATTTAGTGACCTGGCTATTCTATGTCTCGGGATGGTCACCCTGAAGAGCAAGAAAGTGGAAAGGTGTATATGGGGACTATCTCCTCAGATCCAAGGAAACGTAATAGCTCCAAACCCACTTACTTTCGATAGTGCCAAGCGTCTGGCACAAACACTCGTGGATCATGGAGTTCGTCAAGGATTCATGACAACCATCATGGAGAAACCGAAACAAGGTGGCAACAAAAAGAAATTTTGGAACAAAAGAAATGGCCAATCGTCGCAAGATCCTTCAACAAAACAACAAACTGTGGCAGTCCACACGGCTACTGTTCCTATTGTTGTTCCTGTCACTCCAATGCCTCCTAATCGATATGTTGGAAACCTTCCAAAGTGTAACAAGTGAAACTTCCATCACATGGGAGATTGTCGAGAAATGCATTGCAAAAACTGTAACAGGAAGGGGCACACTGCTCTATTTTGTAAGGCGCTAGCATAACCCATCACCCAAATCCCTGTTGGAGGAGTAAGTCAGGCTTGTTACGGGTGCGGGAAAACAAGACACTTCAAGAGAGATGGTCCTAAGACAAAGAATGTTGGCTGTGTAGGAAGATTATTGGCAATAGGTCACAAAGAAGCGATAGCAGATCCTACTGTGGTTACTGGTACTTTTCTCCTCAATAACTCATGTGCATGCATTCTTTTCGATAGTGGTGTCACACCCCAAAACCAGAACGGAAGAAACGTCCGGGGGTGGATGACTTCATGTTAAGTATCACAACACATGCATCATAGTAAAACAAGCAACAACATCCACTGTATTAATATTTAAGTGTTTACATTGTATTTAAATCACACATGGTTGACTCCAAAAGTAAATAACAAAACAAAGATATGAAGCTACTATGCTCCATCTTCTGAATCCCTGTGCGTGTACCTGTCTACTAGTTTCCTGACAATACAAGTGATTTTGAAAGTGTATCAACATTTAAGTTGGTGAGTTCATAAGTATTTTGTTTTAGAAAGCATGCATTTTGTTCCTTGAAAAACTTAGTTTGTTCCTCCAGAAAATCCAATATTTCTTGATGTAATCTTTTGTAAGAAAAATGTGAACCAATACATTTCCTTTTACAATCACTTAGTAGATACAAGTTATATACGATATAGATCGAACAGACAGTCGATTGTGTGGTTCTGCCCTAAGCCCACAACCAAACAAGGAACAGGAAATGAGGCGGGGTCCACACATTCCACTGTTAGTCAGATTTACATTTTATGTAACCCTGGCGCATACACCAACTAATTACAGAGTTAACATTGTTGGTCCTTTTTGAGTGAAATCTACATTCTACTAAGGAAGTAAAGTAAAACTAATGCATTTATATGAACTCTATTCTATATGTATGTACTTAGTTAAAGGTTCCATCCAAAATGTATGTGTTTGTACTAGAAAATAGTGTGTTGTACTTGTATGTTATGACCTAACCCATACATGTTTCGCCTTATGATTTCTTAATGCATACAAATTATATATGTGACTAAGATCGAATAGATAGTAGACTGGGTGAATCTGCTCTAAGCCCACAACCAAACAAGGAACAGGAAATGAAGCAGAAAGCATATAGTCTAATATCTATCGGATCCTATTGATATATAATCCTGATGTATGAACCAAGGAATCATAAAGTAAGCATTATAGGCCCCTTTTAAACTGTTTGTCCATGTTACTAGAGAAGTTATGTAGTGTAGTTCTATTGTTTAGTAAAAACTATCTGAATTTATGAAATCTCGTACTCTAAATGTCTTAGTTGATAATATTTTGAGTTCATATTACCATACTAAATTTGACTAGTATAAAACACGACGTATTGTTGGTGTCGAAAAATATGCTATTTGTCACCTGTAGACATGCACATCCCACTTTAGCTAACAGCAAGGTGCGGGATTGTCAGTTCCGTATAGATCTATACACAAACGCATGCTCTCCCTCCAGGAGACTCTGGTAATAATTTGTAAGACATATAAACCTATACCATGAATTGTACACAGAGTAATACCTCATTGCTCTGTATAACTAGACACGACGAGAATACATGTGTTCTTTTGTGCTTTGAAAATGTATGAATTACATTGTACTATTAGTGTACAATAATTATACTTTAAATAATCGTATTAGTATGATGTTCATGACTTATTAAAATAGCATTAGCATTCCCTAAACTATACTTATTATAGTTTACTAGTATATTCTTTAGGAAAGCAGAATCTTAGAAATTTAACAGTTTATATAACATATGAAATACTTTTTAGAATGATACCTTTTACTCGACATGTTTACAAAAAGAGGTAAAGCTTTATTTAAATAAGTTTCATGTTCATTATATACAAAGCAGTGAAGTAATACCTCACTGCTCTGTATAACTAGACACAAAGAGAATACATATGTTCTTTTGTGCTTTGAAAATGTATGAATTACCTTGTACTAGTAGTGTACAATAATTATACTTTAAGTAATCGTATTAGTATGATGTTCATGACTTAGTAAAATAGCATCAATGTTCCCTAAACTATACCTATTATAGTTTACTAGTATGTTCTTTATGAAAGCAAAATCTTAGCAATTTAACAGTTTATATAACATATGAAACATTTTTTAGAATGATACCTTTTACTCGACATGTTTACAAAAAGAGGTAAAGCTTTATTTAAATAAGTTTCATGTTCATTATATATAAAATGTGACAACCTGAAATTTCTATCTTGTACAACCACTCAACTCAATCAAGTCAGACTTGTTTCTGCTATCTGTTAGCACTGTTTAGAGTCTGTTTGAGTGTTTTAAGCCTAGTACCTTCACGGAATGAGTGATACGAACTGTTAGTTGAAGTTCTATACCGCCAAACAAGCCATAAACTTCTTCATGAGGAGTTTACGGGCATGACATTGAGTTTACGGCCGTAAACTCATGGTGGCCATAAACTCTTGGCTTTATATGTGATACTTGGCCAATTTTCAACACTTTTACCACTCCTAACTCAAGAACTCGGTTTTTACTCTCAACTATCATCAAGTTCTTCGCTTAAAACTTCAAAAATGTAAGTGTTTCCATCCCTTGATTAGTTGATACACACACTAGTGTTTTGGGCTGAAATCAACTCTATTTGCTTCCATATTGTAAGTATCTCTTCCCTATACTTGATATCTATTTGAAACACATGTTAAGCACCTTGAAAACGTCCTTTTCCCCAAAAACAATAGGTGTTTATGGCCAAGAGCATCTCCCTTGGCCGTAAAGCCTAGTTAGATGTGCATTTGAGCCATAAACCCTTCCTAAGGCTTGGACTTGAGTCTAGAACACTTCATTGTTGATTGTAAGACCTTAAAACACCATTTGGCATAAAGAATCATGAGTTTACGGTGGTAAAATCATGTGGTCGTGAACACTTGGTTGCAAACACCAAGTGTGGCCGTAAACTGCCCTTATACACAATCAATTGTGATTTATACCTTTCCATTAAAGTGTATCCTAGTCCTTAAGGTGTTTCCCTTACCTGATTAGTTATATAAACACTAATTATATACATATGTGTCATTATATGCTAAATAGGATCCATGTGTGTGCTCAAGTCTTCACTTGACACTTAGCATCCTATACCACTCTTTCATCCAAACTACTCACTATAGGTGATTTCATACCCCTTAGCTTATCTTTTAAATGATTTTAAGTGCTTTTATGGGGGAGGGGGGATACA
The DNA here is from genome assembly GCF_051521515.1 of Lactuca serriola. NCBI lineage: Eukaryota > Viridiplantae > Streptophyta > Magnoliopsida > Asterales > Asteraceae > Lactuca > Lactuca serriola. The sequence continues at coordinate 105,896,774 of NC_136415.1, forward strand.
AGTAGAAACATCATAGTTATTATATCAATCACACATGATTAATAACTATCAAGCAAATGGCTTTCTTATATTTCAAAACTGTGATACCAAACAAACTACTTCAACTCGATTTATAAACTCTTTTACATATTAAATTCTTTACTTAAAATTTTTCTAACTTATATTTTGTCAAATCATGTCTATATAGATATAGTTATATAAGTAGGATTGAAAAGACTTAGGACTGATAAATCGCCTTACTTCTTGTTCCTTGTTTGGTTGTGGACTTAGGGTATCGGTTGTTTGTCTGAAGGTCGTTTAAATCTTAGTTATATATTATATGTATGTATATATATATATTAAATTTCTTCATTCAGTTCAATACCTTTGGGTAGCATAGGTGTACAAACATGTTCATACATACAAACAACATTTCTAGTAAACTATAATAGGTGTAGTTTAGGAAGTCTCTAATACTATTACTAGAACAATGAAACATACAAGAGTCAGTTCATTCATGAGTCAATACAAACATACTGTTATGAGAAACATAAAGAACATACTATTATGAGAAACATAAAGAACATACTATGATGAGAAACAAAGAGAACATACAATACACTAGTACAGAGAAAACATACAATACACTGGTACAGAGAGAATATACTAATGGGTTTTGAGCATTCTAACACTCCTATGGTCTACATGCAACCCCAGAAACCTTGGATCTATGTTTGACTAAGATACATGCAAATAATTATTTTTCCAAGGTTCTTATCCTATCTAGCATGGCATGAGGAACTTGAATCAAATAAAGCTAGTAGAATTACTTACCTTGTAGTTGTAGTTGATTGCTTGGAGTTTTAGAGCCTAGCACCAATAGTGTGGATGCCTCAAATGGAAATCACAAATCACCACAAACTTTGGAACCTTAAGAGAATAGTAACAACTATCTTGAAATCGGCCCTCTTACTTTACTCACCACAACTATTGTGATTTCAAGAACCAAAGCCTTCTTTATATAGTGTGGTGGATTAGGGTTACATCCATGCAAACCCTAATATCCGTGTCTCTTCATTTCCATGAGATGCATGGGTTAAAGCTCCATGGAGTATCCATGGACTTTCCATGCAAGCCTAGCCCATTCCAAATAAGCATTAGCCCATGCTATATAAATATAACAGCCCATATTTAATTAGTAATACTTTTGATCTCTAAATTAATCCTAGATTAATTATAGATCAATACTAATTAAATAATATGATTTTATATTAATATATTAGAACTTATAATATATCAATAAATCATAACTTATACTATTCTCAAAAGATTATCCATAAATTATTCGGGTGAAGTGCAACCCAAATGGACCATGCCGGGTCGGGTCAAGTACATACCAAATATAGTTATGGACTTAGACACTATATCCAACAGTCTCCCACTTAGATAAGTCTAATAACTATAGTTGCAAGTATGACTTCAGGAACCGATCAGCAATCGTAGCTCTTTAAACTCTGTTGAACTAGAACGCGCCATTTTAGATAAGTGATCATATAATCCTCTGTTCTAGATATCAGCCAGACAAATACATGGAACATGGTCTTGCTTATTGTCCAGCATTTGTTTCCCGATTTCCGATTTGATTGAAATAGAACTTAACTGAACACATCAATTTAGTTCTGATCGGGCCTGGTACATAGGTCAAAACAAAATCATCGAGATATCGCTTCTAATCCTAGAAGGAACAGATAAACTTCGACTCATATGTTTGCTCTACTATTTGTTGAATTACACACAAAGGTACGTTTTATAACATCGAGTGACCAATGCGTTTCGTACAATCAATGCATAACCAACTCATAGGCACCAAATCATATCTCTAGGTTTGAAGACTTATATGATATTACCGTCTCACGATCACTCGAGATAAATTCCATGAAGTGATATTAGTGAGCGTGGGTTGAATTCAATACTCAGAATTTATGAGCACTCATGAGTGTTGTAGCCCCGCTTTGTCTAAGATCATAGACCTCTACAAGCCAACCCATGAAAATCTTGATTCATATCTACTTCCAACATATGACCGATTGTGGAGAGTTTGAATAATATGATATAAACCATAACATAATTATTCTAGAAGTCAAAACATGCAAAAAGAAATAATAGTAAACGATTGACAAGTGATAGCAACACTTTACTCATAAATAACAACTTTTATTTATCATGAAATGTCAACTACACTAATTTCAAGATTATCTAACTACTAAAACTAATATCATCCTTTAGCCCTATGCTCCGAGCATGTTGGAGATGCTTAGCCCGAGTCAGTCCTTTCGTGAGGGGATCTGTTGGGTTCTCATCCGATGATACCCTCTTTACCACGAGGATTCCTTATTCTATTCGATGTCTGATGAAGTGATATTTTCTGTCAATGTGTCTGGATCTCCCATGATCTCTTGGTTCCTTGGCTAAGGCAACCGCACTATTGCTGTCACAGAAAATCTCCATTGGCTCCTTTATAGCTGGTACAACTCCAAGGTCTCCGATGAATTTCTTTTGCCATATAGCCTCCTTTGCTGCCTTGCTTGCTGCTCTATACTCTGATTCACAAGTGGAATCAACCACTGTCTCCTGCTTGGAACTTTTCCAAGTAATTGCCCCTCCGTTTAGGGTAAAGACCCAGCCCGATTGAGAGCGGAAATTATCCTTGTCAGTCTGAAAGCTAGCATCACTGTACCCTACAACTCTCAAGTCATCACTCCCACCAAGGGTAAGTACCCAGTCGTTAGTTCTTCGCAGGTACTTGAGGATATTCTTTACCGTAGTCTAGTGTGCCTTGCTAGGGTTCCCCTGATACCTGCTAACCATGCTCACAGCAAAGGCTACATCAGGTTGAGTACACGTCATAGCATACATGATCGATCCTACAGCTGAAGCATAAGGTATTCGACTCATTTCTGCTATCTCAGCCTCTATACTAGGGCTTTGTGTCTTACTCAATCCGACGTTACTCTGAATGGGTAAATCACCTTTCTTGGAGTTATGCATGTTGAATCTTTTTAACACTTTGTCCACATAGGTGCTTTGACTAAGTCCAATTAGTCTTTTACTCCTGCTTCTCAAAATCCTTATCCCTAGGATATAGTCAGCTTCACCAAGGTCCTTTATAGCGAAACACTTCCCAAGCCAGGACATTACTTCCTTTAGGGTTGGGATGTCATTTCCTATGAGTAGTATGTCATCCACATACAATACCAAAAAGCTGACTATGCTCCCACTAGCCTTGATCTAGACACAAGATTCATCTTCACTCGTTGAAATGCCAAATTCTTTGACTTTCTCATCAAAGAAAAGATTCCATCTACCAGGTGCCTGTTTCAATTTATAAATGGATTTCTCAAGTTTACACACTCTATTGGGGTACCTGAACTGACAAAACCCTCTGGATGAACCATGTAAACATCTTTAGCCAACTTTCCATTAAGGAAAGTGGTTTTGACATCCATTTTCCATATTTCATAGTCATGAAATGCACCAATGGCTAACAGAACCCTAATAGACTTAATCTTGGCCACTAGTGAAAAGGTCTCATCATAATCAACTCCCGGAGTTTGAGAATAACCCTTTGCAACCAGTCGTGCCTTATAAGTGTGTACATTACCATCCATGTCGGTCTTCTTCTTGAAGATCCGTTTGCACCCAACTATCTTATGATCAGGTACATTGTCATCCAAGTTCCAAACTTGATTGTCATACATGGACTGTATCTTGCTATCCATAGCCTCTTTCCATTTAGCAGCCTCAGGGCCTGCCATGGCTTCCGTGTAGCTGTTAGGCTCATACAGATTTACCAGTGTGTTATCACTGATAAGTGTCTCACCTTCTGTAGTAATATGGAAACCATAATAATGCTCAGGTGCATACCTGACTCTGGTGGAACGCCTCAGAGGTATAGATTCTTCAATCGGCTCAACAGGAGTTTCCTCCTCAGGTTGAGGGCTTGGGTTTGAGGTTCCTTCACCACTTGGCTCTTGAATTTCCTCAAGGTCAATTTGCCTCCCGCTGTCTCCTTGGCTCATGAATTCTCTCTCTCAAAAGAATCCTCTTTTTGCTACAAAGACCACATTATCACTGGGTCTGTAGAAGATGTAGCCAAAGGATTTCTATGGGTAGCCAATGAAAATACACCTTTCGCTTCGGGGTTCAAGCTTATCATGAGTCTCGTGTCTCACGAAAGCCTCACAACCCCAAATCTTGATGTGGTCTAGATTGGCAACTTTTCCAGTCCACATCTCATAAGGTGTTTTGGCAACCTTCTTTGTAGGGACTAGATTAAGGATATGGGCGGCAGTCTCTAAGGCATACCCCCAAAATGAGATTGGTAGCGAAGCTCAACTAATCATGGAACGAACCGTGTCCAACAAGGTCCGATTGCGCCTCTCAGCTACACCATTCAACTGTGGTGTCCTAGGAGGTGTCAATTGTGAGATAATCCCACATTCCTTAAGATAGTCAAGGAACTCAGTAACAAGATACTCACCACCACGATCGGATCGAAGCATCTTAATGTTCCTGCCCAACTGATTCTCCACTTCTTGCTTAAACTCTTTGAATTTCTCAAAGGTTTCTGACTTATGCTTGATTAAGTAGACATATCCATATCTACTAAAATCATCAGTGAAAGTCACATAGAACCGATTAGCATCTCTTGTGGCGGTTCTGAAGGGTCCACACACATCCGTATGTATGAGGTCCAACAAACCTTCATCCCTAGCACAGGTGCCAGTAAAAGGTGACTTTGTCATTTTACCAAGCAAACAAGATTCACAACTATCATCTGACTTTAGGTCAAATGACTCCAAGACTCCATCCTTTTGGAGTTGGCCTATGTGTTTCTTGCTTACATGTCCAAGACGACAATACCATAAAGATGCTTTATCTAAGCTAGTGGAAGAGTCAATATACAATACATTATTTTCTAGATTATCTACAAAAGATACAGTTTCATACATGCCATCACAAGGTAATGCTTTAAAATAAAGAACATTATTAAAGAAAGCATCAATACTACCATTATTATTACCAAAATAAAAGGTAAAACCTTGTTTATACAATGCATGAAAGGAAATAACATTTCTTTCCATTTCTGGCGAGTAATAACACTTATTCAAATCTAATGTAAACCCACTATTTAGCACTAAGGAATAAATTCCTATCTTGGTGACAAGTGAAGCTTTCCTGTTTCCCATGATCAATTTTATCTTTCCCTGCTCCACATTCTCACTTCTTCTTATTCCCTACAAATCACAACATATATAAATACCACATCCTGTGTCAAGGACCCAAGACTTAGAATGAGGTGAGTTATTAGAAAATATAGTGTATATACCTGCATGGTTGGGTTTTGCTTTCCCATCCTTTAAATCTTGCTGGTACTTTGGGCAGTTTCGCTTCCAATGCGACAAAACCTTTCTTGGTTTTGCTTGAAGATGAGCCTTTAAGGGTCTTACCCTTGGTACCCTTAGAAGGCTTCTTTCTCTTCTTCCCTTTACCATGCCCGATTGCCAAGACATTGACCGCAGTTGGAGTAGGAGTAGGAGTAGTAACAACCGACTTACCCTTTAGACCAATTTCGGCGGTCTTCAAGAGTCCTTGAAGTTTGCTGAGGGTGAATTCTTCCTTGTTCATGTGATATGTCATGCGGAATTGATCATAACACGATGATAAGGAGTGCAAAATGATGTCTATTGCTAACTCCTCGGGGAAGTTCACATTCAGCTTCAATAAACGGTCACATACCTTTGCATTTTCTGCATGTGGCCCGTGATGGTTTCACCATCCTTCATTCGGGTTGTTATCGTGGAGGAGATTATTTCATATCGCTCCTGACGAGCACTTTGATGGTAGCGGTCCATCAAGTCCTGGTGCATCTCAAAAGGATAATAGTCCTCATAGGACTTTTGGAGCTCGGCTGTCATGGTGGCCATCATGATGCATGCCACTTTTGTAGCATCTCTTTCATGTACCTCATATTCAGAAAGCTCTTCAGGAGTAGCAGTTGGCTCGAGTGCCTTTAGCTCCTTGTCGAGAACATATTCTTTGTTCTCATACCGAGTGACCATCCTGATGTTTCTGACCCAATCAGTAAAGTTGGATCCATCAAAGATGACTCTCCCACAAAGATTCATGAGAGAGAAGGAGCTAATAGGGTTAGAGCCAGAAACACTGTTATTGGAAGACATCTAAAAAGAAGAGGGAATAGATCAGATTAGATTTAGAGATAGTCCTTAAAAAAACACCCAAATGTAGTATTATGGCTAGGACCCAACACAATATTTTATAACTTAGAAGAGGGATGCCGTAATCTAAGCTATAAGATATTTGAAGGTAGGTGAATGACGATTCACCAATTTCCACCATGAAAAACGAAATTTTTAATTGGTTTAGAAACTCCTAGATTCTATGAGATTCATTGAACTTTCTTCAATGGCATGTTTCAATCTCGAGTGTGCCCTTCAAGTTTTGTGACTGGGATGCCGAGGATCACAAAGGTGTGAAGTAACCATGCAAATTACTTGGTACCCATAATGTATTACCCCTCAATCGATGTGCCGGTTAACCACACACGCTCCATCGATACTATGATAAACATTAAGTCACCCTTTACCTACCTTGTTAAGTTCAAGTTAGTGTGCCGGTTAACCACACACGCTCCACTAACGACTTAAACAAAGTGTGAAGTCTAATTTCATGGATTAGCACCTTATTCACATTTTCCTAAAATAACTAAGATTGGGAATTCAATAAAGTTTAGTTACTTTAGTATTATCATTATACTTTTAATGAGAATTTATAAGTCCTGGTCCTACCCGTTCGGATAACGACCCTCCACTGATCAAGGAAGCGGTGGGTGAGAGTGGAAACCCATTAAGTTGCCATTTTATAGGCAACAACCTTTTACCCCCTCTTATAGACCGGCTTCATGAATGAGGCGTACTAGCGGTAAGACGACTTGATCTTATATATATATATATATATATATATATATATATATATATATATATTATTAACTTACAGTATTATAAAGTATAAGGGTGGAATTTTAACTTTTAAAATTCTAAGGGTTGGAACTAAAGTTTTAATCATGACTTTACTTGTTCCAAAACTTGAGGGCAAGTTTTGTAAACTTTCAAAACTTTTCATTTCTTATAACTTATGAAGTTAATTGAGTATTAAAATGAAGACTTTTCATTTTTCTAACTCTTGTGTTCTTTTAATGGTTTTAATTCAAGTGTGACTCTTGGTTTTCCATAACTTGTGGACAAGTTATGGATTCCATTAAAACATATTATGATCAAGAATTAAACTACCAAGTAGGTTACAAACAATTCCTATGATCATCTAATCTTCATAAGTTCAAGAACATGCATATGAACATTTCAAGAATCATAAATTACTCATAAAAATTGTATCTTTTTATTATAGCCATTGTAAATGGATTAGCATAAACATTACACCATCTAAAACAAGTTTTATAACACCAAAACAGTTTAGGGTAATGTTTCTAGTCCTTTTCCAGCAGCAAAAGTCGAAAATTTGCATTCTGAGGCTCCTACTCGTTGAGTGCACGAACCTACTCGGCGAGTAGGATGAAGTTACACATGAACTCGGCGAGTCCCCCCATGGAATCAGCGAGTTCAACAGGCAGATAGCAAAAAATCGACTTTTTCCAATATTTTGCATCAAGTATCAAAACAAACAAGCCTAGGCTCTGATACCACTGATGGGTTTTAAGCATTCTAACACTTTTATGGTGTACATGCAACCCTAGAAACCTTGGATCTATGTTTGACTAAGATACATGCAAATAATTATTTTTCCAAGGTTCTTATCCTATCTAGCATGGCATGGGGAACTTGAATCAAATAAAGCTAGTAGAATTACTTACCTTGTAGTTGTAGTTGATTGCTTGGAGTTTTAGAGCCTAGCACTAATAGTGTGGATGCCTTAAATGGAAATCACAAATCACCACAAACTTTGGAACCTTGAGAGAATAGTCACAACTATCTTGAAATCAGCCCTCTTACTTTACTCACCACAACTAGTGTGATTTCAAGAACCAAAGCCTTCTTTATATAGTGTGGTAGATTAGGGTTACATCCATGTAAACCCTAATACCCATGTCTCTTCATTTCCATGAGATCCATGGGTTAAAGCTCCATGGAGTATCCATGGACTTTCCATGCAAGCCTAACACATTCCAAATAAGCATTAGCCCACATTATATAAATATAAGAGCCCATATTTAATTAGTAATACTTTTGATCTCTAAATTAATCCTAGATTAATTATAGATCAATGCTAATTAAATAATATGATTTTATATTAATATATTAGAACTTATAATATACCAATAAATCATAACTTATACTATTCTCAAAAGATTATCCATAAATTGTTCAGGTGAAGTGCAACCCAAATGGACCATGCCGGGTCGGGTCAAGTACATACCAAATATAGTTATGGACTTAGACACTATATCCAACATATACAATACGCTAGAACATACTATACAAACACTAGAACACTATAACATTAATGTGAGCCACTACTTCATGGCATGGCAATCTACTGCTTTGTCACGTTTTTCAACCAAAGTCTCCTGGAGGGAGAGTGTGAGTTGGTGTATAGATCTATACATGATTGACTATCCTACACCTTGCTGATAGCTACAATGGGACCTGCAGGTCTATGGGTAACTAATGTCATACCATTTCGATGCCTTAGAGCGTCGTGTTTTACTAGTCGATCAAGTATGGTAACAATCATATCACGTTTTACCTTAATTAAAATGGTTTAAGGTAGTTAGTACATTGGTAGTTACTTACATACAATACTATTGTAAATCGTTATTTTCCCATTGCATTCACATTGTGATCTTCTCACATAAACGGTAATGTAATCTATATTTTGGTAATGATAGTCATACTTGGGAAAGATACAAACTTTTACAAACAACACAACACACTGAACATTTGGGCCTTGGTAGAAGGCTACTTTTTTGTAGAAAATATAGGATTTTCTAGGAGATATAAATGTTTACTACAAACACTTACAAACATTTACATCAAACATTCACAACCACTTTCATACAAGCAATGAAAGTAAAATACTTATGAACTCACCAGCTTTAATGTTGATCTACGCTTTCAAAATAACTTGTATTCTCAGGTCACCAGTAGATAGGTATCGGTGACCAGGTTTTGAGAATATGGAGCACGTTCATGACTCATCTCTTATTTTTGATTCATATTTTTGGTGTCTTATAAACTATACAGAACACACTTGTATTAAAATTATATTATTAATGCAATGGATGATGTTGTTGCTTATTTGCTATTATGCATTGTTGTGATACTATACATGACGTCCTCCACCCCCGAACTTTCCACCGTTCAGGTTTTGGGGTGTGACATATAAAACATATATAATTGAGATCAGACAGCAGTCAGACAGATGGTTCTAACCCTAGTCCACAACCAGACAAGGAACAAAAGATAAGGTGGAAAACATCAATCCTAATTCTATTGAATCTTAATTATATATCTTTGTATATATAAACATGTATTTCAGAATTTTTAATAGAATAAAACACTTTAAGTAGTTTGAAATCACTTATTAAAATAGTTTATATCAGTTGAAATAGCTCGAAATGAATTTAAAACTGTTTCGAAATTATAAGAATGATAACACATGATTTCCTTTGTGTTTTTACTTGTATTCCCCCCCCCCCCCCCCCCCCCCCCCGCTAAAACATTGAAAAATGGTAAAAACATAGGGGTATGAACTCGCCTTATGTGAGTGATTCACTAGAATGTTCGATATAGGATGTTATTTCCACGAGTGAAGTCTCGTTAACAAAACAAGTCCTAAACACAATTCATGTAATATATTTGTATAAAATTAATGAATATAATCATAAGAATGATAGGGAATCGAACTAATTTGCAAGATTTACTTACAAATAAGGGTGTTAGATGCAGATTTAAGGTTGTAAGCTGTTCACGGCCAGATGGTTGTTCACAACCCAAGAACACTTGTTGTTCTTGAATTTACGGCCCAAGTTGGGTGTTCACGGCCCAAGAACACTTGAAGATATTGAGTTCAAGGCCCAAAGATCTTGAAAAATGATGACGAATCAAGGTTGAAATCAAGAGATCTCCACATGAACTACAAGAAGGAAAGTGCTTCTTATGATTTTGAGAAGAGAGGAGGGTTTTTGGCTGATGATACTTAAGAGAGAATGCTTGACTTCACAGAAAAAAGTGAAGAAGTCAAGGATAAATCGATCAAACACATATATAGGGGTAGTGTTTGCGGCCGAAGAGTTCACGGCCGTTAACCGAGGGTTCACGGTCCGAAGCCTGATCATGGCCCGAAGAGGTTCACGATCCAAATGATTTTCCCTCCAAACCATAACACACTAGATTACAAGGCTTATTTACTTATAAATCAATAATCTAAATAACTTAAGATAATATAAGAAAACAGTTTGACCTTCGTTGACCAAGTTTGACTTCAGTTGACTATGTTTGACTTTTACAAGATAGAAATTACGGGTGGTCACATCATCCCCACGTTAAAGGGAATTTCATCTCGAAATTAGCTTTCTTAGTAGGACTTCAGGGGTGGTGCTCCTTTGATTGACAGAATGTCCACTCGTAGACCAGGGCAGCTTTGCCCTAAAGTTCATTGTAGGATTCATACCTGGTCCATCTATGATTACCTCGTGTATACAAGTCGTATATAATTAAGATTAATAAGACGGTCGGGTATGCGACTCTGCTCCAGGTCTACAACCAAACAAGGAACAGGAGATAGAACAGAGACACACATTCTAAGTCCGCATAATCTTAATTATATACTACTCTCGTGTATACACATATTAGTGATAGGTTAATCGTGTTCGTCCTTAGCCTCTGTGCTTGAACTTGACCTATTGCACGAGTGGTAGTTCTGGAAGGTTTGTTGGGTATACGTCAGAAAGGTTTCAGAGGGCAAAGTACTCCTCTCATGAGTACTTCGGGGTCTTGTACAATAGATGATTGTGAGTTCACTGTCAGATTGTCGTTACGAGTGACGAGGGTTTTGTTAGACGGTCAGTTAAGGCGGTGGGTTTTCGTAACACATGAACTTGGTATCGTGACGACCATGCCAATCCATGTCGAATGACGATGCTGGACTCTTTATAGAAACAAGTGCTAAATCGACTTGAAAGAAACGTTTGCTATAGCGATAGTGTATTTCGTGTGTACTCGATAGTGCATTCTGTGTATCGTACCGCAATAAAAAAGTACTAGCAGTAAAACTTCTTTGATAACTAGTGACGATACTTTAAATTATGATCTTTCCTAGGTACCACTATGATCGCTTGGTACATACAAGTCATGCAAAATTAAGATGAATAAGACGGTTGGCTGAGTTATTCTGCCCTAAATCCATAACTAGACAAGGAATAGGAAATGGGGCAGAATCACTCACCCTAATCCTGCAAAATCTTAATTATGCGTAACCCTGATGTATACACTAAACCATCATAGCTCGCATGCACGGATCTTTAGTTCTTATTTGAATGTTGTGACTTTTTTGGACTAGTGAGTAATTTATAACTACTTTTTAATTTTTCCAAAATTTTTATATTAATATAAATTAAATCTTTAAAGTAAGTCTATTTAGAAGACGTACCGCTGTTCACAGGTGGTTCCGGGGCAGTCTCTCCTGCGGTGGTCGTCAATATTCTCCCTTCCCCTCTCGAGTTCTTCATTATTGGGTAGTCCATCTTGTAGTGCCCAGTCTCACCACACCCATAACAGGTCTGGCTTACTCCAACTCCGGGGACTTGGGAGATCGGTTGTGCTGGCGCCCTACAAAAACGGATAGTGTACCCCTTCCTGCGGCAATTCATGCATTGCATCTCCAGACAACCTCCGGTGTGGTGGTAGTTACACTTACTACACTTCGGGAGGGTTCCAGCATATCGACTAATAGGCGCTGGAGTGGCAGGTGTTGTGGCGACGTGCACAGTAACTATTTGTTGCTTCTGTGGGGGTTCCTATGTTGTTCGTCCCTTCCTCTTGTTCCTCGACTTTCGTTTATAGTCCCCTCCCTTTGTTGGCTCGGGAACGGGGGCCACCATGCCATGGCGGACTCCATGGTCAATGAGTCGTTGGGCCAGGCGTTTGGCGCTATCGAAGGTAGTTGGTTTAGAAGCCAATACATCCCCATGAATATGGGTAGATAAACTCAGATGTACTTCTCTATCTTTTTACTCTCCGGGTAACCATCCCGGGGCACAGTGTTGCTAGGTCGTTAAACTTGTCAGTGTAGGCTACTATGTCTAAGCCGGCCATGGTAAGATCCCACAGATCTTTCTCTAGCTTTTATACTTCGCTTCTTGGACAAAATTCTTCCAACATCATCTCTTTCAGGTTCTCCCTGCCCATTGAGTTAGCCACTAATAGGGTCAGTTACTTAACATGACCATTCCACCATGTTAGGGCTCTGTCGGAGAAGGTACACGCATCAAACTTCACTTTTCTCCCTTCTGGGCATGGACATATTTCGAAAACCGATTCTGTTTTCTCGAACCATTGCATCAGAGCAATGACCCCTCATCTCCATTAAAGGATTTGGGTTTGCAGTTCATGTAGTCCTTGTAAGAACACTCTCGTGGGTGTCCTTGAGTAACTCCGGGGTTAGATAGGTGGGTACCGCTACCAAATCCACTGGTACCACTTGCGTGGATTTTAATTAGAGCAGTTGTCGTTGCGGCTATTACCACTGCTTGGAGAGTAGCAGGATCGTGTTGTGGTAGTAGAGGCGGTGGTGGATTCTCTATTGTGGTATTGACTATGCACCTTTTTGGTCTACCGCAAGGCATCTTTTTGCTATAATGAATACAGGATGAAACGGTGAGAAGTCTATAGTAGTGGTTATAAGTCGCATGCTGATTAACTAAGTTATCCTAGTTCTAAGTGTATCCTGTTCCGACTTTCATAGTGTTTTGAAAACAATTCATAACGAAAGTCTATATAAAAGAAAGTTATGAATTAGTAGTGACTACCCTCGAATGAATATTTGTGAATTGAATAACTATTACAAGTTGTTACGAAAGATGAAAGATCCTAACACATAGTGTGAGTAGTGTGTTCACTCACTAGGTTATTTTAGTTTATTAGTTATTAGTGTGATGCATAGGACGTTTGGTTTCTTCGGCTGATCCCTTCTCGAAATCCTCCTCATGAATCTCTTCTTGTTCCTCCTTGACTCCTTTGTTGACTGCTATGATGGAGTGGTTACATCAATCAAGGTTTGTCCTGCGAGAATGGGAGTGTCTAAAGAATCTATGAGATTAAGTGAAATATTATGGGGTGATCCTTACCGGGTCCTTCTATAATCGTGCAATGTATACAAGTTGTATATAATTTAAGATTAAATACACCTTCACATAAGCGACCCTACTCTAAAACCACAACCAAACAAGGAATAGGAAGTAGTGCATAGATCACCCATTCTAAGTCTATAAAATCTCACTTATATAATTGCCTTTTGAAGGAAAGGGCACGAGACTGATGGGAGGATGTAGTATATGAAGTGGGAGATGATGTTGTTGATGCGATGATGTGGGATGATTTTTCAACCAGGTTCCGAGATGAGTTTACACCGGCGTTTGAGGTGCAGTAATTGGCATGAGAGTTTCACGGTCTCTGCCAGATTACTGAGACTGTGGCAGAGATCACAACCAAGTTCTGAGAGAGGGCTTTATTGGTTTCATTGTATGTAACAGATGAGGAAATGAAGAATGTAAGGTATCATGATATGCTGAGAGATATCATCAGGGAGTTTGTGAGTATATCAGGGTACAAGACCCTGAATTATATGATTTCTAGATCCTGAGAGAGGAAGATTGATTTTGTAATGACCCATCTCCGGTATGATGATTCTATGGTATTTATTTTTGAAGTTTGCAAGAGGGACTCGGCGAGTTCATAGCCTGACTCGCCGAGTAGGGATGGGATTTCGAGCACGTGTTAGCTGGCGACTCGGTGAGTCCATATTCTGGACTCAGTCTGTCTATCTGTGAGAAACCCTAAATCCCCGGGTTGCCCACTATTTAAGCCACCGTATAGCCCCCAATCTCGCCTCCTTCACCCTCAGAGAGCTGTGAGAACACCCTAATTCGTTCTTGAGTGATTTAAGTGATCTTGTGTGCTTTTGTGAAGGCTTGAAGAAGGAGAACAAGAAAGGAGCAAGGAGAAGAGTTGTAGAGCAAAGATTCAAGGGCAAACCAGAGTTCTTTGAGGTATTCTTCGGATTTCCTTCCCTTTTATGCTTTAAAACCCCATTAGAACTCTTCTAGATCTAGTTGATGCTTTTCTCAAGCCTTATGTTGATATGGAAGCCCTATTATGTCGAGATATCCTTAGATCTGTTCATTTAGGAGTTGTAGAGCCCAGATCTATTGCCTTTTTGGAGCTATTTTGCATAATAACCCTAGATCTACCCTTTTAAGTGCCTTTTTAGCCTTTATCCCCTTTTTTCATGTGTTTGTACATGTAAAGTTGGAAACTTTACGTGGTAAATCAGCTTATTGGACTCAGATCTATCAATTGTATGTAATGGATTCAAGCAAAATCGAGTGTAGAATAGTTGCATGGTTGTGACTCGGCGAGTCGAGTCGCGAGTCCCCGATTTCTTCCTTTTTGAGCGATGCCAAGTGGGACCAGTGAGTAGTGGAGTGGACTTAACGATTTCGAGGTCAGACTCAGTAATGGAGGGACTCGGCGAGTTGTTCATACAACTCGGCGAGTCCAAGGCAATCTTCTTAAGCTCAAGAACAACTCGTCGAGTTGTTCATATGACTCGGCGAGTCAGATGAAGATTGTCTAAGTTCTTGGATCGAGAGGGTACTCGTCGAGTCGATGTCATACTCGACGAGTAGCCACGAGTAGGGTTGAGAAGTGAGATTAGAGACTCGGCGAGTTGGCGGCCCAACTCGGCGAGTCAGGTCAACTGTGGGTTGACTTTGACCGAGAGTTGACTTTGACCAAGGGTAAAAGAGTCATTTTACCCAGTGCAGTGTTTAGTATTTGATTGAGTGTGTTTATGGACTTGTAGCCGGGGAGATACCGGAGCAGCAGCAGTTAGTTTTCAGAGCCATTCACACAGCAGCCAGTTCACGAGGTGAGTTTCCTTTCAGTAGGAACGGGCAGTAGTCCCGGACTTTGGTCTGATGCAGTAGCTAGAGTGCTTGATGTCTTTGTGATTCAAGCATATTTGTGTTCTGTGTTTCGGACTCTGTTCCGATGCAGTATGCAGTATGTGTGATTATAATAGTTGTTATGTGTTATGCTATGTCATGATCAGTCAGTTCCGGACTTCGGTCCGATGCAGTCAGTTCCGAACTTCGGTCCGATGCAGTTAGTTCCGGACTCTGGTCCGATGCAGGGGACAAGGTCCCGGTCAGTTCCGGACTTCAGTCCGATGCAGCTAGTTCCAGACTTCGGTCTGATGCAGTGGGCAAGGCCCAGTATGTGCTTTATATGTATTGTATGGTATGTGGTAGTTTGGGGGAGCTCACTAAGCTTCGTGCTTACAGTTTCAGTTTTGGTTTCAGGTACTTCCGCAAGCAAAGGGAAGAGCTCGGGATGATGGCATCGCACACACCACAGCTTCAGTTTTCATCCTGGGAGTTGATTCTATTCTGGATTTTGATATGATATAGATATGATACAGTTTTCCTCGCAGTGTTTTACTATGTTTGAGATACATCACGTATGGTTTTATGATTTGTGATGTGTTTCAGAATGGTGGTTTTGCATTCGAGGCCAGCAGCCGGCAGTGGAGGTGCCGGGGAGGGATCAGGTTCAGGCTCGGGGGACGAGCGCATGGATGAGCAGAACCGAGAGTTTCTTTCTTCGGAGATTACGTGCATCATTATAGAGCAGACTCCTGTGATCTTCGGTTCGATCAAGGAGGGAATTCTAGAGCTGATGGATGAGAGATTGGGCACCTTCCATGCCGAGGTGGCGGCCATGATGGGGTCGCGCACCCTTACATTCAGGGAGTTCAGGGCATGTGGAGCTCCGGACTATCATGGGGCGCGGGACCCCATAGCGAGTACTAGATGGTTGGCGGGTGTGGCCAACGCTTTCCGCACTAGAAGGTGTCCCGAGGGGGACAAGGTCAGATTGGCGTCCTGTCTTCTGAAGGACAGGGCACGGGACTGGTGGGAGGAGGTCGGACATGCCATTGGAGATGACGCAGCATTGGACGCCATGACCTGGGCTGATTTCTCTACCAGGTTCAGGGCGGAGTTTGCACCGGTTATTGAGGTGCAGCAGTTAGCTAGGGAGTTTCAGGACCTCAGCCAGACTACAGAGACAGTGGCGGAGATCACCACCAAGTTCAGGGAGAGGGCTCTTCTCGTTCCTCAGTACGTAGCCGATGAGGAGATGAAGAAGGCCCGTTATCATGAGATGTTGCGGAGCGATATCCGCCAGTTTGTGAGCCGGTCCAGCTGTAAAACGCTGGATGACATGATTGCTAGGGCTCAGGAGAGGGAGATTGATCTCGAGATGGAGAAGAAGAGGAAACCGGAGACGGTTTCGGGTACAGGTAGTTCGGGCAAAAAGCCCAAGGTTTCAGATCACAGATCTAGGACTCAGCAGAGCCATGGTCGATGTGGCAAGTGTGGGAGATTGCACGAGGGGGCATGCAAGGTAGGGAGTTCCGGCTACTACATGTGCGGTCGGATTGGGCATTTTAGTAGGGATTGTACGGACCCTGCTACTGCTGTTGCAGCATCAGATCTGATTTGCTTTCAGTGCAATCAGAGGGGACATAAAAAGTCCCAGTGTCCGAGTTTAGCCGCAGCAGGGAAGGTGGCTGCACTTGCCCCTGCTACCTTGAGGATTACAGATGGCCGGCAGGGCCGAGCTGATGCGCCAGTGGCGAAGAGTAGGGCGTTTCAGATGACAGCAGAGGAGGCGTGAGCGACTCCTGATGTGGTGACGGGTATGTATCTTCCCTTCATCTCTTTATTATTATTATTGATTGAATATTGCTTATGATTGTATGTTTTATTTAGGGTCGTTCTCTGTGAACGACATTTCTGCTATGGTATTATTCGATTCGGGGGCTACCCGATCATTCGTATCACTTGCGCTTAGCAAGAGATTTAGTAGAGCTCCAGGGGAGTTGGATTGTCCATTAGAGGTTGAGATAGCAGATGATAGGACCGTGAGGGTCGGCAGAGTGCATAGAGGGTGTTCTCTTCAGTTATTTGATGAGCAGTTTTCAGTGGACCTGGTACCTATTCCCCTGCGAGGGAATAAGGTTATTGTGGGCATGGATTGGATAAGCCCCAATGAGGCGGTGATTGATTGTGAGCTTCAGCTGGTGAGGGTTCGCATTCCCAGTGGGGGAGAGTTAGTGATTCAGGGCGAGAGGCCACAGCGTGGACCGACCTTTTGTTCCGCCGCAAGGGCGAGGCGCTATGTTCAGCAGGGTTGCGCTGGTTTTGTAGCTTACATCTTGAATGCCCGGGAGAAGGGCAAGATGACAGTTGATGATGTTCCTATAGTACGAGACTACCCGGATGTGTTTCCCGAGGATTGGCCGGGGATACCTCCTGAGAGACAGGTTGAGTTCAGGATCGACCTAATTCCTGGTGCGGCTCCGATAGCCAAGGCACCATATCGACTAGCTCCCCCTGAGATGCAGGAGTTGTCTACGCAGCTGCAGGAGCTGTTAGACAAGGGCTTCATTCGGCCGAGTAGTTCGCCTTAGGGAGCGCCAATCCTGTTTGTGAGGAAGAAGGATGGGTCGCATCGTATGTGTATAGATTATCGGGAGTTGAATAAGGTAACGGTGAAGAGCCGTTACCCACTTCCGAGGATAGATGATTTGTTTGATCAGCTTCAGGGAGCGTCTTGGTTCTCCAAGATCGATCTACGCTCCGGTTATCATCAGATGCGGGTTAGAGATGAGGATGTACAGAAGACTGCTTTCAGGACCAGGTATGGTCATTATGAGTTTGTGGTGATGCCATTTGGGCTCACCAATGCTCCAGCCGCGTTCATGGATCTCATGAATCGCGTGTGCAGGCCGATGCTGGATCGGTCAGTGATAGTATTCATAGATGATATCTTGGTGTATTCCAAGATGCAGGAGCAGCATGAGGAGCACCTGCGAGAGGTGCTGGAGGTTTTGAGGAGGGAGAGACTTTTCGCAAAGTTCTCCAAATGCGAGTTCTGGTTGCGCGAGGTGCAGTTCCTTGGCCACCTCGTCAACCAGAAGGGTATTTTGGTAGATCCGGCCAAGATAGAGGCCGTGATGCAGTGGGAGGTCCCGAAGTCTCCATCTGAGATTCGGAGCTTCCTAGGGTTGGCAGGGTATTATCGGAGATTTATTCAGGATTTCTCCAAGATAGCAGTGCCGCTCACCCGACTGACCAAGAAGTCGGTGGTATTTCGTTGGGGGCCTGAGCAGCAGGCA
The DNA here is from genome assembly GCF_051521515.1 of Lactuca serriola. Lineage (NCBI taxonomy): Eukaryota > Viridiplantae > Streptophyta > Magnoliopsida > Asterales > Asteraceae > Lactuca > Lactuca serriola. The sequence goes on from NC_136415.1 coordinate 105,915,311, forward strand.
GCGTTCGAGACCCTCAGACAGAGATTGTGCGAGGCTCCGATCCTTACCTTGCTAGAGGGAGTAGAGGACTTCGTAGTCTACTGTGATGCCTCGATCACAGGTATGGGAGCAGTATTGATGCAGCGAGGCCATGTGATAGCTTATGCCTCGAGACAGTTGAAGCCTCACGAGGCTAATTATCCTACCCATGATTTAGAGCTGGGGGCGGTTGTGTTTGCCCTCAAGATTTGGAGGCACTACCTTTATGGGGTCCGTTGTACTATTTACACGGATCACAAGAGCTTGAGGTACCTTATGGATCAGCCGAGTCTGAACATGAGGCAGAGGAGGTGGTTGGATGTGCTAAAGGATTATGATTGGGAGATCCTTTACCAGCCAGGGAAGGCCAACGTGGTGGCCAACGCCCTAAGCTGCAAAGTGTCGGCAGCCCCTATCAGGGATCTGTGTTTGAGGATGACAGTGATTACTCCATTGTTGGAGCGGATCAAGGAGGCTCAGGTGGAGGGCCTCAAGGAGGAGAGGCAGAAGTGTGAGAGGATAGTGGGCCGAGTAGCCTCGTTTGATTATGACAGTCAGGGATTGCTGACGCTTCACGGGAGGGTATGGGTACCGTACTGGGGTGGAGTACGACAAGTGTTGATGGACGAGGCTCATAAGTCTCGATTTTCTATCCACCCAGGGGCGACGAAGATGTATCGAGATCTTCGACCTGATTATTGGTGGCCCTGCATGAAGCGGGACATCGCCTGGTATGTTGAGAGATGCCTGACCTGCCGAAAGGTCAAGGCGGAGCACCAGAGACCTCACGGCAAGATGCAGCCGTTAGACATTCCAGTGTGGAAATGGGAGGACATCACCATGGATTTTGTCACCAAGCTTCCCAGGACCGCACGAGGAGTGGATTCGATATGGGTAGTAGTGGATCGGTTGACGAAGAGTGCCCATTTTATCCCGATCCAGGAGAGTATATCGGCAGAAAAGTTAGCTGATATCTATGTGCGGGAGATTGTGGCACGTCATGGAGTGCCGGTATCGGTGGTGTCAGACCGAGATGTCCGTTTTACATCCAGATTTTGGAAGCGGTTTCACGACGAGATGGGTACTCGTCTTCATTTCAGCACCGTTTTCCACCCTCAGACGGACGGGCAGAGTGAGAGGACGATTCAGACTCTTGAGGACATGCTCAGGGCATGTGTTCTAGACTTTGGTGGCAGTTGGGATACGTACCTTCCGTTAGCGGAATTTTCGTATAACAACAGTTATCATGCAAGAATTGATCGACATCGCTTTGAGATGCTTTATGGGAGGAAGTGTAGGACCCCGATTTGTTGGGCCGAGGTCGGTCAGCGAGTCATTGGGAGCACAGAAGTGGTGCTCAAGATGACCGAGTTGATCCAACAGGTCCGTAGTAGACTGCAGACTGCGCAAAGTCGGCAGAAGAGCTACGCCGACAGGAGGCGTTCGGACTTGGAGTTCCAGGTGGGAGATATGGTCCTTCTGAAGGTCTCACCTTGGAAGGGTGTTATCAGATTCCGGAAGAGGGGCAAGTTGGGCCCCAGATTTATTGGTCCTTTCAGGGTTTTGGCCCGGGTGGGTCGGGTTGCTTATCGGTTAGATCTTCCTGAGGAGCTTAGTCAGATCCACAACACTTTCCATGTGTCTCAGTTGAGGAAGTGTTTGGTGGATGAGTCAGCAGTCGTTCCCCTAGAGGATATTCAGGTTGATAGCAGCCTGAATTATATTGAGAGGCCGGTCGCGATTCTGGACCGGAAGATCAAGACCTTGAGGAACAAGGAAATTCGGTTAGTGAAGGTACAGTGGCAGCACCGGAAGGGGTCTGAGTGGATGTGGGAGGCTGAGGAGGAGATGAGAGAGCACTACCCTGAGATATTTGCAGATTCAGCCGTAGCAGACTTCGAGGACGAAGTCTGAGATAAGTGGGGGAGAATTGTAACGACCCGTCTCCGGTATGATGATTCTATGGTATTTATTTTTGAAGTTTGCAAGAGGGACTCGGCGAGTTCATAGCCTGACTCGCCGAGTAGGGACGGGATTTCGAGCACGTGTTAGCTGGAGACTCGGCGCGTCCATATTCTGGACTTGGCGAGTCTGTCTGTCTGTGAGAAACCCTAAATCCCCGGGTTGCCCACTATTTAAGCCACCGTATAGCCCCCAATCTCGCCTCCTTCACCCTCAGAGAGTTGTGAGAACACCCTAATTCGTTCTTGAGTGATTTAAGTGATCTTGTGTGCTTTTGTGAAGGCTTGAAGAAGGAGAAGAAGAAAGGAGCAAGGAGAAGAGTTGTAGAGCAAAGATTCAAGGGCAAACCAGAGTTCTTTGAGGTATTCTTCGGATTTCCTTCCCTTTTATGCTTTAAAACCCCATTAGAACTCTTCTAGATCTAGTTGATGCTTTTCTCAAGCCTTATGTTGATATGGAAGCCCTATTATGTCGAGATATCCTTAGATCTGTTCATTTAGGAGTTGTAGAGCCCAGATCTATTGCCTTTTTGGAGCTATTTTGCATAATAACCCTAGATCTACCCTTTTAAGTGCCTTTTTAGCCTTTATCCCCTTTTTTCATGTGTTTGTACACGTAAAGTTGGAACCTTTACGTGGTAAATCAGCTTATTGGACTCAGATCTATCATTTGTATGTAATGGATTCAAGCAGAATCGAGTGTAGAATAGTTGTATGGTTGTGACTCGGCGAGTCGGAAGAACGACTCGGCGAGTCGAGTCGCGAGTCCCCGATTTCTTCCTTTTTGAGCGATGCCAAGTGGGACCAGTGAGTAGTGGAGTGGACTCAGCGATTTCGAGGTCAGACTCAGTAATGGAGGGACTCGGCGAGTTGTTCATACAACTCGGCGAGTCCAAGGCAATCTTCTTAAGCTCAAGAACAACTCGTCGAGTTGTTCATATGACTCGGCGAGTCAGATGAAGATTGTCTAAGTTCTTGGATCGAGAGGGTACTCGTCGAGTCGATGTCATACTCGACGAGTAGCCACGAGTAGGGTTGAGAAGTGAGATTAGAGACTCGGCGAGTTGGCGGCCCAACTCGGCGAGTCAGGTCAACTGTGGGTTGACTTTGACCGAGAGTTGACTTTGACCAAGGGTAAAAGAGTCATTTTACCCAGTGCAGTGTTTAGTATTTGATTGAGTGTGTTTATGGACTTGTAGCCGGGGAGATACCGGAGTAGCAGCAGTTAGTTTTCAGAGCCATTCACACAGCAGCCAGTTCACGAGGTGAGTTTCCTTTTAGTAGGAACGGGTCTACGGCCACAATGCCGGCCCGTTTAATTAGCAGTAGTCCCGGACTTTGGTCTGATGCAGTAGCTAGAGTGCTTGATGTCTTTGTGATTCAAGCATATTTGTGTTATGTGTTCCAGACTCTGTTCCGATGCAGTATGCAGTATGTGTGATTATAATAGTTGTTATGTGTTATGCTATGTCATGATCAGTTAGTTCCGGACTTCGGTCTGATGCAGTCAGTTCCGGACTTCGGTCCGATGCAGTTAGTTCCGGACTTCGGTCCGATGCAGTTAGTTCCGGACTCTGGTCCGATGCAAGGGACAAGGTCCCGGTCAGTTCCGGACTTCGGTCCGATGCAGCTAGTTCCAGACTTCGGTCTGATGCAGTGGGCAAGGCCCAGTATGTGCTTTATATGTATTGTATGGTATGTGGTAGTTTGGGGGAGCTCACTAAGCTTCGTGCTTACAGTTTCAGTTTTGGTTTCAGGTACTTCCGCAAGCAAAGGGAAGAGCTCGGGATGATGGCATCGCACACACCACAGCTTCAGTTTTCATCCTGGGAGTTGATTATGTTCTGGATTTTGATATGATATAGATATGATACAGTTTTCCTCGCAGTGTTTTACTATGTTTGAGATATATCACGTATGGTTTTATGATTTGATACCCAGATTATGGTTTTTGGTTATAGTGAATAAATGAAATTTTTGGGTCGTATTTTTGGGTCGTTTCAGATTTGGAGCACCTGCGAAGAGCGGGCTCGATCAGTTGCAGGCAGTAAAGGATCCCGAGAAGAGACCCATGACTTCGGATCAATCTTTTAGGGGCCAGCAGGGCTGGGGTCAGTACAGCACGTGCGGGAAACTAGATTTTGTCGTTCTAGAGGTATGGGTTGCTACAAGTGTGGAAGGGTTGGTCGTGCAACAGGGATTGTCCTCAAGGGGCTAGCCTGTAATGTTTTCACTGCAACCAAGTAGGCCACAAGAAGGCCGACTGTCCGATGATGAGGGGATGATAAGTGAGTACACCTACTCCGGTTACTTTGAGGATCACTGATAATCATGAGGGTAAGACAGGATCCCTAGCAGGGAGGACCCAAGCATTGCAGTGCCAAACAGGGGACGGCAGGACTCCAGCATGCGATATTGCAGATATGTTTCTTCTTTCCTTCTTTTTGGTAATTATTAGTATTTATGTCGCTTGGAATTTTGTATCGGTTTAGGTTAGCTTTATCTTTGGTATAATTATGTGTTATTATTTGGGATTGACTAGTTATGGAACACTAGTGTTGGGAATAAATCCGAGATGACGAATGCGGAATATCATGAACAATCAAGAATCAATCACCATAATATGCAAGTAATCTGATAAAGGGTTTTTGTATATTTATTATCTCATGAACGTACAGAGAAAAACCCTAATCTGGTAAAAAGCTTTCACCAAAAGTAAACCTGATGATTATTTATAGGGAACAATAAATATCTACCATAAATAGAAAATAAATGCCTAATATAAAACCAATGCCTTAGCAGAGCTCGATTAAGAACTTCTACTGTAAAGGCACTGCAGGGAATCATAAAATGATTAACCCTAAAAAGGCTTCCCTAAATAACCAAATATGCCATATCAGTTTCAATATCTCAAATACTCAACAATCTCCCCCTAGATGTTGAAACTGATGAAGATCACGATTTCCGATCTTCTTGGCATTTCTCCCCCTAAATTGTGAGAATCATCAGTACATGGGGTCTTCAAAGCGAGAGAAATAAGAATAATCTTCCAAATACAAACTCCCCCTTGAATAATCATCACTCCCCCTTGAATCTTCAACAAATACCATGGAGAGAATCCGGAAAGTTATGAAGAATCACCAACAATCTTCAAAAAATTAAAACCAAAAAATAACAAAAAAATAATTTTGTATTTTCCGATATTTAAATTTAGACAAAAGAATAGAATAAGAAGCAATTATTTTAGAAGGGTTTGAAAAGAATAAGACCAAAGAAAAAGGATAAGAAGTGAAAATCTTTTGGAAAGAAGGGGTAAAAGTGGTAAAATACGAAAACTTTGGAAAGAATTTGGGAAATGTGGTTAAATCGGTGAAGTCCTGAAACTCAGGGGGCTGAAGATGAAAATATATCCCATATTCTCCAATTTAACGCTAAAACAAATAACGATCTTTCAGAAGGGTGGAAACTGTAAAGTTTGTAGCTTTCGGGGACTGGAATTGAAACCTTGAGTCATCTTCTTCATTTGATCGTAGAAACACGCTGTTGGGCTTCAAAAAGTCAAAATTGAACCAATTGTCGTTTAGATACAAATTCATCCGATCATAAATTCTCGAAGCCACTTAAATATTCTAAGTTTACTCAGCAAGAATATTCAGCGTGCAAACCCATTCTTACCCTAAGATAGGTGATATCGGCTTTCATAATTTTGACAATTGTTTTCATACCAATAGAATTTGCATCCCGTGATGATGTTGAAACTGTGCATCGCTATGATGCTGAGTGCGCACCAATGGGCTCAAGAAGTGACAGGGTCCGATACATAAGCCTTCGTTTTCAGTTAATGCGATTTCAAAATCAAGGCTTGAAACACCGAAATAACTCCGATTTCAATTTCATGAACAACTCCTATTTTTGGTTCTGAATGATTTTAGTTTTGCCTTTGTTGGGATCGCTTGCATCCAAGAAAATAGTTAACAACCCCCAAAATTTCAATTTCATGATTTCCGATTTCAGTTGCTACATCCGATTCAGATCAATTCAGAGTGCAGAGTCTTGATTTCAAACCCATTTGAATCCAGCAACGAGCCTGAGTTCGTATAATACCAAATTTCGTTTTGAATCCAAGTCGGAATCGATTGCAGATTGAAAATGTCACAGAGCGAAACCGATTCCCCGACTTTCGCTTCTTGACCTGCAATTTCTGGTGATTTCAGTTCTTGACAAACCAACCTTCACTTTTGACTCCAAGGTTCGCTCCAATTCCAGTTGCAGGTTCGCTCTTATGGCCCCGATTTCAAATTGACATGGACCGAAAGTAATCAAGGACCGAACGCAGATTAAGGACCGAAAGTGAATTGCAGGTTCGCTCCCAATCAGTTGTTCATGAACCGAAAACGAAATCAACCGAACGTTCGGCTGTGAACAGTAGTTTCGGGTTCGGTTCTTGTGGGTTCGGTTGTTAAATTAGTGTTCGGTTCTTTAATTGTGAGGTTCGGTTCTTAATCTGAGTTTCGCTTCTATGAGTTCGGTTCTTGTGAGTTCGTTTCTCAGAGTAAGGTTCGGTTCGGTTCCTAATCGGGAGTTTGGCTTCAATTCCAATTTGTTTGATGGGTTTGCTTCTATGACTTTTGCTGCCTGACATTCGCTTCATTATTTTGGCTGATACTCTTATCTCCGTTTCAAGAAGTGAACACAGGAAGGATATACAATTAAATGACTAAATGCCCAGAAAACATCCCTTGAATTTTAATAATGTTACTAATTTCGCCCTTAACACCGAAACTTAACAATTTTTGTCAATAACCCCGAATCTAACTCCAATATGTACATAAATGCGAATTAGACCCTCCTGATTGCAGAGAACTGTCAGCTTGTACCCTTTTTGCTGAAAGATGTCAGATGACAGCTTTCTTTTTGCAAAAAATGTCACTTTTCACCCACCTTTTCACCTTTTTCAGCTTTTTGTCAATTCCAACACACAAAAAAACAAGAAATTTGATTTCCTCAACAAGATTTCATATCTTTGACCAAATATTCACCAGATTTCCTCAAGATTTTGTCCCCATTTTCGTGTTTTTTTTTTTTTTTTTTTTTTTTTTTTTTTTTTTTTTACAAATAGAGGACCAAACTTTTATGGGACTTTTGGTACCCATTTATGGTTCAACTTTGAAGTTGGTTTCTTGCACACCCACTTATTTGAAGAAAATATATCATCCTCTGAAAATAATACCCGCTTCTTAGTTGGAAAACAAAAATTTTCATAAATTTCATTAAACCAACAAAATTCTCTTTTCTTTTCCTTCCAACTTCTAACAATTTTAACTGAAGAAAGATGAGAATCAGAGATTCTTTGAACATGCTTGACTTCAACTTTCTCAATTCTTTCACAAGCAATGGGCACTTGTATCTTGGGCATCCAAACTTTATTCATTTTACTCTTGTTCTTTCTCTTCTTCTTTCTTCTTTTCTGATTTCTAGGCTTCAGAAACAAATTTCTGATCTGACCAGCCTTTTCATCTTTCTGAATCTGATCATCTGTAGTTGTTCCAATAGAACAAAACTCCTTCACTTTCACGATTTCAGAAGACTTACTTTGAGATTCTTCTTCAGAACAATTAGATTCGGAATGGGATTAAAACAACTTTTAATCTATGAAGATCGATTAGATCTTGAACAAGTATATGAATATGAAACAGTAAAAACGCAATAATAAGAACAAAACAGCTTGAATCAAACGTGTCGAATGATTAAATAAAATCCTTAGAAGAGCTCGATTAAGAACATCAACTGTAAAGGATTAGAAGATTACAAGAACGATTAAAGAAAAATATTGTACTCTTGATGAATCGCTATATCGATAATCTCAGCAATCTTAACCTAATATGCATGCAAGCATTTAACTTATATACAATACATAAAAGGCTCTCGGTTGGACAGGCCCAAACCGGAGAATACAAGGCTAAACAACTAGCCCAAAAGACGCAACATCAAAACTATCTTCAGCCCAATAATCTCCCCCTTTGCGTCAATTTGGAGCGAGACCTTCACTTCTTACTTGGGCCGGCAGCTGAAGCTGGTACCTTCTTCTTCACGGTGTTAAACTGACACTTGGTTATGGAGAGGATGGTCTGTCTAAACCGGATGTACCAATTGATCATATCATTGAAGTACTTGATGTCATCAGCCGAATTGTCTTTACACCGCTTGATGATTGATAAGACGTGCTCCAAGCAAGTTGTGGTGTAAAGATGTTTGTCAGCTAAAGCGAAGAGACACTTCTGTCCTTCGGCTCTAGTGAACATCACAGAGTTTCGCCTCGGATCAATTTTACCCATTTGCATTTGATTTAGATCACTGGCCGATCCCACAGGTGCAACTTTCGGTTTCTTCTTAAAAACTGTGGCGACCTCCTGATCCATTAGGGCAACCTCCATGATATAGCAGGCCAGCATCCTTTTGACATGGTCTATGATGGGACCATATTCAGATTCATCTGTCAGCAGGATATTGTACAAGACTATCCAATCATGAGGATTCAGATTGGGCAGATCCGCCAGGGAGATGATGTGGGCAGTTCTTGCAGATCCTCGGATGAGCTTGAACTTAACGTTTGTGAATCTCCCCACGGCATAAGGCTTCAGCACCCGAACATTAAAAATCTTCTGGGCGCTCCATGTAAGGTATTGAGGGTGAGCGGCCTCCAGGTAGAAGTCAATGAGCTCCCTGTCAAGCTCATCGTTCGGATGCGGGACTTCAAAAATGTTAGAGTAGGCGTGGAAGATGAACGCCTTTCGAGTCAGCGGCATATCAAACTGCGAATCGATAGAGTTGTTGCAGTCGAATGATATCACCGGCTCGAGCCATAGTATGCTTGGAGTCTCTATGGCCTCTTTTATCATACGATCCCTGGTCCAGGCAGGGAAGAGCAACTTTCGGCTCTCAAGGAGATCGTGGGCTTCTTTTTGCTTTCGTTCGGCTTCTTCAGCCTCACGCGCCACACGACTGGCATCGTCTTCAGCATTGCGACTGTTCTTTCTTTTTAACATGTCCGCAATGGTCTCCTTGTCTTCATCTTCATCTTCATCTTCATCTCCTCCCTCTGCTATGTTTTTTCCCTTGTTCTTCACACCCGAACCCGAGGCATGACCAGTTGGGGGTGGTTCGGTTGTGTGAGTCGCTTTGGAGGAAGGAGGTGGTTTCGATCCTTGCTTCTCATCTCTCCCTTGTTTCGGAATGGACACGAAACTCGGTAGGCCTTCAATTTTACTTAAAAGGTCCATGGCCGGAGAGAGTTTTTCAGCGAGGGTACGCCTCACTGAGTGGTTAAGGATGGGGTCGTGTGCTTCCAGGATGTTTGAGAGAGCTGCGTGGACATCCGAAACACACGTCTTTATGACCTCCCTCTCGGATCGAAGAGCTTCCAATTGTTGCTGGGAGTTGGAAAGCTGCGTGCTCTTGACCTTAAGGGCGGTAGTCTTACTCGCCAAGACGTCCATCAGAGAATTTTCTGCCGCAAGATCCTCTTGTAGCTTTGCCAAGCGGGCATCGATGGAGGCACGAAGTGCCGAGTTGTCGTCGCTAAGATGTTGTCTGAGAGTAGCAAACGAAGACAGCTCCGTCGAGACAAACTGGGCCAATTGTTGAACAACTGGTTCCAGAGTTGTCTTAGTGGCTTCGGCGTTCTCCTGCAAAGACTGCAGCAGGACAGAAGCGTCATTGAATAGTTTATCGACTTTTGCGGTCGCAACCTCACAGGCTCAGGTGGAGGCGTCTATAGCAGTAGTTGCTGAGGCCACAGAATCATGTTGAGCCCTGGAGAAGGCGTCAACGATCTTCTGAAGGGCAGCTTCAGACAAAGATGACTGCTGGTTGGAAGAGGAGGCGAGAAGTTGATCAACCTTCTCGTTAAGCTCGCGAAGATGCTTCCGTGTCACTGGAGCATCATCCTCCTCATCACTCTGAACTTGAAACGGACTATAGTAGACCGAATCGAAGTTCATGTGATCACCACCGAGGTATTGATCACCACCATCGGAGGCGTCTTCTGGAGATTGAGGTGGTGGAGAAGCTAGGGGTGTTATGGGTTTGGTTGGTTCTGGTTGAGTGGGTGGGGGGTTAGTTTCGGGTGGTGGTTGTGTATGGGTAGTTTGGGTGGTATGTGTTTCGGTTTGAGGAGGTTCGGTTACTGGAGGGGTTTCGGTAACTGGTGGTGTTTCGGTTGATGTGGTGAATATGGGTGGAGGTATAGGGATAGAGGTTGGGGGAATTGTGGGGTTTATGGTGGGAATGGAAATAGGAATTGTGGGTGGAGGTGAAGGAAATGGGGATTGATGAAGTTCCATCTCTGGGGTTGGGGACCGAGGGGGTGTGTTGCCTCGTTGAGGAGATTCGTCTCCTTGTGATCCCTCAGAGTCCGAACTCCCACCTTCGGATTCGCTTGAAGAGGAGGGAATGACGAGCTTTCGCTTCTGTTGGGTCTTCCTCCTTTTCGGGTGTGGGGATGAAGCAGCCTTCGTTTGTTTGCGCTTCTTGGGAGAAGGTCCCTTTGGAGCTTTGGACACTTGCTTCCCCTTCTCTGCCTTTTTGCCCCTGGCCACCGGTTTGTCGGCATCATGAATCGATCGCAGCATGTCCGGTGTCAGTTCCCTCGGACCAGTTGGCCTAAACTCCTTGATCGTTCTAATCAGTCTGCTGTCGGAAGGCACATCGCCATACATCGACTCCGGGATAGAGCCAATGAAAGAAAATTTTGATGCATCGGATACGATGATCTTCTTGGTATGAAACGTACCAATAGAAGACATCGATGCACCATCGGCTGTTGGAACATTGAACTTGTCCATGGCCCATCGTGTGATCAAGATCCAGAACCGGGCCAACGACACCTCAGAGTGTCGGGAAGAGGAAGAGAGGCTCTGAATCAGCTGTTGCCAAAGGACAAACCCATAGTCTAGGTTTATCCCATTGTACACCCCATACATTATCGAAAGGAAAAGACGACTTGCACCGTCAGATCCTGAGCTCCTCTCTGACAGTCCTTTGAAGAGAACGGTAAATAACCCATTCCACTGGGGCGGTAGGCAGGACTTCTTAAACTTGGCGACGGAGGTGAGAACCTCTGTGTAGCCCATGTTGTAAAACATGTTGTACAACATCCCAACCGGAATCGTCTCCGGGTGAACTCGCGATGAGTCAGCTGCAAACCCTAACATAGTGCAGAAACGGGGGCAAGAAATTGAAGTCTTGTGTTCTCCCACTTCAAAGAATACCCGGTCGACGGCCTTGTCGTAGTAAGCCATCGCATAGACCTGAGATAAGGCCACCATTGGCACCGTTTCAATTTTTGACAGTGCAGGAGCAAGCTGGGAGTACTTGAGGCATTCTATGACCGGCGACATGTAGGAATCATACGCCAGTGGGTTCAGATCAATGACTAGGCATTGTTGGGGTCGGATGGGAAGAATCTGGGAAGTTGCATGAACAGAAGAGGATTCAGCCATTGTTGCAGGTTTAGAGAAGAAGATGAACAGGAGAGAGTTTGGGAGAATTTTTGCTTTGGAGATTATGGAGGCAGTAAAGAGGTAAAAGGTGGTGTTGATGGCTTTTTATAGTGGGTGATAGGAGAGAGAAAAATCTTTTCAAATCTCTTATGGAAATACGAAACGGGTTTTTGAGTGACTGATTGGTGACAGTTGGGGCGTGCGATGATCACGTAGGAGAGAGAGTGTCAGTTTCCTAGGATTACGCCGCCCAATAAGCGCCAGTTCAGAGAAAGGAACCGTTTCCATTTCCACACGCGCCTCTAATGCCAGATTGATGACGCTTCAATATCGCACACGCGTCCTTTAAGTGTCAGAAAAAGCGCGGCCGTTTCAAATTCACGCGCCCTCCTTTTTACCGTCGTTTGAATTTCTATCCTTTTAACTCCCGCCGAGTCAGCAACTTTTTGTCTTTTCCCCTTTTAAACGCCTGTTTTCAATTAATGACCCACGTGGCTAATTTTTGACCACAACTTCATTAGTAACCATCCAGTAATAATCCAGCCTGTAAAATAATTAGTAACGGAGTTTTTGAAAATCTAGGATTTTCGTGCAAAGAGTGTAAAAGAAAAAGAAATAAAGCAACTCTTTTTAGGATAATCTGTGATGTCCATAATGACACGAAACTGATGATCCCGGGCACGAATCTCTTCCTTCAAGGTCAAGAAAGACCTCAAAGTGTTAGTGTGGAATCCCGTTGAATTACGATCAAACATTTATAAATAAATGTTGAAAGGCTTCTTTTAATTAGGTTAATTAAGGGTGGTTTCGCTTTGATGCATCAATTCAATTCTTGATATAAGAACGAAAGTGAACAAAGTACTTGTGAGACCGGTGTAGTCTATTGAACAAGTAGGTAGGAGTTGATTTTATAGTGGCTTGGATTAATATGAAATCTCAGATAAAAAATGTAAAACTGGATCCCTTGGGAAGAAATGTTATGGTGTGTAACAATTTCATTGGAATCATGCAAAAGAAAATTTGAGATTCCATGAAGGTATATTCGTCAATTCATTGGTGAAAACTTGATCAAAATAATTGGTCACCGTCAATTCGTTGGTGTTGAATTTTGGGTTTCACTCAGCTCGTAGTGGCACGAAACGAAGATCATAAACACAGATGTTGTGTAACCATAAACCTCAGTGGTAGTTTCTGAGAGTCTCAAGGGTTACAGTGATGAAACGAATGTAATGGAGAAGTGTAATGGGGAAGGTGTAAGAAAACATAGTACCTCTGCTGCGAAAATAAGGACCAAGCAGGAGACTCTTAACTCATGTGAGAAGAGAGTGAGGTAGCTCACGATTAGAATAAATGAGTTAGCCTTATTGGGAAGACAAGGTTTGTGTATACCAGGTCATGAAGGCTATTATTCAAAATCTTATGAGGCTTGGGATACATACAGCATCATGCTTCTAGGGACACTTAAGTCATCAAATGTATCCCCATAAACGAATGAGCACACAAAGAAAAATAAATAAAATATTTTTGGAGTTTTTGAAATTTATAATAAAAAAAAAAAAAGATAATAGATAAAAATAAAAAAATAAGAGTTAAAATAAAAATAAGACCAAAAAAAAAAAAAAAAAACTCTGGAAAAAATGAAAAACCGAACTCGAACGTTCGGTTGGTTTCGGTTCTAGAAAATTTTGAAAAACCGAACCCGAACCTTCGGTTGGTTTCGGTTCCACAAAATTTTGAAAAACCGAACCCGAACCTTCGGTTGGTTTCGGTTCCACAAAATTTTGAAAAACCGAACCCGAACCTTCGGTAGGTTTCAGTTTTGGAAAATTTTGAGAAACTAAGGAATTTAGATATACAAGAAATAAATACTTTTAACATAAAGAAAAACAAAATAGTACAAGAAATATACAACACAGAAAAACTACCTTTGAAGTAATGAGCGAGTCAGATGGTTGAACCGAACCCGAACGTTCGGTTGGTTTCGCTTCTTACGTTTGAGGTTGAGAGGTAGTGTGAGGTACTGACTCTGATTCCATCATTCCTAGCCCTTGCAATATTTTATTGAATGATGCTTCTAGAAGAGCTTTGGTAAAGACGTCAGCCAGTTGATCAGTGGTTCTTACGATGTGAACTTCGACATTTCCATCTTCCACATGATCTTTGATGAAGTGATACCTCAGTGCTATGTGTTTGGTTTTAGAGTGTTGCACTGGGTTATGACAGATCCTAATTGCACTTTCAGAGTCACAATATAGTGGGATCTTCTTCATATTGAGTCCATAGTCTCGAAGTTGACTCTGGATCCAAATCACTTGTGATGTGCAGGATGCAGCGGCAATGTATTCCGCTTCGGCAGTAGACAGCGACACACATGTTTGTTTCTTGGATTGCCAGCTGACCAATTTCCCATCAAGAAATTGACAACCACCAGTTGTGCTTTTACGGTCGAGTCCACATCCTCCAAGGTCAGCATCAGAATAGGCTTGAACGAAGAAGCCTGAATTGGATGGATACCATAGACCTAAGGAGGTGGTTCGCTTCAGATAGCGTAGGATGTTCTTTACTGCCAGCATTTGAGGTTCGCGTGGGTTAGCCTGAAATCGAGCACAATAACACACAGAAAACATGATATCAGGCCTGCTAGCAGTTAGATACATCAGTGAGCCTATCATTTGACGATAGAGCGTGATATCGACAGCCGATTTATCTAGTGAAGGGGTAAGCTTGGTGCCGAATGCCATTGGGACTTTGACTTTTGAGTCGCCCATCATTCCAAACTTCGCTAGGAGAGTCTTCATGTAAGCTTCCTAATTGATAAAGATGCCTTCGGGTCCCAGGCTCTCGGAGCTTGTTTAAGGCCGTACACAGCTTTATCCAGAATATAGCAATGGTTTGGATACTTTTCGTTCACGAACCCAGGAGGTTGCTCCACATACACAGTTTCTTCGAGTTCTCCATTGAGAAATGCACACTTGACGTCCATTTGGAAAACCTCAAAGTTTTTGTGAGCAGCATAGGCCAGAAATATTCTAACAGATTCTAGCCTAGCTACTGGAGCGAACGTCTCTTCGTAATCTATTCCTTCCTCCTGACAGTATCCCTTGACCACCAGACGAGCCTTGTTCCTTATGACATTACCTTCCTTGTCCATTTTGTTCCTAAAAACCCATTTGAGACCAACAACTGAAGCATCTGGAGGAGTTGGAATGAGGCGCCAGACTTTATTCCTTTCAAACTCGTTCAGTTCGTCTTGCATTGCTTGAACCCAATCAGAGTGATCGAGGGCAGTGTTCACTGTCTTCGGTTCAACTTTTGATACGAATGAGTTAAACATACAAAACTCAACCTTTGAAAATAAGGATGTCTGTTTTGCCTTCAGTTGAGATCGGGTCAGAACCTTTTCAGATACATCACCAACTACTTGAGAGATAGGATGATCTCTGGTCCATTTGGTAAGAGGTGGGTAATTCGGATCGAAGGTTGGATCTAGTTCAGCGTTGATCATCTCTTCTGGCTCAGATTGGCTATCGTAATCAAGCGTCATATCATCATGCTCCCCCTCAATTGATGAGTCTCGAGAAACATGAGGTTCAGGGTTTTCTTGTGGTGCTGGACTTTCAGGCATTGAAGCACCTTCGTTTGGAGGGGCATCTTCGGTTGGAGAGGCACCTTCGGTTGGTGAAGGACCTTCGGTTGAAGTTGTAGAGTTTGGCTCCCCCTGGATTGGTGAGCTTGGCTCCCCCTCGACATGAAAACTTGGCTCCCCCTCGACTGAAGCATTGTTAGATGGAGATTCATCAGTGGGCGATTCTCCTTCATGCATTCTTCTTGCAGCATCTTCGACAATCTGCTTCATATGATCAACTTTATTGTCAGCTGCACTTGCTTCTGAGAGGGAAGCTTTTTCCGGTTCGTCAAAGAGTTCCATAAATTTCTCGTATAAATTGGCGATGGAGACTGTGACTTGGCCAGTTTGAAGAAAGATTTCCCCGGCAGAGTCTTCTTTGGCCTGTAGCTTCTTGACATAGCTATCGTCAAAGGTCACGTAGTATGTCTCTTCAATCCTTTTTGAACATTTGTTCAGGACCCTGTACGCCTTGGATGTGAGTGAGTAACCCAGAAAGATTCCCTCGTCGGCTTTGACATCAAACTTGTTGCGGTGTTCTTTAGAGTTAAAGATGAAACACCTTGAGCCAAACACATGGAAAAACTTCACATTGGGCTTTCTGTTGTTTACTATCTCATATGGTGTGAGCGTGAATCGCTTGTTGAGATAGGACCTGTTCTGTGTAAAACAAGCAGCAGAAATAGCGTCAGCCCAAAAATAAAGAGGTAAGGAAGCGAAACTTAGCATAGTTCGGGCAGCTTCACACAAGGATCGGTTTCGTCTTTCGACTATGCCGTTCTGTTGTGGTGTGTAAGGAGCTGAGAAATTGTGACTAATTCCCTTTTCTGCAAGAAACTCTTCAAACTCCCTATTCTTGAATTCAAGACCATTGTCGCTCCTGATGTTGCGAACGACCTTCTTGAGCTGGACTTCAATTTGCTTGATAAACACTTTCAGGTTTTGAGTCGCTTCAGATTTGAGCTTTAGAAAGAACACCCATGTAAATCGTGAAAAGTCATCAACGATAACAAGAATATACTTTCTACCACCGATGCTTTCGATAGATGAAGGACCACACAAGTCGATATGAAGCAATTCGAGTGGTTCAACAACTTTTGTGTTGATTACGGATGGGTGACTTTGACGACTCTGCTTTCCCATTTCGCATGCAGCACACAAATGCTCTCTGTTGAACTTGAGCAATGGAAGACCCCTAACATGACCTCCAGTGACAAGTCGGTTGATATCTTTGAAATTGAGATGAGAGAGTCTTCGGTGCCACAACCAGCTTTCGTCAGATTGAGCTTTTGATAACAGACATATGGCTGGGTTTCCTTTGATGGGTTTCATGTTCAGAGGAAACATTTCACCCTTTCGCTCTGACTTCAGAATCACTTTCTTTGTCTTTTTCTCTATGATCTCAGAACCTTCATCATCGAATGAAACTTTGAGACCTGTACCTGCAACAAGCTGAGATACACTGATGAGGTTGTGTTGGAGTCTTTCCACATAAGCCACCTTCCTTATTGTAAAGTCACCATTCGTTATCATTCCGTATCCCTTTATGGTGCCGAAAGAGTTATTTCCAAACTTAACGTTGCCACCATTTGCAAGAGATCTGTATTCCCTGAGCTCCTCTTTCCTCCCTGTCATGTGACGCGAGCAGCCACTGTCGATGTACCATTCTTCGTCAAACTGCTCGTCACTTATAACCTGCAAAAAATTAAGCAGATTTAGGAACCCAAAGTTTCTTGGGTCCATGTGAGCTTTTCATGGGAACTGGAATAGTAAGAGAGATGTCAACTAGATATGTTCGTTTTATTAGAGTTGTTTCATCTTTCTTTTTAATGGTAAAGACTTTTATTTTGTTAGGATTGGGTGTGTTCGTTTTGGACTCTGGTTTGGATTCATCGACCTTCTGCTTTCCCTTCTGTTCAGCTGATGAATGAGGTTTTTGAGAACCAACGGAATTAGCTTTAGAGCAAGATGGAGATGAATGGGTGGAAGTAAAAGAACGAGAAGAATTAGGAAGAGAGGATTTGGATGGAGAGGACTTCCTGGCTGATGACTCTAGGTGACCCTTTTGCTTTTGATCGTTGGAGGGGCTGACCTTCGAGTCTTGTTTTCTTTTGATTTCTGAGCCGAACCTCTGTGTTCGGTTGGAGTTGTTCTTGGAACCGAACCTTTGGTTTCGGTTGAAATACTTTTCAGAACCGAACCTTTGCTTTCGGTTGGTATTTTCTTGCGAACCGAACCTTGGCTTTCGGTTGTTGGAACTTTCAGGCTTTCTTACAGGATTGTTTTCATACTTCAGATTCTTGTCTTTGTGTGAATAGTATGCATTCTGGGAGTGCCAGAATTGTTTCCTTTCAGAAAGGTTTTTCCTGTATCTTTGGTTCCTTTCTATCTTCTTATCCCTCATCTGCTTAGGTTGATGATGAACGTTCGCTTTCGTTTTTGTTGTCACCTTGGCTGGTTCCTTTTGAACTTCAGGAGTTTTACTTTGAGCCGAGGGAGCAAAGGGAATATCCGAAGATGATTCAGTTTGCACTGAGGAAGTGGAAGGAATATCTGATGAAGTTTCACTTTGAGTTGTTGGAGTAGAGGGAATGTCTTCTTTTGCTGAATGATCATTCTCCTGAGGAATATCTTTCGTACCACTGGTACTTGGCTCATTGAAGTTATCCGGCTTATTTAATGGTTCAGGGATGTATCTTCCTTTGCTCATCCAGGAGGTTCTTTCAGACAAGCCAACGGTTTCGTTTGCATTATCAATAGGAGCTTCCCAGAAGTACTCATCACAGCCATCAGCATTGTCTTCGTTAACAATAGATGTGAGTTCAGCTGTTTGATGTTCGGTTACTCCAGTCACCTTGTATACCTGATTCGGAGTGGTCCTGACCTTTTGATACACAACAGCTTTTTCTACTAATTTCGGGGACTTTTGTTGGGACAATCTAGCGAATTCCACAGAATTTTTAGAAATAAGATTTTTGTGGTTTTTAGTTTCGCTTTTAACAAATTCTGAGCAGTCAACCGTATCCTCTACAGAAATTTCACTCATGTTTTCGTCCTCGTTAAGCTCAGATGCATTTTCAACATCGATTTTGTTTTCTGAGCTTACGTTGGCGTTTAGAGTGTCAAATTTTTGCATGGTTTCGGTTCTCAGTTTAAGTCTGTCATTTTCGTCCAAAAGATTTTTGAGCATGTCCTTGTGGTCTTTGGATTTAATGAAGGACTCAATTTTGTCCAGTCCATACATGTAGGTCGAATTGACATCATCAGACGATATCACACTCTCACAATTGTGGGCTTCGGCATCGATTTCATCCTCCTTAAATTCTAGGAAGGGCAAAATCATGCGATGGATCTTTTGGCATATCTCACAATCCAAGTGAAGTTGAGTAATATTGGAATATAAACGTTTAGCTATTAAACAAAAAACATTTCGTTGTTTTAACAATTTCAAATTGTCTCTCTGCAAATAAATGTTTTCGTCTTTGACTTTAACTAATTCCGACTCTTTTAACTCAATCCACATTCGCCGCTCCTCACTCTTCGACGCCACCCTGCTTAATTGATCAGTCAGGTTAGAATTGGTGACTCGATTTTGAGTTAAGCTACTATCTAAATGAGAAATTCTTGTATTAACATTTTTTAGTTCCTTCTCATATGAGGATGATGGTACTTTAGATGAAATAAAAACAGATTGTACCTTCTTTATCAGTTCATCGAGGTCATTGAACTGCTGGCTGAGTGGTTTGGCCGTAAAGCACATATCCTCCTGCACCTTCGGTCCATTGCTTCCTCCATCGGTATTGTATCCCCTCATTTGAGATACGTCAGTCACCATGAAGCATTTTCCACCACTGCTTTCCTCCTTAGCCACATAAGCCTTTCAATGAGTAGGCTTCCTCACTTCTTCGTCTTCTGAGTCAGTAGACCAAACTTCTGTGCTACCGAACTCATCGTCATTAACCGAACCCTGCACAATAAGAACATTAATAGAAGGGTTAGCGGTAGACTTCTTCTTTCTCAACTCATCCAATCTCTTCTGCAGCACGGCTTCCTCATCATTTCCATCGTCCTTTTCAGCCATCTTCTTAAGAACACAGTCCTTAGCATAGTGGTTCTTGCCACCACAGTAGAAACAGCTTACTCCGGAATCGCCATCTGCCTTCGGTTCCTTCTTGGGCTCCTCAGCCTTCGGTTCATTGTTCGCTTTTTCAGAGCTGTAACTCCCCTGCCAGTTTCGGTTTTTGTTGCTGGGGAATCTCTTCTTTATGAACCTCTTAGGATTGGATACCATCATGGCATAATCCTCAGTTGTGAGGTCATATTCTTCCAAGTTGAGCTCTTCATCCTCCATCACAACTTTACTTTTAGATAGGAGGGCCAACGAACCAAGACTAGAAACAACGTTCTTCTCTTGAACCACAATCTTCTCTTGGGACTTTAGAATACCCACCAGTTTCGCCAAAGAGTATGATTTAAACTGTTCATGGGCTTTGACTGTGGAAACTACTGCTCTCCATTCAGATCTCAGTCCGTTCAAGAAAGTAACCTTTTGTTCGATGAGCTTCCTTTCAATGTCGTGTTTGATCATCTTGCTGAGAAGATGATTGAAGCGATCAAACGTCTGGGTCACCGTTTCTTCGGCCCCTTGCCTGAATTCTCCAAACTCAGATAGAAGCAAGGTTTGGATAGAATGTTCAAGATCTTCGTCTGTGGAATACAGTTTGCGAAGTCTATCCCATACTTCCTTTGCCGTAGTACATGAGCTGACCAGTCTGAATGTGTCTGATTGAAGGGCGAATCTGATCAACCTTAACGCCTTAATATTACACTGGAATTTGTCTTTCTCGTCTTGTGCAATATCCTTCACGTCCTTAAGCAGATCGTTGTACTCTTTTTGTGTCTTGATGATTCTGGATGTCGCAGAATGAGAAAACGGTCCATTGATGATGGCTTCCCATATGAGATAACCATTGTCCTCCGATCCAATCACGTAATCTTCAAAATGATGCGCCCATACTTCATAGTCATGGGTGTATAAGATTGGAATCTTTGTCGTCGAACCGATGCTGTTGGAAATATTAATAGGGTTTGATTGCGTCGCGTCCATTATGATCGTAAAAACATGTTCAAAGATCAGACTTGTAATAAAGCAGATTAGGGCAAAACAATAAATATTAAGATACGTCAATTAAGATGACGACTCAATAAATATCAATGATTGCGGAAAACCCTAATGGAAATCTTTTTCACAGAAAAGATGTGTATCGATTACACAGCCTCCTGCTCTGATACCAATTGATGGGATTAAAACAACTTTTAATCTATGAAGATCGATTAGATCTTGAACAAGTATATGAATATGAAACAGTAAAAACGCAATAATAAGAACAAAACAGCTTGAATCAAACGTGTCGAATGATTAAATAAAATCCTTAGAAGAGCTCGATTAAGAACATCAACTGTAAAGGATTAGAAGATTACAAGAACGATTAAAGAAAAAAATTGTACTCTTGATGAATCGCTATATCGATAATCTCAGCAATCTTAACCTAATATGCATGCAAGCATTTAACTTATATACAATACATAAAAGGCTCTCGGTTGGACAGGCCCAAACCGGAGAATACAAGGCTAAACAACGAGCCCAAAAGACGCAACATCAAAACTATCTTCAGCCCAATAACTAGCATTGGTAAGTGCAGGTTGTCAGAAGTTCAATCATAAGGGGTAATATGGATTGAGAATCCTTCAAACTTTGTGTGCTAGGAGAGATTCGACGAATTCAAGTGAGGGAGAATTTTTCAGATTTCCGAAAGTCGAATCAATCGTGAAACTAATATGGGTTTCACACTCCCGTTAGGAGGTAGGTGTTGGAATAGTGTCTAAGGCTGTAACTATATTAGGCAAGTATTTGATCCGGTTGTGCATGGTCCTTTTGGGTTGCCTTCACCATAGCAACTTGATAGGATGATTTAATAAGAGAGAGTAAATATTATTAATATATTATGAGAATAATATAATGAATACTATATTTGTTATTTGATTAATATAAGTCAAAGAATTAATTAGAATTAATTTGGTGACTTAAAGAGATTAATTAAATAAAGGGGTATAAACTGTCAATTGTTTGATAGTTAAGCTTTAGACTGTAAATCCATTGGGATATGCTTTGGACGAATTCTAAGAGTGTTAGGATAGCTCAAATCGTCCAAAGGGTTATCATGGAATGGATTTGGATAGCCTTAAGAGAAGATTATCCAATTAGGGTTTAGGTTGTAACCCTTAAGGAGTCTACAAGTATAAATAGACCCTATGGCTGATGGAATTCGACACATCTCCAAAAGCAAGGAACCTCTGGTCGAAATTCCTCCCCTCTCCTCTCTCCTAAATCATTCTTCTTGCTTTGGTGTTTGTAAGCCATTAGAGGAGTGACATTTGTGACTCTAGAAGCTCCAAGACCTCAAGATCAACAAGGAATTCAAAGGTATGATTCTAGATCTGTTTCAATGTTGTTATTTAACCTAATTAGTCATTAGAAGACTTGGATTCAATGCATGTTTATTAGAAAGCCTAGATCCGAGCATTAGGGTTTTGCATGCGCACATAGGAAAGTTCTTATGGCTAAAACCCAACAGTGGTATTAGAGCCTAGCTTGGTTTTCTTTAAATTGTTGCTTTTTTAACTAAAACAAACCTGCAAAATTCGATTTTTAGGTTTCTGAGTCACTGACTTGGCGAGTCCCAAGGTGGACTCGGCGAGTAGGCCTGACTCGGCGAGTCCCCTTGTGCACTCGGCGAGTCCAGGCGTCAGGAATGGCCAGATTCGGGATTTCTTTGTAATTATCTTATCTAAACTTTCCATAAACTAATTAGATCAATGTTAATTCGTTTTTTTTGATAAATATAACTGCAATCTTGATCTAATTAAAGATATTTATCTTATAATAAAATATTTAATTCCTTATATGATAATTAATTAATTATTTTGGTAATTATCTTAAAAGAAATCTTGAATAAATCAAATATAGATAATTAGGATATTAATTGTTAATTGGAATTATTTGTTATTTGATCCTCCATGTTTTAAATGTTTAAAACTTGCCCTCAAGTTTTGAAATTTATATTTGTGATTAAAAGTTTTAATTTAGACAACTTAAATTTCAAAACCCTAGATTTTAAAAGTTTTAAAATACAACCCTATACTAATATGATATTACTAGTATAATATATATATGTATAACTAAATGCTAGTCTTACCGTTAGTAGGCCTCATTCACGAAGCCAATCTATAAGGTGGGTATAAGGTTGCGGCCTATAAAATGGCGCTTAATGGGTGTACACTCACACCCACCGCTTGCTTGATTGGTGGAGGGTCGTTAGCCGAACGGGTAGGATAGGGCAACCTCATCCTCTCATTAAAAGTATAATAAGAAAGATAAAGTAACTACACATATTTTTTAAAAAAAATTTCCCAATCCTAGTTACTTTACGAAAAGTGAATTGATGCAATCCCATGAAATTACACTTTGCACCTTGCTAAGATGTTAGTGGAGCGTGTGTGGTTTACCGGCACACTAATTGGTTCTAAGCGAAGGTGGCAAAGGGTGATTCATTGTATATCATAGTTTGATGGAGCGTGTGTGGTTTACCGGCACATCGAATAGGTGATCGTTACAATGAAGGCACCATGTGAATTTGCATGGTAATTCACACCCGCTTTGTGATCCTCGGCATCCCAGTCACAAACAAGAGGGGCATATCGAGATTTAAACATGCCATTGAATAGTTTCAATGAATCTCATCCGAACCTAGGAATTCTCAAAAACACTTAGGACTAATAGTTTAGGTTTTTGTGATGGAGAATTAGTGAATCGTCATTCACTTACCTTCAATTTATTTGCATGTTAGATTACGGCATCCCTTTTCTAATATGTAAATGTTATTGTTGGATCCTAGCCCTAATTTTTCTTATTGGGTGATAATTAGGGATTCTTATTCTAATCTATCTTTGTCCTTTTCTAATTGTAGATGTCAAACGCAAACAACGCTGCTGCTAGTTCTTTCACGTTGATGAGCCTTTGCCAAAAGGTCACCTTCGATGGAACGAACTTTAGCGAATGGATAAGATACATTCGCACGACTGCTCGCTATGAGGACAAGGAGTATGTCCTTGATGAGAAGCTCGAGAAAATCAAACCGAAATCGCTACTCCATCCGAAATCACCGCTTTTGAAACTCATGAGCGAGATGCAACGAAGGTACATTGCATCATGATCGCCACCATGAACTCCGAATTCCAAAAGTCCTACGAGGACATGTACCCGTACGAGATGCACCAAGACTTATTGGAGAGGTACCACCAAAACGCGAGACAAGAGCGGTATGAGATTTTCACTAACATGATTTCCACGAAGATGGGTCATGGAGAATCTCTTACCGTGCACTTGCAAAAGATGCAAAGGTATGTCGACCGCCTTCGCAAGTTAAATGTTGACTTCGGGGAAGACTTGGCGATCGACATGGTGCTTCACTCTTTGCCTCCGATGTACAACCAATTTAGGATGACCTACCACATGAACAAAGAAGAGGTCACCGTAAGCAAGCTCCAAGGTCTCTTGAGGGTTGCTGAGAGCAACTTCAAGGACAAGTCTGTTGCACCTACTCCCAATCCGCCCGCTGCTCCTGTCTTGGCTATTGGTCAAGGGAAGGGAAAGAAGAGGAAAGCTTCATCGAAGAACTATCGCAAGGCGAAAGCCCGAGATGGCGCCTCTTCTAGTGGGACCAAAGTTGATCCCGCTAAGCCCTGCTCTAACCCGAAGGAGGCAGAGTGCCACCACTGCCACAAGATAGGACATTGGAAGAGAAGCTGCCCAGATTACCTGCAAGCAATCAAAGAGGGAAAGATCAAGCCATCTTTCGCAGGTATATACACAATCAAATCTAACGATTCTAATCATGCTATTTCTTGAGTTCTTGATACCGGTTGTGGTTATCACATTTGTTCTAATGTGCAGGGAATAAGAAGAAGTAGGGATGTGGAGCAAGGAAGGATCAATCTAATCATGGGGAACAGAAGATCGTCGCTTGTAACCAAGATTGGAGTGTATTCTTTAGTGCTTAGCAATAGTTTAATTTTAGATTTGAACAATTGTTGCTATTCGCCAGAAATGGCAAGAAACATCATTTCATTTCATGGTTTGTATAGACAAGGATTTAGATTTTCTTTTAATAATGAGAATGGTTCTATTTTAGCTTATCTAAATGGTGTCTTTTACTTTGAAGCTATACCATGTAATGGAGTATATGAAACTGTTATGATTGTTGATAACTTAGGAAATGATGTTTTGAATCTTGATTCTTCCACTAGTATGGATAAAGCATCCTTGTGGCATTGTCGTCTTGGACATGTCAACAAGAAACGCATAGCCCAACTCCAAAAGGACGGAGTGTTGGAGTCATTCGACCTTAGGGAAGATGACACATGCTATTCTTGTTTGCTTGGAAAGATGACTAAGTCACCCTTCACGAGTACATGTGAAAGGGGTGAAGGTCTATTGGACCTAATACATACCGATGTATGTGGACCGTTTAGATCAACCACGAAGGATGGGAACCGCTTCTACGTGACTTTTACCGATGACTATAGTAGATATGGGTATATCTACTTAATCAAGCAAAAGTCAAAAACCTTTGAAAAGTTCAAAGAGTTCAAGAATGAAGTGGAGAATCAATTGGGCAGGAAAATCAAGATGCTTCGATCCGATCGAGGAGGAGAGTACCTAAGTCTTGAATTCCACGATTATCTCAAGGAGTGTGGAATAGTTTCGCAATTGACGCCTCCTAGGACACCGCAGTTGAATGGTGTGGCAGAAAGGCATAATCGAACCTTATTGGATATGGTTCGCTCTATGATGAGTCGTGCTTCACTACCTATCTCATTTTGGGGGTATGCCTTAAAGACTGCCGCCCATATCCTTAACCGAGTCCCTACCAAGAAGGTTGCCAAAACACCTCACGAGATGTGGACAGGGAAAGCTCCCTCGTTGGCACATATCAAGGTTTGGGGTTGCGAGGCTTTCGTAAGACGAGATACTCACGACAAGCTTGAACCTCGAAGTGAGCGATGTATTTTCATCGGCTTCCCACATACATCCTTTGGATATCTCTTCTATAGACCGAAGGACAATGTGGTCTTCGTTGCAAGGAGAGGAGTTTTTTGAGAGCGAGAACTCATAAGCCAAGGAGACAGTAGAAGGCAAATCGAACTTGAAGAGATTCAAGAGTCGATAGATGAAGGAACCTCTACCGCTGGCACTCTACCCGAGGAGGAAACTCCGGTTGAACCGATTGACGAATCCTTACCTCTTAGACGTTCCGATAGAGTTAGAGTTCTACCCCAGTTTTATGGTTTTCATATTACCACCGAAGGGGACACGTATATCAGTGATGGTACACTAATAAATCTTGATGACCCTAATAGCTATAAGGAAGCCATGGCAGGCCCGGAGTCTGCGAAATGGAAAGAGGCAATGGATAGCGAGATCCAATCCATGTATGATAACCAAGTTTGGAATTTGGTTGATTATGTGCCCGGACGTAAGACCGTTGGGTGCAAATGGATCTTCAAGAAGAAGACCGACATGGATGGAAACATGCACACATATAAAGCGCGATTGGTTGCGAAGGGCTTTACTCAAACTCCTGGAGTTGACTATGATGAGACCTTCTCACCAGTTGTGAAGATTAAATCTATTAGAGTGATGCTAGCAATTGCCGCATTTCATGATTATGAGATTTGGCAAATGGATGTCAAGACCGCTTTCCTTAATGGGAAGTTGACTGAGGATGTTTACATGGCTCAGCCCGAGGGGTTTGTGGATCCGAAGCATCCGAATAGAGTGTGTAAGCTTGAGAAGTCCATTTATGGACTTAAGCAAGCATCTCGCAGATGGAATCTTTGCTTCGATGAGAAAGTCAAAGAGTTTGGATTTGTACGAAGCGAAGACAAGTCTTGTGTATATGTCAAAGCCAGTGGGAGTATAGTAAGCTTCCTCGTTCTATATGTCGATGACATATTACTCATAGGAAACAACTTCCCGACTCTGCAGGAGGTTAAGTCCTGGCTCGGGAAGTGCTTCGCTATGAAGGACCTCGGAGAGGCTTCTTACATTTTGGGAATAAGGATAGTAAGAGAAAGAAGTAAGAGACTAATTGGACTTAGTCAGAATACTTACTTAGAGAAAGTACTAAAACGTTTTAGTATGGGAAACTCAAAGAAGGGAGAAATACCGATACAAAGTAATGCCAAATTGAGTAAGACTCAAAGTCCGAGTACCGAAGCTGAGATAGCAGAAATGAGCCGAGTACCATACGCTTCCGCATGTGGCTCAATCATGTACGCTATGACTTGTACTCGCCCTAATGTAGCCTTCACTTTGAGCATGGTTAGCAGATATCAAGGGGATCCTGGCAAAGCACATTGGATTGAGGTGAAGAATATCCTTAAGTACCTTCGGAGGACGAAGGAATGGTTCTTAGTCCTCGGAGGGAGTGATGACTTAAAGGTGCGAGGGTATAGTGACGCCAGCTTTCAGACCGACAGGGACAACTATCGTTCGCAGTCGGGCTGGGTCTTTACCCTAAATGGAGGAGCAGTGATATGGAAGAGTTCCAAGCAAGAAACCGTAGCTGATTCAACGTGCGAATCAGAGTACATTGTAGCGAGCGAAGCGTCGAAGGAGGCAATATGGCTAAAGAACTTCATCGGTGATCTTGGAGTTGTACCTGCCATAAAGGAGCCCATGGAGATTTTCTGTGATAACGAAGGCGCGGTTGCCTTAACCAAGGAACCGAGGGATCATGGTAGATCAAGACATATCGACAGAAAGTATCACTTCATTAGACATCGTGTAGAAGAAGGACAACTCGTAGTGAAGAGGATATCATCAGAAGATAACCCAGAAGATCTGCTTACGAAGGGACTGAGTAGGGTTAAGCACTTACAGCATGCTAGGAGTATTGGGCTGAAGGATGATATTAGCATAGATTAGATAGTGTTAGAAACGTGTAATAGATAAATGTAATTGACATTTGATGAATAAATAAAGGAGTTTTATTTATGAGTAAAGTTACTATCTTATGTTAATTGTTTAGCTATTGTTTCACTTTGCATGTTTTGACTTCCAGAATAATTGAAATTATTAGGAATAATCGAATTGTTCAAATTGTCCACAATCGTTCATATGTTGGAAGTAGATATGAATGAAGATTGTCATGAATTGGTGTGTAGAATGTCTAAATGGTGTTAGACATAGCAAAAGATTGCTGCAACGTTCATGAGTGCTTATGAACTAGTTTTGAGCATTGGAATAAACCCGCGCTTGCTGGAATCACCTTATGGAATACGATATAAAAGGTGATCGCAAGACGATAATATCATATAGTCTTAAAACCTAGATATATGGTTTGTTATTTGTTAATTAGTTGTACATTGATAATGCGAAAACGAATCAGTAACTCGGTGTTATAAAACTCATTGTTGTGTATAGTTGGTTAATGAATAAGTAAATGCATTTAAGTCGAAGTTTATCTGTAACTTTTAAGAAGGTAAAAGCGATATCTCGGCCGCTCGATGATTTGATTTCACTTATGTGCCGGGCCCGGTCAGAACTAAATTGATGTGTTCGATTAAGTTCTATGCCAAATAAATCAGAGATCGAGAAACCTAAATGCTTGACTAACCATTCCATAGGATTGTCAGCATGATATCTAACAGAGGACTGTACGTTCCCTTATCTAAAGGACAAGATTGATTAGATCAGAGTTGACAGCGTCTTTGAGAGCTATGATTGCAAACGGAATTGTACTTGTATAGTTACTAGACTTATCCAAGTGGGAGACTGTTGGAATAGTGTCTAAGGCTGTAACTATATTAGGCAAGTATTTGATCCGGTTGTGCATGGTCCTTTTGGGTTGCCTTCACCATAGCAACTTGATAGGATGATTTAATAAGAGAGAGTAAATATTATTAATATATTATGAGAATAATATAATAAATAATATATTTGTTATTTGATTAATATAAGTCAAAGAATTAATTAGAATTAATTTGGTGACTTAAAGAGATTAATTAAATAAAGGGGTATAAACTGTCAATTGTTTGATAGTTAAGCTTTAGACTGTAAATCCATTGGGATATGCTTTGGACGAATTCTAAGAGTGTTAGGATAGCTCAAATCGTCCAAAGGGTTATCATGGAATGGATTTGGATAGCCTTAAGAGAAGATTATCCAATTAGGGTTTAGGTTGTAACCCTTAAGGAGTCTACAAGTATAAATAGACCCTATGGCTGATGGAATTCGACACATCTCCAAAAGCAAGGAACCTCTGGTCGAAATTCCTCCCCTCTCCTCTCTCCTAAATCATTCTTCTTGCTTTGGTGTTTGTAAGCCATTAGAGGAGTGACATTTGTGACTCTAGAAGCTCCAAGACCTCAAGATCAACAAGGAATTCAAAGGTATGATTCTAGATCTGTTTCAATGTTGTTATTTAACCTAATTAGTCATTAGAAGACTTGGATTCAATGCATGTTTATTAGAAAGCCTAGATCCGAGCATTAGGGTTTTGCATGCGCACATAGGAAAGTTCTTATGGCTAAAACCCAATAGTAGGACGACTCAAGTGCTCATCTAGATTGAGGATGGTGTGAGTTGGGGGTCCAAGAAAATTCTAACAGTTGGTTAGCGCCTTTTTCATGATGGATAGAAGGCTTTTGATGGACCCAGGTTGGGTTTCCAAGCATGACTCGAGCCCCATTTGGGCGCTTTGTCAGCTGTGTGTTCGACTCAAGATAAGTATGGATGGAATGATAGATAAGAGGTAAGACCATGAGCAGTGACCATGGGAAGATAAGGGTGTTGTGAGATTGCGGGGTAGCCCGTAGCATTCATCGGTCCCTGTGCAGCGGTGACGGTGTGGCAAATCCATGATTGGTCAGAGATTTCTCCAAATGGATTAGACCAGGTTAGGTCAGTTCATAAGGTTGTGGGAAGGCCACACCATTCATGGTATTAGTAAGTTGGTAGTCCGTTGGAGGCCAGTTGTGATATAAGACTACAGTTGGTCATGTAGCTTTCAACCTTAGCATGGGATTTTGTGGCGCCAGTTGGATCGGGATGTTATGATCGGTTGGATCAGAAAGATTGTTGGAACCATAAGTGGCAAGATAGCTAGGGCAATATTGCCATATGAGGCTTTAAATTAGAAGTCATGTGATTGTGTGTGTCTATTTGACTCAGCAACTGGGTGGGAATCCGATGAATCGGTGAGTTGGAAGGTAAGTTGGGACTAGGGAGGTGTCGGCTGCTTTTGGAAAGAAGATAGGGGCAGCAAGATGATTCGGGAAATATTAGTGATTTGGGATTAGTGTGTGGAATCTCTCGTTATTCGGAGAATATGCTAAGTCACTTGTAGTTTGGATTAAATAATCTCAGAGTAATTGATTTGACCCTGTTGCGCTTCTCTTGTCCGAATCTAACCGTTGAAAGAGACAAATATTTTGTAGTAGTTTATGGTCAGTGATTTTGTTTCCAATGGAAGCATCAAGATAATCAAGGGTTGGAAGCATTTTTTTTTCTGGTCTGGAATTCAACGAGGATTTGGCATGGTAATGGTTCAGTATGAGCGATCTGTCGAGGAGTAAGAGCAATTCGAGATTTCAAGATTCAGAAAGGTAAAAGTGGTTTTCTGCATGGTACGGGTTCATCTTCATCGGATTGGGAGAGTTCTACTTAATTTGGTTTCTCTTTCCTTTGGGAAGGCTGTTGTGTGCGTGGGGATGTGATTGTGTTGTTTAAGCTTTTTGGGGGTCAGGAATGATAAGGAATGATTTCGAGGATGAAATCTAATTTAAGTAGGGGAGAGCTGTAACACTTGCTTTCAAATCGTTTCATTATTTGGGGTCATGGCCCAATTATCATAAGGCTTAGGGCCTTAGGGAAGGAGGATGATGGCCCTTTTGGATGGGTAGTTATAGATTAAGTGATCCGAGTGTTCGTTTGTGTTTCAGATCCCAAGGGTATAATCATAATTTGATAACTCAGTCCTTTATGAATTTTGGATTTTTGTTCAGGGAGTTCATAGGAAGAGGTGAGTTGATATAGGTGTAGGGCTTCTCGTGAACTTTCCGTGGATATAAAGTTTATTGGGAACAGACTTAAGACGAAGGAGTTATGGCTAATTGAAGATCATTAGAATTGGAGCTTGGTCGAGTACGCAAGGCTTACTCACCAGGTATGCTGGGTGTAGAGAGTAAATTTATCACGGGCCTTCTTTTAGTACGCCAACCATACTAAAGGGTACCCGGTTCGTACTCCTTTTAGTTAGTAACCATCATTTTTACGTTTTTACCCCTATTTAAGCATCTTATCTTCTTAATTATTGACCCTTATCAGCCTCCAAGCCTTATAAACCCTAATATTCGATCCTTAGCCACCATCTTGGAGTTATCAAGCTTTAGTGTGTGATTTGGTAGTGTTCTTGAGCATTTGACGTGATTGAAGATTGTTGATGGATCATATTTTGTGTGGGGCTAGTAGATCAAGGAGTTTCTCATCCTTTACCATCTATTGAAGTGTGAAGTTTCTGGTAGCAGCAATTTGAGTATTCAGTTATCTTGGATTGAGGTGAGTCTTCTCACTATATCAATGGGTAGAAGGCACCAATGCCGACCCATTATTTGACATGTGGATTGACGATTGTCATGTATTTAATTGCATGAAGACTATGGGGTAGCCCATGGCACTTGGATATCAGACCATGGGGGTAGCCCATGGCATTCCAGGTAAAGACAATAGGAGTAGCCCATGACATTCCAGGTTAAGACCATGGGGGTAGCCCATGGCACTTGGATGTCAGACCATGGGGGAGCCCATGGCATTTCTGGTAAAGACCATGGGAGTAGCCCATGGCAACTATATGTATGTTATATGGTATTTTTCGGTTGTTTGTTATGTGATATTTTAGGAACCCTCTAAGCTTTTTCTTAAATTTGTTGTTTATGGTTTAAGGTACTTCTAGTTCGAATGGGAAGGGCTCGGCTTGATCATAGTGTAGACACTCATGTTTTCTGCAACCTTGAGATTTGGGATTGCACTCTGATAACTGCTTTTATTATAAAGTACCTTTAAGAGTTTGAATAAATGATAAATGGGTGTTTTAGTTGTTTTAAAAACGAAATTTTTACCTTCTTATTTTGGGATGTTACACTATAGGTGCGCATCGTTCCGTAGGGTAACATCGATCCATCCGCTACCTGCCACGTGTCAAAACCCATGTGGTCCACATTGCACCTTCTAGAAGATGCACGCCATAGAAAACTTGGATTTTGTAAATTCCATATCTTCTTCATACGATCTCCATTTTCGACGTTATTTATAACCACTCGTAGCTATCGACGAGATCTACAACTTTTGTTTGAACTCCGTCGGCTAATTCTCACTTTATTTCTAAAGTTATATCTTTAACAGGTTTAGACTGTTAAAGCCAATATAAAAACCATAACTCTCTCATACGATATTCGTTATCGACTGTCTTTATATTGACAAAATCATATGGACAAGATCTTCAACTCTTGTTTAGGTTGTTTTTCCTAACAATCGACCGATTTCTATTTATGTTTCTGTGACATGCACTGTTGTGCTGAAACTTCTAAAAATCATCACTTCCTCTTATGAAGTCAGATTCAGACGTTCTCTCTATGCATTCTCTTGGTTTTACGACTACTACAACTTTCGTCAAGATTATTTATCCTAAAGAGTCTTCTATCAAAGACATTTATTTACGTGACTAATCATTTGTACTATAAGAGAAAAATGGGTTGTTACAACTCTCCTCTAATTATAGAGATTTGTCCGCAAAATCCTACACCTAACACACTTTAGGATAATTCCTATGCTATCTTACTAGGGTTCTACGAGATCAACTCAGGATCAAGCTAATGTTGTTGCATCGAATTCGTCCCTTCGTACTTATTTGGCTGTAGAACTTCATAGGCGTATTCCAGAACACCTCGTGAGGTCTTCCAAAACCGGGAATTTGTCAGTTTGGACTTCCCAAAATTATACTCTACGATTGAAGTTCTCCTTCAGATGTAAAATGTTGATACCATCGACAAGTTATTCTGTGATTAACTATGGAATTTTGCCTACGCCATCCTAACGAAATCTATTTTCCGGAACATGCCTATAAAAGGATTAGGTTATATTATTAAGACACACACGAACCCAGTTTACAAATGATTTATTTACCTAGTTCAGAAGTTCCATCATCCTGAAATTATTACAATCGGTTTACTGAACTGAATGCTTTGGAACCAATATTCTAATATTGATGATAGACTCGTTGTAAGGCTTGCTTATTTACTAGATTATCATGAAAACTATGTGGCATAATAGCCTTCCCACATGCGTTAACTAAATTACCTATATCAAGGTACAACTATTGTTCGAGCATTACAAGACATCGTGACGCTTATCCAACTACTGGGATTTTGATGTCATATCGCTCTTATTATCATCCCCCAGGGCCTAAAGACTCACGATCAAGCTTTTAGTGGTCCTAAAGACTCACAACCATTTTTTGACTATCCTATTCATCATGCTTCCTTGATATCTACTTATCACCATCGATCTTTGTTTTCTGAATTTTGAGCTTACAACTAATTTAGAGGTCCTTAATTTACACTAGACGGATGTTAAAATCTAACTGCCGTCCTATGATACCCTATGAATGTTTGAAATTCAATCCTAATTCTTTATTAATTCTTATGATTACTGACTAAAAGGAAAACTTAACTAAACACATAGTCTATCTTGATGCCTAAACTTACAATAGAATATTACCATATCCAAAATGGACATAGTCCTTTTCAAATGGTCTCCTCCTATGGGTATCTAATCATACTTAAGAAAATACCCTATCCCTTAACAGTGATCCTACTTATATAGTATTTTTGGCTCGGGTCAACTAAATCCTCTGTTATGGTAGAAATGAAATCCCTATGTCTAGTATATGTCTTGAGTACTTGACACACTATACTGCCTATTGAATTCCTAGTCCTCCGTTGAGAGGGTAAAACCTATATCCTTGAAGGAACGAACCTATATGGTTCTCTTGGCTTTCTGAGCCGCAGCTGAGAATTTTGCAATTTCCTAAATCCTTGCAGTCGTTTGGAATGAAAGATTAGCCTTTCCTCCAGAAGCAAGAAACTCATAGCCTATGGGTATTCTATCAGAAGGCTTCCTTCTTCTGTTACCCAAAAAAAACCAACTATCTCCGCCTACTTGTTTTGCTACTCTCTTGGACCTTGATGTCAAAATTGAAAGAGGAACTGCCCTTCGTACTTTCTCGTTAACGGTCAGGTCTCCCCTACATGGGTTCGACCCATCATTTGTTGCGGCTCGTAACTAGCTGAAGTCTAAGTTGGCCTTTCCTACGTGTATTGTAGCTCTTTTTGACTTTGAAGAAACTTATGTCTGAAATATCCAATGACCTCTGACATTCTCTTCAAATACTATGAATTGTGCCTAACTGATTTTCTCATAAATTATGATCGCAACAGGATAAGGTCATGACAAGCACAAAGTAGTCTAAAACGTACTAACGAACATGTATATGTTTTGTGGTATATGGTATTTTGGGGAACTCACTAAGCCTAATGCCCCAACAAAGGCTTCAAATCTTTTGTCGATTATGTTGATTACTTCCTTCTTAAATCTCATAACTAAAGTCAACACTATGTCGGACAAGGTTCTCAGAACCTAACTTACTTACGTAAATCATACTCGGTCTTATATGTCCACTTGGGCCCAAACTTAGAGTCTCTCTTCTAGACATCACCGTACAATAGGTAATTGTGGAAATGAAACAAATTCATAGTGTTAGCCACACTATCTACCTAACTACCAGTGCCAAAGCAATTTTTTGACTCTTCCTAATCCATGTGTGAGTCTTGTGGTTTGGGTAGTATAGGCCTCTACTACCATTCACACCTACTCATACTTGTCCCAAAAATTGTCTCGTTGTTTCCATGTTACTTCCAAAATTACACACAATAACCACTTATATATATATATATATATATATATATATATATATATATATATATATGTGTGTGTGTGTGTGTATGTGTGTGTTTATCCCATGAGAACATACAACAGTTCTTCCTAAACCCCACTAGAACTTTGCATCTTTACTAATGACCCACCTTACAAATATACACCCTATCAAGCATACATTAAACTTCCTAGACTATCCTTCTAGGATTCCTTTTCACTTCACATTACTATTAGCTGAGGAAGAACTTCTATCAATACTTACTAATTATTAGACGAATACAATTGCATGCCGCTAAAATCAAACATTCCATCGACTGAAAGATTCGACACTACAACGGTTGGACTGAGACAAGATCAACGCAACAGCGCAAAATCAAGCAATCTAAAATTATTTAATTTTGGGAGCATGCAACTTAACCTTTTTGTCAAATAACTAATAAATATCAATATAGGTTCTAAGTAGCAAATAACATGTAATTCCCTAGGCTGTAAGGCATCTAATTTATCAGGCAACTCTACTTAGAAATTCTTGAAAAGATCCCTAACCTACATATATACTAGCATGCATTTCTAACATTTCACATATCGGCAAAAATAACAAATATGCATATTTTGGGAATCACTTTCCTTTCTGAGCTTTGGCTGACTATACGCATCGCATTCGCTTTATGTTATTATTTTTATGAAAAGATTTATTATGATATTCAAATCCTTCGTTTAAGTTTGGAATCGCATGATTGCTCTTCCAATTCGCGAAAACCAGGGCTCTAATACGTACTTGTTATAGCCCGGTTTCAATTCAAATTTTACATTTTTTTATTTAAATATATCAGAGTTATAATTACATTATGCAGAAACATTTTGTGAATGTGCGTGTGTACAGTCGAACGTTGCCTTTCTCACGAAATACCTGAAATATATATATATATAGATATATATATATATATATATATATATATATATATATATATATATATATATATATATATATATATATATATAACAACTGGGTAAGCGTTAGGCTTAGTGAGTTACCCAAAATACCATATACCAAAATACATATACATGCATACAAACAATGGCACAAAATCTACCAATAATATGTGTATTTTAGAATTATGGCCCTGCCATTTTGTCTTCAACATGGGCTACGTGTACTTGCGGCCTACATGTCATTTCATTAACACGGTTCTATATGTATTTATGGCCTACATGCCATTTCATCAACACGCGTGCCTATAGGCTCCCGACCTCTTGAACCATTCCACTATCATCCCCTCACTAACTCTTTAATGACAACAATTACGCACATAGAGACTGCATTTTAGAGTCTACTAATACAGGCATATTTGTACTTTCTACTCGACCAGTTCACAGTTAAGCACATAAAGATTATACTAGCATATCTACTCAACTGGTTCTCTATCCTAACATACATTGATATATATATTTTACTACATGGTATAGTGAGATAACTCACCTAGAAATTACTCCAAACATTGACAACCATCTGGGTGATCATCCTTACGATCCAACTGGCGGATATCGAGCTAACGAACTATTGACCTATAATACTTTAACCTGTTAATCCCTATGACGATGTGGTAATGAAAACTAGATGTGTCCCTAATCACAATGAATACTGAGAGTTCTATCAAATAAGCACCGGCCATGTCATACATTTGAGAGGTAGGACTATTTCGGCATATAGCCTTTCTGAAATCCAACAACCAAGCCAACGCGACCATTCTAGACACCTGTCCCATAAGTAGATCGATCAGCATTATAACTGGAATTACCGATAAATCTTATATATATATATATATATATATATATATATATATATATATATATATATACACATATACATATACATATCAATGACTATAAATATAAGTTTAAGTTACACTTAATGCGTAGCTTAACTTAAGAGCATCCTAGTGAAAATGGGGAAGATCGTAGGCAGAGCTTCGACAACGAGTACCTCTATTTCCCCGGCCCATTGCCTCACAGCTTTGCTAAAGCACTCCAAAAATCCGTAAGGTAGAACTCGAGGGGTAGGGGTTTCTAGAGATAGTTAGAGTGAAGAGAGGAGTCAGGAGTGAGAAACAAATAAAGTCAAATCACTCTATTTATACTAAGGATGCATGCCATGCACTATAGGTGCATGTCGTGCACTAGGGTAACAGCGATCCATCCGCTGCCTGCCACGTGTCAAAACCCATGTGGTCCACACCGCAGCTTCTAGAAAATGTGTGCCTTGCAAAACGTGGATTTTGTAAATTTTATATCTTCTGCATACGAGTTGCATTTTCAACGTTCTTTATCTCCACATGTAGCTATCGATGAGATCTACAACTTTTGTTTAGACTCCATCGGCTAATTCTCACATTATTTTTAAAGTTATATTTTTAAAAGGTTTAGACTATTAAAACCTATATAAAAAACCATAAATCTCTCATATGATATCAGTTCTCGACTGTCTTTATATCGACAAAATCATATGGACGAGATCTTCAACTCTCCTTTAATTTGTTTTTCCTTACAATGGATCGATTTCTATTTCAATTTATGTGTCGTGCACTGATGCGCTGAAACATCTAAAAATCATAACCTCCTCTTAAAACTCAGACATTCTTTCTACGCATGCTCTTAGTTCTGCGATTACTATGACTTTCGTCAAGACTATGTAACCTAAATAGTCTTTTATCAAAGACATCTATTTACGTGACTGGTCGTTTATACTATAATGCGAAAATCAGGTGTTGCACGAAGTTTGCTTGTAAAGTTGTAGTGTTGAAGCTTTGAAGACCTGATAACGAATGTAATGTTCATCCTTCGTCACTGATAGTGAATGTGTTTTTCATCCTTCGTCATTGATAGAAAAGTGATGGTTAGTGTTCATTTTTCGTCATTGATACGGAAGGACGAAGCTTTCAGATCTAAGAAAAATTCCCGACAATGATGACGAAGATTTGAAGAGATTGATAGCGAAGTTTGCATCTGACTCATTCAGGAGTTACTTTTCCCATTCAATGCTCTGCATACCTTTGTTTTCGATATTCTTTCGGAACCTCGTTAAGAAAATTTTCAAGGCTTTTCTTCAAGGGGGAGTCTTATGTGTTCAAGGGGAAGTCTTGTTTGTTCAAGAGGGAGTTTGAATTTTCAGATTTATGTGTTTTGATTGTGACAGTTTTCAAATCTATTCCTATCTCTTAGATATTCCCCAAATGCTAATGATTCTCACAATTTTAAGGGGAGAATGTCACGGAAGAAAAGTGTATTCCTCATCAGATCCAACATTTTGAGGGATAATGTTGAGTCAAGAAATATTGAATCTGATGATGTGGAATTTCTAATTGAGAAGGTGATAAAGAAGGTTGATTGAGAAAGTGATAGAAAAGGAGATATAGAAGTTGTTGAAAAGGTAAATAGAGAAGGTGATTGGGAAGCTTCTCGATTGAACTCCATGAAGAAGACCTAACTTCTCTATAGAAGGTCATACATGTTCTCTATATCGAAGGGAAGAAACTTCGATATATTTATGTATTTTAACGTGCATTTTCATGTTATACTTTGATAGCTTAGTCACATTGTACATTTTGAGTCTGTTGAGGGTACTATTATATAGTGTTGTAGTCGTAAGTGTTAAAGAGAGACAGAGAGAGAGAGAGAGAGAGAGAGAGAGAGAGTTCTTACATTGCTCATTTTGTACACTTGAGATTACCTTCCAGGCATCAATTGAGCTTAAACAAAATTAAATACACGTTGTGTTCTTTTGATTACCGTTTGATTCATGATGATTTGTTTTATTCTGCAATGTCATTTCCATGGGATCCTATTAGACTGGTTGTCACACTCAATTTAAACAAATAAAATAATCATTGTTGGTTACACTAAAAATATAGCATAGGGAAGCAGGGTCGAATCCTTAGGGACACAACCTAATGGTCAATGCATTTTTGCATCAAGCACATTCTACTCAAAACAGAAAATATAAAAGGGGGCTTTTGAATTAACTAAAAAACTAAAATTTGCAGTGATATTAAATTAAACAAAAATTTATATTAAAAATGATTTCAGTTCTATTGCAACATTCCTAATCATGCAATCAGTTCAGATCTGTTTATTAAGAATGCAATTTATCTAAGCTGGTACTGAGAAAGACTATCAAGCTCTAGTATAATATCTTTTACCTAAATTAGTTAACCAAAACAAGCTCTTTGAATTAACCCTAAATTTTTACTATTCAAATAAACAAGCTCTTAAATAAATCAGAAAAATTACATTAAGTTCTGTGTAAAAT
This sequence comes from Lactuca serriola, assembly GCF_051521515.1. NCBI lineage: Eukaryota > Viridiplantae > Streptophyta > Magnoliopsida > Asterales > Asteraceae > Lactuca > Lactuca serriola. The sequence goes on from NC_136415.1 coordinate 105,953,835, forward strand.
TCTCAGTAATACCCAATACTTCTTACAAGATCAAAAGTTTAAAGGTATGATTTTTTCATTTTATACCAGAGTTAAATCCCAAAATGGAACCAATCTGATACTTGTTACTTTTTACCAATTGACAAGAACAATTATGGATTCTATTAACTGATTAACTGGAATGATAAAAACCCTAGCTAGGTGATCAGACTAACAAGAATTAAAAACCAAGCATTCATTAAGCTCAAAACTGAAAAATGTAGATAGAAACACAAAACCAAAATCAGATCTGAAAACTAATCACATGAAAACTACTAGTCTATGTAGAACTGAAAACTAAGGTTTCGCCAGAGATGTCTAAAAACGAAACCAAAATAGTAAAAAGAAAAATTTACTGATAAAGCTTCTAAACTAAATGAATGAGATGATTCGCTGTCTTCAGATCTTCAAAAGTCGTTGAAAGAATTCAAAACTCATCTTTAGAAGTAGTTTTTGTCATCTGGAAACGTCTCTTTCTCGCATCTAATTGTGAGGGTTGTATTTATAGGCAAAATAGAAACTTTTGGAAAATAAATAGATAACATGCGATCGCAGGTAGGCCCAGTGCAATCGAAGGTTTCCTTAAAAACATGTATCGAGCCGATTTAATGATGTACATTGTTGTTCTGAGCTTTTTTGGACAACATGTGATTAAAGGTATAGGTATATGCGATCGCAGTTTTGGATTTTTCACTTTAGATGACTTCCAGAGGACTTATTTTGCCCCTGGGAAGCTTCATGGAAAACATGCGATCGCAGGAAAAACATGTGATCATACGTGCGATCGAATTTTTGGCCTATGTAATTACAGATTTTCCCTTTTTCACAAACATAAAACTCTTCCAAAATTCTCTCTAGTTTTCATAACATTTTGAATCTCGTCAATCAGGGTTACGGTTCATGAGATATGGTCAAAATATTAATTGGGATCAAAGCTTCCAGCAATATCTTTAGCTTTGGATTGTAGCAATCTATCTTTGTATGATCAATTCAATCATATTTTTATTGACTAATAAATATTCCAAGCATTCCTCAATATCCTCCTTCAGTTCCAACTCTATTTAGGCTCCAAATATGCATCCAACTACTCCCAAAGTACTGCTCAATTCGAACTATCTGAAAATAACACAAAATGCTAGCAGTACGGGAATTCTGATAAAATACATGACTTGAACTTTATTTAAAAAAATGACATGAAAATGTACAAAATATGATGGTAAATAATAATAAAACCTACCGCAGTCTACAACTTTCCACATTCAAGCTTCCTCAGCAATCACATCCGAATTCGTCAAGCTACCGCAGTCTTCTTTCTATACTTAGTCTATTTTTATCTATCTCTTGTAATACTCTCTATTGTCCAGTATGCCTTGCATGGCTACTCTTAGAGAATGAATCACTTGTATTTCTTGGGTCTCGATAAATAGAGCTCATGCTTTATCAATCAATATAGCTCTCTGACTTTACTCATCTCTAAATCTAAACTATCTTCAAGTTATCCTTACTCATCCCATATCTTTGTTACTCTCTAAAATCCTCTTGAACACAACTGATTAATACTTCTCTTCGGAGCAAGTCATTCGTGACTCTATCACTAAAATTGATCTCACTCATTAACTTGGTTTGAATGCATTCCAAGTTATGAATCTACTTATGTGTTTACTTGATATATCACCTGCTATCATTTATGTTTCTTTACATTTCCGCAACTAACTATCTAACTATTTAACATATTAACTTATTATTGTTGAGCTTTTAGATCCTTTGAGATTAACTAATTCCACAGCTATACTTGTTCCATCGTTTGTTCAAGTGTGTCTCAAGTTTTTCTCTCAACAATTGGTATCAGATCCATAGTGGTTGCTTTTTGAAAAACAAAACTCTGATTTTCCAAAGGGCTTGCTATACCACTGAAGCTCATTTTTTAACAAAAAAAAAAAGATAATGGCACAAGCACTTTCTCTAAACGTTTCCAACAGTGTTGATGGTTCAAATTGAGCTCCAATACTTGTTGCAAATGAATACCATCACTGGTCTCAAAGAATGGAAAGATACTTAAGGAGACTTGGTAGAGATGTATGGCGATCTGTTAAAGAAGGACCACATGTCCCTGTTCTTACACATGCTCAAACTGATGGCGCCACAGCCAGACTAGGAGGACAACCAGTCTTGAACTGTCCCGCCAAGGATGATCTTGATAAAATGGAAAATGATGCTGTTGCTTTTTATGAAATCTCTTGTGGAGTTGCTCTTGACAACTTCGACATTATCATAAACTGTAAATCAGCAAAAGAGATCTGGGATGTTCTCAAGAACTTGTATGAAGGTTTAGCACAAGCTCAAGATAAGAAGATCACAACTGCATTCAATGAATTAAACAGCTTCAAAGCTCATGCTGGTGAAAATTTAGAGGAATCCTTCAAAAGATTCAATCTGATAGTTAGTAAGTTATCAAATGCTGGAACCATCCGCAGTAACCATGAAACAAACCTTCAATTTCTAAATGGGTTAGGAAGACATTGGACTACTGCTAAGATGATAGTTCAAGGAGATAGAAAGATTCATTTCCTGTCTCTCTACAAGCCATATGGGGAATTGCAAGCACAAGAATCCACCGTACTCAAAGATTGTGTTGACTTCGGAGGACCACTTGCTCTTGTAGCACAAGCTCCTCACAACCAGTCTTACTCTCCCTCGTATGACACTACACCACAGTCATACGAAGTTGACTCAGAGTATGATGATGAAGAAGAATTTCAGAAGGCTATTGCTCTAGTTAGTAAACAGTTCAACCGACTACCACCTCACTCTTTTCACAAGAATCAACAATTCAACAAACCTCCTTTCAATCGTAACTTCAACCCACAAAACAATCACTCTCATTATCCTAAAAGTTCACACCCACAACCGCAATCTCAAAACACTCAATCAAAAGAGACACCGCAGTTAATTCAAAACCCTGACTCCGATACCGCTTCATAAGACAAAAGTGATGTTGTAATATGCCACAAATACAACAAAGAGAATCATTTTGCAAAGGATTATGAAGCCAACGTAGTGAAAGACAGAGCATTCTACCTTAGAATGGCTCAAGAACTGGAGGAAGAGGAAAAGGCTAGGGCATATGTGGCTCATGTTAAAAGAGATCATCAAGTTTGGTCATCCGGAGATGAAGAAGAAAACATCAGCAACATCAAAGGGAAAGGCAAGATCTGCATGCTAGCAACTGCTACTGATGATGGCTCTACGAAGCTGGAAAGGAACTACTGTTACATGGCAAAGGATGGAACTCTAAGCATCAATTCATGATCCGAACTCTAAACTATAACATGCATGACTGTCAACCTTTCATAGATAATCTTAATAACACATGTGATGCCGTCCTTTCAGAATACAACAAAGCCTTAGATGAGAAGAACATAGCATCCCAAGAGATGTCTCATGTGAGAGGACGACTGGATAACAAAAGTCTGGAAATGGCTATGTTAGAAAGAGATCTAGAGTTAGAAAAAGATGCAAGAATGTTGAGTGAAACCCAACTAGAGATAGCTTTGAACCAAAGAGATTTAGCTCAGAGTGAAATTTTACGTTTAAATCTTTTAATAGAAAAATTGTTTAATGAAAGTGAAGCTATTGAAAATTTAGTTAATAATGGAACTGTGGACAATACATACAATTGGGGTTGGTCCAATGGATATCCTATCGCAGAGGATTCCTCACCCTGGTTCAATAATGATCGACTCTATGTCCCTCCGGACCGAGAATTTCATTTTCCAGTCAATGACAACACATTTCCCGAAGATATCATAACACACTTCGGTAGACTTCATAATCTAAGTAAAAATTGTGTCATTGAGGAAACTGTGTCTGAGGCTTCGGATCACACATGTGATCAACCTCTTATCTGTGGGACAATCAGTCCAAATTCTCAGACCTCATCTATTGTTGATGAAGAAATTGTCATAGAAAGTCCCGAAGTCTCACAGGACTTTCCACCCTTGTCCTCTGACCGTAGTATCTCACACTGCAATCATGATCCTCAGAAAAATTTCATTCCAAGCACAACCCAGACTAATGCTACAGTAGCTAAGTCTTCCTTACCAAAATCCACAATCAAAGGTTCTGTGACTCTTCAACCAATTCATCATGAACTACCCATAGAAAATTTTGAAGTAGGTCAATGTTCTCAAAATCCTGAATTTTCAAGTTCTGATGAGCCAAGCCCACGGTGTCAAAAATTTTCAAAGGCTTCCAGGAAACCGCAATTAAATACTAAAGACTGTGGATATCCAAAAACTTTAGCAAAAAAGGCTTTCAAAGAGGATATTCGTTCTCGAGGAACAAATCGTCAAATCTTTTCTAAAAACAAGAAACATACCAGATTTCCAAAATCAAAGAGTCCAGAAAAGTTTGTTTTTGCTCACTATTTTTCAAAAAACGCTCCCATCGAGAAACCATGCAAAAAGGAATGTGCAGTTTCAACATCCATTCCTAACTCATCTAAGAAAACCCAAAAGAAAGAAAGGTCTTTTCAAAACAATGGTTTTCAAATCTATTCGTCAGATGATCCAAAATGGAAGGGTATCTTACCCACTCCAATACTTTTAAAATAACATCAAAATCTCAGAAAATGGAAAGGTATTTTACCAAATCCCAAGAAAAGGTCCAGGGTGTCTACACGTGCTACATCTTCTTCAAGACAAACTTTTTTCTAAATGCAACAGTTCACGTGTCAAATCTTACCAACCTCGGACCAGTCACAATTTAACTACATCCTTCTGACCGCTGACCAAACACAGTGCCAAAACAAAAGACAAAATTTCAGCATGTCAATGTCAATGTAATTGTCAAAAAAAGTTTTCTCATGTCAAAACTAATACTTTTTAGAAACCTCGTAACTTTTCAAAAAGGCACTACACTCCAAAAACTCACAAACACCCAGGACTAGGATTAAAAGTTGACACAAAACCAGTCCCTGCAACCTCTTTTCATGCATCAATCAGAAGCTCATCTATTGTCCCAGGCTCCAAACTAGTTTGGATGCCTAAACTAACCGTGTAATTTTCAGGCCTTGTGTAAGGAGGAGCAAGAAGAAGAATGGTTAATCAATAGTGCATGCTCCTTGCACATGACGGGAATGTTAGAATACCTTCGAGACTTCAGGCCAATTTGCAACGGTGGAAATGTCACTTTTGGGAACAATGCTAATGGGATAATCCGAGGTTACGGTGTTCTCACTACGGGAAACTTCTCTATTCAATAGGTTGCTTATGTAGAAGGCCTTAAACACAATCTCATCAGTGTTGGTCAACTATGTAAAGCAGGCCATCGTGTTGAATTTAATGACCATTTTTGCTATGTAATGACAAGCGATAGGAGCACTTGTCTGATCAAGTCCAGATCCGAAGGTACTATGTACCCTCTAGATGTATCTCTGATCATAGGCAAACCGCAGTTATGCTTTCTATCCAAAGCCGTATCCGAAGTGAGCTGGCTATGGCACCGCAACCTCACTCATCCTAACTTCAGATACATTAACAACTTGGTCACCAGAGAACTAGTCAGAGGTCTTCCAATCCTCAAGTTCAGCAATCATACTCTCTGTTCTACATGTGAATGTGGAAAGCAACTCAAGGCAATTCATCCCACGATGATTGACTCCTCAATCTCTGAACCATTGGAACTTTTACACATTGATATCTGCGCTCCATCTACCATAGCCAGTCTTCATCACAAAAAATACATACTGATTATTGTGGATGACTTCACACGTTTCACATGGGTCTTCTTTCTTCGACTCAAGTCAGAAACACCGCAAGTGTTGATCAAATTCATAAAGGAAATCGAACTTCAGATCAAGTTACCAGTCAGACGTATCCGAAGTGACAATGGAACCAATTCTACTAATCATCTTCTAAATAGTTTCTTGGTTTCCAAAGGGATTACACAGAACTTCTCAGCTCCCTACACACCACAACAAAATCGTGTAGTAGAACGAAGGAATCGCACTCTAGTAGAAGCTGCCAGATCCATGCTGAATTTTGCAAACCTTCCTCTCTACTTCTGGGCCGAAGCAGTGGACACAACCTATTTTGTTCAAAATCGAAGCATTGTGTGCAAGCGTCTCAACAAAACACTATATGAAGGTCTTAACAACCGCAAGTTAAATGTTCGATTCTTTCATATCTTTGGATGTAGATGCTTCGTAATAAACAACAGAGATCACCTTAATAAATTCGCACCAAAGTCTGATGAAGGCATCTTCCTTGGCTACTCTACTAACAAAGTTGCTTATCGAGTTCTCATTAGACGAACAAGGTTGATAATTGAAAGCTTCGATGTAATGTTTGATGACTATGACATCCACAACTCCGCTCCATCAACTGAAACCACCACAATTCTAGAAAGTGATATCCCTGCCTCTTCGGGTCCATTAAACCTAGTTGAAATAAACTATGATGATCTATTTGATCCCGTTGATACAACCAAGTTATCAGAAGTTCTCGTGTCTCTAGAAGCTCAGCAACAACATGCAGATGTATCTGGTCCAACAGCGTCCGAAGAAGTATCGCTAAATACTTCCACCTCGCCTATTGAGGTGGAAAACTCCACTCCGGACCACACAACAACCATCGAGGTTCCAGAACCAAAAGATGAAGCTCCAATACCCAGAGAATTTCAACCATCAAACATTTCTTCGGATTCGGATGATGAAAACATAGTACACATTGACACAAGAACAGACTCAAGGATTATCACACTCCCATCTGCAATCCAGGGGGAACCTTCGTAGGTTCTAGGCGAACTGCCTTCTACACTCCAAGGGGAACCTTCGCCATCTGCCCAAGATAAATCTAATCCTGCCTTCCCAGTTCAAGGCACTTCAGCAGAATGTTCTCAAATCCAGGGGGAACTGCCTCCTACAACTTTAGAGTCTTCTGATATTGAAGACATTCCCTCCACCGCAGTTGCTGATCATCTGATACCTCGTCTACATGTATGGACGAGAGACCACCCACCAGGTCAAATTATTGGCAACCTATCTGCAGGAATCCAGACTCGATCATCCAAGGACTTATCTGATCATTTCCACTACGCAACGTTCTTGACCTCAATCGAACCTCGACCGATCAAAGAAGCGTTACTTAAACCAGACTAGATTTCCGCAATGCAAGAAGAACTGGAAGAATTCAAAAGGAACAAGGTATGGCAGCTCATTCCAAAACCACAAGGCCACACCCTTGTTGGCACAAGATGGGTGTACAAGAATAAGTTAGATGAATCTGGTGTGGTCGTCAGAAACAAGGCAAGGCTAGTTGCAAAGGGATATAGTCAACTTAAAGGATTGATTATGATGAAACGTATGCTCTGATAGCAGGAATGGAAGCCATCCCGATCTTCTTAGCATTCAAGGTTCATCAAATGGATGTGAAAAAAGCTTTTCTTAATGGGGAATTAAAAGAAGAGGTTTATCTTTAGCAACCTCTGGGTTTCGAAAGCGTTGAATTCCCAGACCACTGCTACAAGCTTGAAAAAGTAGTTTATGGTCTAAAAGAAGCCCCTAGAGCATGGTATGAGACTCTATCTGAATTTCTTGTCTCTTCCGATTACAAACGAGGAGTGATTGATCCCACTTTATTTCGAAAAGCAAATGGTGATCATCTAATGCTTGTACAAATATATGTGGATGATATCATTTTTGGCTCAACTGATCAAAAGATTGTTCTTCGGCTAAGGTCCCCCATGGACTTTCATTATAAGATATCTGCTGATCCCTCAAGTGAATCTAATGATCACAAGTCTTATAGAGGTATTATTGGTTCTCTGATGTACCTCACTGCTAGTCGCCCAGATATAGTCTTTGCAACGGGTGTACGCGCAAGGTACCAGGATGACCCAAAAGTTTCTCATATGAATGCAACCAAACAAATCCTACGGTACTTAAAAGGAAGCAAAACTCTTGGATTATGGTACCCCGCAAGAAATGATTTCAGTCTTCAAGGATTTACAGATGCGGATCATGCCGGATGTAAACTTGATCGCAAAAGCACCTCAGGTGGATGTCAATTTCAGGGTGGAAGGCTAGTCAGCTGGTTCTCAAGGAAACAAGACTGTGTATCATTGTCTAGCGCAAAAGCTAAATATGTGGCCGCAGTCAGCTGTTGTTCTCAAGTCTTATAGATGAAAACACAACTACTAGACTACGGATACAGAATGTTGCAGATACCAGTCTATTGTGACTCTGAAAATGCCATAGCGATTTCTAATAATCCTATTCAGCACTCCAAGACCAAGCATATTGAACTACGGTATCACTTCATCAAAGACCACATCCTGAAAGCTAACATTGAACTAATTTTTGTCCATACTCATGAAGAGATTGTTGATGTATTCACAAAGGCACTTGACTCTACAAAACTCAACACTTTCTTACAAATGTTAGGAGTGATGAATCTGGACCCACAATTCATTTTGAATTAATAAGTATCACAGACCATCCTTGGTCCCCATTGCGGTACTAGTTGAAGCTATTTATGCTATGTTAGATGGTTTTGATATATCCTATGTACTGAAACCATATATCATAATTATACTTCAATGGTCCTTATTGTTTGTTATTACTAATAGTTGTTCAAGTGTTCATCTCAGTTCATCTACCGCATTCATCCTTCCGACAACATATGATCCATCCGCAATGAAGTGTCTATCCGCAGTCACGTTAATTGATTTTCAGACTGTTACATTCTTTTGAAAAACAAAAAAAACGTGGTGTGCTATTTAATGATTCTTCATTAAATAAAGAAAACATTAAAGAAAAACATTCTTTGTGCATCAGTCTCATTCTTTTGAATAAACCTCGTGTCAGACCTATTTTAGGTATGATGACAAAAAGAAAGATTTTCCAAGTTAAATCCTTTTAATCTGTCTCTTCCTATTACCCTAAAACATCAAATTTGTTACAACATCCCTTTACCCAACGGATTGATCTCACCCTCTCCACACGTTCTCCAAACGAGGTCATAAATCTGTTTTTTTATCAAATGCAAACCTTTTTGGGTAAATTCCAAAATTCAGATTTAATCCATTATTCTTAATCTATGGCTGAGATTAATGCTCTTAATTCAAAATAAACACCCAAACGTTTTACCCAAATTCACTTAGGGCAAAAACGCTTCCCACTCCCTTAAGCCACTATAAAACCCCTTTCTTCTTCCCAAAGAAAAGTTTACGCTTTCTAAACCATAAACCTTTCTCTTGCATTCTACTTTCCTTTCTTCAAAGCTTATTCGAAAACTCAACAATGGCAAAATTCGGTGTATCCAAGAAACCTTCCAAGGCATCTGGTTCAGTGAACCCCACTGGTTTAGACTCTGCCTCAAGACATCTCACACCGACGATTACATCAAGCAACTTCAGAGCCGTGTTTGAAGAACATTCTTTCTACAATGCCCCCACAAAACTGATGATCAAGTTCCTGTCCAATCACCCACTGTTTGGACCCTTTGATTTGTTCACATAAGTTATTCCTCTCTCAACCCTCTTCAAGTGTGCTTTTTCAGCCTATCAACCACTCGAGAATCTTAAAGAAGTGCATCTCAATCTAGTCAAAGATTATTTGGTCATCTTGACCAAGGAGAAATTTCTCACTGCCATAAACCTCCTTGTTCATCCATCCATCAAGGTCTTTACTCCATCAACGACGGATATACTTTCCGCGCTTTACCAAATGGGATACCAGAAGAAAATCAAAGGAATTGGGGAATTCAAGAAAAACCAATTGCCTACGGTCTGGCAATTCGTTTGTCATTTCATTATCCGCAGTCTATACGGCAGAACCGGAGGTACAGACAACATGGGACTCAAGCTCCTAGAACTCATATGGAGCATCTTCACTGGTCATGATGTCAACTACGGTCAGATCCTATGGGATGATTTTCTGTAGTACATTACAAAAGAAAGCCCACGAGAGAACCCTACCGGAACTCACCTTTGCAAGGTTTTGGTCTCTCTGAATCTCTGACTTCCATGCGGATGCAGGAATCAGCATGGGCAATGACATCAACTTCTTTATCACCAAGGATCTTAAAATGTACAATCCCTCATCTGATCAGACTATTTTTGGACCAATTAGAAGACTACCCACTCACATTCTTTCTACCCTCGGTCTTGAGACTTCTGATGTCTCAGATCACACTGAGGCTACGGAAGGTATTGCCCCATACCTTCCTACCCCGCCTCTTCCAAACCAATCCGCAGTCATTGATCCCACTAGTACTGCAGTCCCATCTTCCACAACTCTTTCCAAAATTTCATTATCCCAAAGACGCAAGAAGCTATTCTCTGGTCTTCAAGGCCCCCGCAACACCAAGAAACAAGGAACTCCTAAAAAGGATGCTTCCAAGCCATCCAATCCCTCCAATAAAAGAAAAACTCCACCAGTGATAACTATAGTCAAACCAAGCAGACGTCTCTCCAGTAGTGACTCTGATGAGGATGATCAACCTATTGCAATCGTCAAGAAATGCAAAACGATCCCACTAGCCATATGTGTGACCGGACCGATACCTCAGCCTCTCAACAGGCTCCGGTACTCCTTGGGATGGCCGCACATCCATTCGAAACAACCATCCTATACCACTCAGGCGCAAGCAGTGCGTCTGATTCACCATAATGTGGAGACTCCCCCTAGGTCAATCCCAAGAGGATGGCTCAGGCTCCCGCCCTTAGGTCTCCAGGGCTTCCCGTCTTCATTTCTTTTCCCCTGAGGAGTTGCACTCCATTCTTTTATCTGTCACCCAAACACTTCAAACACATCCCAACCGCAAGGCGATTCTTCAGCCTTTGGCAGAACTTAGCCGAGGCCAAACTTGACTTTTGGTTAAGGAGACCAAGGAAGCTCAAGAAATCCTACTCTGCTTACATCAGTAACAGGTGGTTTAGTCACGGTGAGCACAAATGTGCAAGGATCCGTGAACCCAAGGGACACCTCAGTGTGCTTTCAAGGAATTGACGACATAGATCTGAATGACTCATGGAGTAAGTATCAACCATCCAATGAAGCCGAAGCCAAGAAATATGCCTCTCTCCGTAGGGCATTCCAAGAAAGAAAAGCAAGACAAACGAAGCAGCTTCAGCAGAAACAACAAGAAATTCAATCTGTGGCTAAGTATTGGGCAGACGCAATAAACAATGCCAATACTGTAGCTACTTTCTACAAGGTCCATGCCCTGATGGATAACATGGCTGATACCATCCGTAAGGCTCAATAGGCGACTACTGATTAGAACCCCTCAAAGCCTCCTCCATCTCCAACTGCCAAAGACTCCCAAGATGCAGGCACCAAAATCGAAGTTAATTCTACTCCCACCTTTGGTTTTAAAGATGTTGATCTTCAAGAGGTCAATCAGGAAAGTCCTTCGGATGATGACCTCATGATGTCGTTGAAGAAGAGGAATCGAGTGGCTCTCATCACTCAACCTCCAAGCCAAAGGAGAAGAAAAAGAAGAAAAAGATGGTCGTCTCAAGAAAAGATTCCTCAATCTTCAATCCAAGGTTGACCAAATTCTGGCCACAGTCAAGTCTACTCAACCGCAGTCTGAAGACAATCCTGTCGCGCAGTCCTTGATCGAAAGGATTGAATGACTGGAAGCAAGGGAACGATTGGCTGCTGAGAGAATTTCTCTCACGGTTGAAATGGGGATAAGGTCCCTTAATAAAAACCGTCAAGCGGATTACAAGGAATTTATGGCTGCTGCAGAGCGCCTTATATCTGAGGTATCCGCAATAAAAGACAACTTGCAGGCAACCATCGCAGATCAATCTTCTCTGTCTCAGAAACTGATAGCTGAGACTCACACTGCATATTAGTCCACTATCGCAGTTCTCCATACAACCATCAACAAACTCCAACGTTCATTATCATCAAACTTCCATGGCTCCAAAATTCTCCATCTAACAAAGGAGATTCATCGACTGCTCTTCAACACCACTATTCCTGACAATCAGCAACTGGCTGAGGATCTCAACTCCCATTTCCAGGAGGTGTGTACTAATGTCGATGGCCTCAAACAATGGCTTGAGGATTCTCCGGGTTTGAACTCCTCAAGAGGGGGAAGTGAAGAAGAAGACCATCAAGAAGAAGACTATGAAGAAGATCATCATTCCAACAGCGCTTCTCAGAAAATCCCTTCACCACAACATCACTCTCCTCCACCGCAACAAAAAATCATTCCTTCCCCTTAAAGACCTGAAACTCCCCTACACTTCAAGAATTTGGCGGATCACATGTCCTCTTCAAGCTCAAATGACTTCCCTGTAACTAAGTAGAAGAAAGCTGAATGGAAAGCAGCTAAACTTGCAGAGCTCATATGGAGAGAGTGCGTTTTGACACCGTGATGGATGAATCCTTAATAAACTCCTGGATCAATCCCCACCGCAGACTTGTTGATGACGACTACAAACCATACCTCACGTATGCTGAACCTCCTTCGGATGGCTACTGGGATGTACCTATCTCCCCAAATGCTAAATACTTCACGGTATTTGAGTAGTTTGACCGCAACCTTCTTGATCACAAGAGACTGCCAATGGAGTTCAAGAGACTTAATCGATTCTATGCCAAGCACGCCTCTCCCATTGAGAAGATCTAGTCCAATGACAGATCTTCAGCAATCAAGAACTTCAAACCTCGCAAATTTATGAAGGCTAAATTTGTGCAATACACACTCACTAGAAGGAATCAGGACTGTCCGCACCCAAGCTGACTTCCCCAGCATGAACCCAGAAGAAGTCTTCCTGATAGCAAAGGTGTTCCAGAACAAGTGTGAAAAGCATCCGAAGATGAAGATAGCCCTTGAAAGGGCAAGTACTTATTTGAAAGAAATTTTCTGTGACTTCTCAAAGATCGATGCGGATATCCACCCAATCATTTCCAAAAAGGTTGATCTACCTCCTCTTGATCACGCACCAATGCCAACCAAAGGTTATGAAGAAAGATCCCTTAGTGCTACAAACTTTCCTGGACTTGGAGTCATCTTCAAAAGGAAGACTAATCAGGTCAAGTACTTCATCTCCATGGCTTCCATGAACCGCCTCACGAAGAAACAAGTTAAAATCTGTCGAACCGCAGTGGAAAAATCGAAACATACAACTGCCGAAATCAAGTTCGAGATTTTAAGAAGGATCAATTGGTTGGAAAATGTTAGGAAGTTTTGGTGGATCCTGATAAAGTTCCTTAAAATTGATAAGTGAAGAAAATTAGAGGTTACTTAGGGGGAAATTGTTGATACATGAAGTGACCCTCTTAATTTTGCCTACCGCAGTCTACAACTTTCCGCAGTCAAGCTTCCTCAACAATCACATCTGAAGTCGTCAAGCTACCACAGTCTTCTTTCTGCACTTAGTCTATTTTTATCTATCTCATGTAATACTCTCCATTGTCCAGTATGCCTTGCCTGGCTACGCTTAGAGAATGAATCACTTGTATTTCTTGAGTCTCTGTAAATAGAGCTCACGCTTTATCAGTCAATATAGCTCTCTGACTTTACTCATCTCTAAATCTGAACTATCTTCAAGTTATCCTTACTCATCCCATATCTTTCTTACTCTTTAAAATCCTCTCGAACACAACTGATTAATACTTCTCTTCGGAGCAAGTCATTCGTGACTCTATCACTAAGATTGATCTCACTCATTAACTTGGTTTGAATGCATTCCATCTTATGAATCAACTTATGTGTTTACTTGATATATCACCTGCTGTCATTTATGTTTCTTTACATTTCCGCAACTAACTATCTAACTATCTAACATATTAACTTATTATTGTTGAGCTTTTAGATCCGTTGAGATTAACTAATTCCGCAGCTATACTTGTTCTGACGTTTGTTCAAGTGTGTCTCAAGTTTTTCTCTCAACAAACATTATAACAAATGGAAATATGTAGATGACCTAAAAAGAATTTAGAATAAAATAAAGCAAATAAAAACACTTCAAACTTTTTATTGTTCACATGATTAGATTTCTCAATGAGGAAGCTCCAATGAAATCACTACCTAGACAATAGTCTCAATACTTTGTATTAACGATTCAGATTTCATATTTAATATGTCAAACCAAGCTTGAGCAAATAACTTTTATGCCAAATTAAATTTTTGAAAACAGTGTATTTTTAAAAATCATTTCACGAAAATTCTTTTATAAAAAATTAGATTGACCAACCCCTCCTTTTTTCCGAACTCGTCTAGTAAACATGATAAGCTCCATTATGGACATAAAATTCAAGCTTACTCCTATGATTCCACTACCGATGGATCAATCTCATTATACCACACATCTTTTTTGTCTTGATCATCTACTCAGATTTAACTTGCTTGCTTCTTGATTTCAACTTGAAATTCACTTGGATTTAACTTTGAGTTTCAAATTGCTTCAAGTTTCTTGATGTACCATTTCTAACATATGTATATTGACTAGCCGGAGATTTTACTTTGAGACCCACCATATCTTCAGTACTTCAAAAAGGATAATAAATTATGGGTATAACAAGAGTTCCCTCCTAACTTCAAAAGGTGTAAAAACTATAGGGTTCATTACTTCAAGGAATGATAAAGGTTATCCAAACTAAGTTCTTTTTAAGGTATTCATGGAAATTAATTTCAAAACACTATTCATTTTTCCATCCCACACTTCCATCGTAAAAATTATCCAACTCATATGTTGGTTCACATTGAAAACATTTAAAGCACTTGAAAGATAATTCTTAAAATTGATTGTAATGAGACTATTATTTTCGATAATTATCACACTTCATATTAACAGAGCTATCGAACGTAAATAATATCCTCATCTCATGTAAAATATTAAAAAAAATATTTTTTTTTGTTTTTTTACTTTTAAAATTTTTAATATGCAGAAAATAAAAAATAACTAGAAATAATTTTTTTGGGTTTTTAGTTATTATGAATGCACGTGAAAAAAAAGAAAATAAAATATTACTTTTGAATTTTTTATGCAAACGCAATGCAGAAAACAAAATGCAAAAAGAAAATAAAATTGAAAGAGAAAATTTAAAATATTTAACAAAAAATTCAAATGTTTATACTAACCCCCTCCCCAAGCTTAAAATTATGTCTTGTCCTCAATGCTCGGAGAGGAATGA
Organism: Lactuca serriola; assembly: GCF_051521515.1. Lineage (NCBI taxonomy): Eukaryota > Viridiplantae > Streptophyta > Magnoliopsida > Asterales > Asteraceae > Lactuca > Lactuca serriola. The sequence continues at coordinate 105,969,013 of NC_136415.1, forward strand.
ACAACACAATAAAGCTTATAAAAGCAAAAAAAAATGTAGCTAGGAATGAATCTACCTGATAAATTTGCTGAAATCTGATTTTGATGATGAATGTGAAGAAAAATCTAAATTTCAGCAACTCTGTCGATCCTTTGATTCCCCAACCTTGCTTGGAACTATGACCATCTCTTTACTGAAAGCATAAAAAAAACTAAAAACTACTCATCGGCTTGCCTCCCTGAAAGCCGCCCATTTTTAAATTCGTTTGCTTGACATTGCCCAATAAGATTAACTAACTGGTGTGGTTGGGACTTCTCTGAAGCTCAACTTTTTTCCTTATGACTCTAGATCCCTTCAAATATGGCAAGATGGGTGGATCTGGAACTTGTTCAACAAACTAGAAAGACTCCAGGTTGTCTACATATAATTTTTTCAGACAATTAAACTTCTTTCTTTTTCTGATCTTCATTTTCTTTCCATAAATCTTCTCTTCAGATTCATCAAACTTTCTTTTTTTCCGATTCATATCAAAAATCACATTTCCCTCTTTTTTTCCCCAAAACCATTTTTCTTTTGGATTCATCTCTGATTTTTCCATAGCAAATTGCAGCTCCTCCTCTTCCCAAACTTGTTTTTGTTCATCTTTTTATCAGTAACTAACTTCTCCTATTCTACCCCAAGCTTTCCTTTTCCAGCTCTTCTGATGCGGCAGATAAGTTTCTGTCTACAAATATATCTTGCACAGAGACATTAGAAAACTCACAGAAGCCCTCCGATAAAGGACTGTTGGTACCTAGATAATTAACAGAATTATTATCACAAGTATCATAATCATTCATTTTAAAATTCACCACATCACTATCAAATTCCATAAAAAGTGTACCAGTAACAACATAAATTTTATTTTAGGTTTTTTCAAAAAAGGTCTTCTAAAAATAACCGAGTTACTATCTGATACGTCTAAATCACCCATGTACAGAATATAAAAATCAACGGGAAAAATAAGATTATCCACCTAGACAAGAACATCCTCCGGTACACGTTTTGGGTGCACTGTCGAGCTTTCAGCCAACTGGATAATTGTCCCGATCTTTTGTAAAGTTCCCGTTTTTTATTTTTCAAAAAAGGAAAAGGAGAGGAAATTGACTGAAGCTCCTAAGTCAAGTGTGGCTTTTGGAAAAGTAAGGTTCCCCAATTTACAAGGAATCGAGAAAATCCTCAGATCCTTGCACTATAGAGGCAAACTTTTTTGCAAAATGGCAGAAATATTTTCGCTAGCTTTGACTGTTTCACTAAATTTCATTTTTTTCTTCGAAATACATAAATTTCAAAGAAACTTAGCATATCGAGTGATGAGTTGGATAACATCTAAAATTGGGATATTTACCTCAACCTTGCGAAAAAATTTCGTGATATCCGCATCCTTTCTTTCGTGCTTCGTACTCTTCTATTTTGATGACAATCATGGTAAAGGCTTGTATTCTTTCAGATCCGGCTTGACTGGTTTTGTAGTTTCTTTCTCTTCCATCTTTTCAAATTCTACTTCAACCAACACATCTTCATATTCCTCCTCTTTTTTTTTCAGACTCTTTTACATCTCCTTCTTCTACCATAAGTTACTCAAACTCTCCCTCATCTCGTTAGCAACAGATCAGGGGTGAGGCTCGGGTTAGGGAAAGAGTGAGTGTGGGTTGGACCCATATCTCACTATCCGCAGGAGCATGGACGGGGTTCCATGACTCATCAGTAGCAGGATAAGGGCGAGGCCCAGGATACGTGAGGCCTTCGGACATGATCCGTTAGTATGTGTTTAGCTTATGTGTTGTGATATGTTTATGTGCTTTTATATGTTAGCGGGCGAGGCCCTATGATAGGTGAGGCCTACGTGAACAGATCTGTATCCGAGCGGGGCTCGAAGCCAGGCGGGGACTGGAACGGCGGGGCCGTTGTAGCGCGCGAGGCCCGAGGTAGGGGCGAGGCCCAGGTTAGCGGGCGTGGCCTAGTATGTGCAGTATGTGGTTATGCATGGTATGTGGTAGGGTGGGGAACTCACTAAGCTTCATGCTTACGGTTTTCAGTTTTGGTTTCAGGTACTTCCGGTTGCGGAGGGAAGAGCTCGGGGTGATCGCATGGCACACACCATAGATTAGACAGCCTTGGAATGTTTTACTCTGATAACGAACATGTGTTTTGGAAACTATTACTTTGATCATGTTTTGAATCGATGATTTTGCTTTAAGTGATGTTTTATTAAAAGAAATTTTTTAGTCTTGAATTTTGGGACGTTACAAGTTGGAATCAGTGCCTTGGTTTGAGGGATTCGGACATGCTCTCGGGTGTGTCTGAACTCAAACTGAGGAATTGGTATAGAAGTTTTCAAAATGAAAAGTCAGTTTTGTAAAAAGAGAGTTTTGTAGAAAGAAAATAGTTTTAGAAAAGCTAAAAGAATTCATAAAGAAAAGAACTTTGAAAAGAGGAAAAGGGTGTGGTGCATGCAATCAGCCGAGCTTAAGTAAGTACCCCAAAATACCCATACAAGTTTATGATATGATTATCAGTTAGTAGAACAGCATGCTAGATTAGGACTAAGGATCTAGGGAGGATGCCTTATGTGCCTGTTATATGTGCTTTGAGCTGCATAATAGTGCTGATTAGACAGTAGTGGGATAGCCTGTTTAGGTTATGCCTGAGTTTATGAGTTTGTGTTGCATGCTAGTGCAGATTCTTGCTATGAGATCATGATTGCTTGTGTATGTTATGGTTAGATTTTCCCTTGTCTGAATGTTGTTTGCTTTGTGCATTGTGGGATTCCGAGTGATGGGAGTTAGCCATCAGGTGGATACGTCACGCCACATGTGATCAGGGTTGAATAATCTCAGAGTGCTGGATTTGGCCCTATTTCGCAGCTCTTGTTTGAGTCCAGCCGTTGTAGGGATGAGTCTTTTACTCGAAGGATTATCTGAGCCTCGTCACATGTGATGGTATTCAGGTGATGGCTAATTAGCATTACAAGGAGGCCTTCAGCAGCTGAAGACTGGTTTGAGTCGAGTTAGAGTTTTCCCTAGGGTAAGCCAAGGATGAGATAGTGCTGGGAGTAATAGTAGTAGATAAGGGACCTGGTGGAGTCAAAGCAATTCCTGAGGAAAGTACAGATAGATGTGGAAGGTAGTATGGGCCCGTGCTACTAAAAGCAGAGGATCCGTACTCGATTCGGGAAAGGCCAAGACAAGACCGGGAACCTGGTAGGGAGTGTGTTTGGTCTCGCAGCAGTGATGAGTATTCTGATAGTGGATGTATTATATTTTCAGTATATTGACATTGCGAGAGAGACCAGCGGGCGGATCAGGCGCCGGAGAGGGATCAGGCTCAGGTTCAGGAGCCGAGCAGCTCGAGGAGCGAATGAGGGAGTTGATATCAGCTGAGGTTAGGCGCAGTATTCAAGATCATACTCCTGTGATCTTTGGCACGGTCAAGGAGGGTATACTGGAGATTTTGGATGAGAGGCTGGGAGCCTTCCGTACCAAGATGATGGCCTTGGTGGGAGCGCGTACCTTGACATTTCGAGAATTTAGGGCTTGTGGGGCACCAGATTATCATGGGGCTAGGGACCCCATCGCTAGCAGCAGATGGTTGGTTGATGTTGCCAACGCATTCCGTACGAGCCGATGTCCTGAGGGGGACAAGGTCAGGCTCGCTTCCTGTCTTCTGAAGAACATAGCAAGGGATTGGTGGGAGGAGATTGGTCATGCTTTAGAGGATGATGCCGCGTTGGACGCGATGACTTGGAGCGATTTCTCGGCCAGGTTCAGGTCGGAGTTTTTGCCGATTATTGAGGTGCAGCAGTTGCCACGGGAGTTTTAGGATTTGACACAGACCACTGAGATTGCGGCGGAGATCACCGCCAAGTTTAGGGAGATGGCTCTTCTTGTACTGCAGTATGTCGCGGATGAGGAGATGAAGAAGGCCCGATACCATGAGATGTTGAGGGATGACATCAGGGAGTTCGTGAGCAGATCCAGCTGTAAGACGCTGGAAGATATGATTTCTCGGGCCAGGGAGAGAGAAATTGATTTGGAGCAAATTCGGAAGAGGAAACTGGATGAGGTTTAGGTAGCCACAGGTTCGGGCAAAAGGCCCAAGGGATCGGATTCGAGATCGAGGGATTATCTGGACCGCAGCCGGTGCGGGAAGTGTGGCAGGGCGCACAGGGGCACATGCAGGAGTGGTAGCGGTGGTGAGTCTGGCTGCTTCAAGTGCGGTCGGACTGGTCATTTCAGCAGAGATTGTACTGTTATCACCACACAGGGATCAGACTTGTTATGTTTTCACTGCAATCAGCGGGGCCACAAGAAGGCCCAGTGCCCCAGTTGTTTTCAGCAGGATGGGTGATGGCACCTGCCCCTGCAACTTTGAGAATCACAGACGGCCGTCAGGGCCGTGCAGAGGCGCCTGCGGTAGGAGGCAGGGCTTTTCAGATCGCTACAGGTATGGGATTTCCGTTTTCAGTTCTTTTATTTGTTCATGATTATATTGTTGTAGTTCTGCATCATTATCGGTATGAGTATTTTATTTTTTAACGGTTGATTGTGATCGAGTTATATGCGATCTGCATACCGTGGATATTCGAATGGTAGTTAGGGGATGTGCCCTATTGGAGAAGGTTACATAGGATGCAGTAACTGTAGCATGATTGGGAGGGACTTGGTATGTCTCGCTAGATCGCAGTTGTATAGTGTTAGAGATGGATTGGTTAGATCCCTAGCTATGGTGAGCTTGGGTTCCTCAACAGGTTGATATTGGAATGGTGGCAAGGGTTGGGATTTCGATCCGAGCATTGAGCAGCAAGGGTTAAGCAGGATCAGAATGGGGGAGAATCCTCCGAGTGTGCAAGGGTAAGAGCACGCGGATCCAGGATGAGTGCACGATCTCTAAGAAGGAAAGGAGGTAGTACAGCGTTTGATGTATTAAGGATTTCAGGGTTGGGAGTTTGACAAACCCCCCATCAGCTAGTGCGTGTGATGGTGATGGTTAGTATGTGGTCGGGAATTCAGGTTCTGGATCACCTATAGGACTCGAGGGAGTCGGAATGAGGATCTTGAGAGCTAATGGCACATGGGTGCCTGCGTATTAGTAGTCAGTGGTAGAAAGTGATGTAAGACTACGGGGCAGCCGTAGCATTCACTAGCAGTCAGTGGTGGAAAGTGTTGTAAGATTACGGGGCAGTCATAGCATTCACTAGCAGTCAGTGGTAGAAGGCGTTATAAGACTACGGGGCAGCCGTAGCATTCACTAGCAGTCAGTGATGGATGGTGATGTGAGACTACGGGTAAGCCAAAGCATTCCTTAGTAGCTTCATTAGCAGAGTTGGGGTGAGGCCCTTATCTCCTAGTGATTAGTCAGGGATCAGGAATGGGTAGTAGATGAGAATGATAGGGAGTTGCCTGTATAACCCTAGAGAGGTGAGACCTTCGGAGAGGCCGCTCCAGGATATAGTTGGTGAGACCCGTAGGCGAGGACCGTATGAGATTAACAGTGTAGGTGAGACTTGAGAGTAGGGTTGCTCAGTAGTATGGTTGGGTGAGACCCGTGGGCGAGGCCCGAGCGAGAGTGGTTAGACTAGTGCGACTAGGAGGTTAGAGGCGGGTGGGACCCGTGGGTGAGGCCTGTGAGTTTTAGCAGCACAGGTGGGACTTGGTAAGGACCTTAGTGTCAAGATAGGGGATCGGGGATCCCAGGATTGTTGTGCCTGGAAGGCGGAATAGATTGAGCAGTTATAGGTGGTCGAAATTTCTTCGAAAGTCGCTGGGAGCGACTAGGAGTTGTGTTGGGTCTAGCTGTTGGATTAATGTCTAAGTCCATAACTATATTTGGTATGTACTTGACCCGACCCGGCATGGTCCATTTGGGTTGCACTTCACCGACACAGTTTATATGGATAATCTTTTGAGAATAGTATGTTTATGATTAATATTAATATATTATAAGTTCTAATATATTAATATGGAATCATATTATTTAATTAGTATTGATCAAGAATTAATTTATAATTAATTAAGTGATCAAAAGGAACTAATTAAATATGGACTCTTATATATATGGAATGGGCCAAGTTCATTTAGTATAAGAACTTCATAATATGCTAGTTAGGATTAAAGCCTTGGAAAGTTCTTATTTGCATGTATTATAGAGAAAACATAGATCCAAGGTTTATAGGGTTGCATGTACACCATAGGAGTGTTAGAATGCTCAAAACGCAACAGTGGTATCAGAGCCACGGGTTGTTTTCTGTTATATTGATGCAAATAATTTATTTTCAAAGTTGAAAAAAAAAAGAAAAAAACATGAAGTTTGTCAAATTTTAAGATAATTACTTGTTCTTGTGAAAAACTAATTATTTGTAAAATTTGAATAATTTGCTTTATGAGTTGAATTAGGTCAAATTTAATAAAAGATAAAATGATATAATTATTTTATTAGTTTTAAAAGTTTGATCTAAAGAGTTTTATTTTTTGAAACCTCCATAAGTTATGGATATGAAAAGGTTTTAAAAAAAAATTGATTCAAAGTTTTTATGGTGTTACAAAATTTGGTGTTAATGTTTTAAAGGATTCCATAACTTAAGAATAAGTTATGGATCACCAAAAGTTTTTTGTGTTACCTTGTTTTATGAGTGAATTTAGATTAATGAATAAAATTATGTGATAGTTAGTTTTAATCCAAATTAATCTAAAAGAAGTTCATAAAATGTGTTTATGTAACTTATAAGTCACATTTATGAATCTTAAAACTCATAAAAGTTGTCATAGGTTACAAAATGAAGAGTCTTTTTCCACATTAAATTGTTTTATGACTCCATAACTTGTCCTCAAGTTATGGATGACTAAGAGTCTCTTCATTAAATAATAAATTAAAAAAAAAAGTGTAACCTTAATTAATTCCATAAGTTATAAAATAAAGAAAAGTTAATTCTTTTATTAGTTTAAAGTCTTCCATAACTTGTCCTCAAGTTATGGAACTTGAAGAGTTTTTGGATTAAAACTACTTTAAACACATAAGTTATGGAATTAATTAGTTTTGAATAGTTTCAAAACTTGCCCTCAAGTTTTGGAATTTGAAAGTTTTCACTTATGAATACTTTAATTCCAAGTTAGCCCTTAGAATTTTAAAGAATTAAAATTCAATCCTTATACTTTATAATATTATAAGTTAATAATATATATATATATATATATATATATATATATATATATATATATGTATAAGAGTAAAGTCAGTCTTACCGCTAGTACGCCTCATTCACGAAGCCGGTCTATAAGGTGGGTACAAGGTTGTTGCCTATAAAATGGCAACTTAATGGGTGTCCACTCTCACCCACCGCTTGCTTGACTGGTGGAGGGTCGTTAGCCGAACGGGTTTGACAGGACTATAATTCTCCCTTCATTAAAAGTATTAATGATAAATACTAAGTAACTAAACTCTTATAAATACCCAATCTTAGTTACTTAGGAAAATGTGAATAAGGTGCTAATCCATGAAATTACACTTTGCACTTTGTTTAAGTCGGTTAGTGGAGCGTGTGTGGTTAACCGGCACACTAAATCGTATTTAACAAGGTAGGCAAAGGGTAACTTAATGTTTATCATAGTATCGGTGGAGCGTGTGTGGTTAACCGGCACATCGATTGAGGGGTAAACACTTAAGGGTACCAAGTAATTTGCATGGTTACTTCACACCTTGTTTTGTGATCCTCGGCATCCCAGTCACAAAACCTGAAGGGCACACTCGAGATTGAAACATGCCATTGAACAACTCAATGAATCTCAATAGATCTAGGAGTTTCAAAACCAATAAAAACCTAATAATACATTTCGTTTATCTTGGTGGAAATTGGTGAATCGTCATTCACCTACCTTCAAATATTTTATAGCTTGGATTACGGCATCCCTCTTATAAGTTATAAAATAGTTTGTTGGGTCCTAGCCTTAATATTTCATATTGGGTGTTATATTAAGGACTTAAGATCAACTATCTTGAATATCTCCCAAAAGATGTCTGGTTTAGACATTTATGATCTTCCCAAATCTCTTGAAACAAGCTTTCCTAAATGAAGATGATTTCCCATGGAAATCATACTTCTTTCACCTCCTCCAATTATTCTCCCTAACCCACAAGTTCAAGGTCACTCAAGCCCTATTGGCTAGGCAAGGTCTAGGTGTGATCACATCTTGGAGATGTAGTCACATATTGACAAGCCGGGAGAGTTGGGTGTCAAAGTCTTGAGAAAGTTGGTGGTTCAATCACTTTCTAAGTCACATAGTGAGTTCCTTTGGGACACATATGAAACAGACTATGACAAGACCCTTAATGATCTTATCTATTTGTTAAGATCAACTTCCTTAAAACTTGATGGACATTGACAATAGTGACACAGGAAATCCAGAAAAGCATTCTCTTCCCAATGGAAAGGGATCGGCCATAGCCAAATCGGTTGACCAAATGGTAAAGAGAAAAGCTAAGTCTGTGATAGTCCCTTGTACCATTATCAAAGGGTCCATATGTTTATATTGCCAAAGGAAGGGGCATTGGTTGCGAAGCTGCCAAATTTACCTAAGGATGTTAAAGTCAATAAGTTTGACTCTACTTCAGGTAAATTCCACTATCTAACTCTGCTAAGTTTCTATTCTGAGATTCCCGATACATGATGTGACTGGGTCACATGGTGATGTTTTTAGAATCAAAGAAAAGTGAATAAACTTGAAGAAAGAATATGCTGAATCTGATGGCGTAGATGGATTTCTATCGCATAGTTTGAAGATCGGATTCTTGAGCTACTTCTTAGGAGTTATGAGATATTGCTTAGGAATAGATAACAACAAGTTTTCATATTGACAAGGACAAGTTCTTCCGCAAAGTTTTTAAAATAAAAGGAAAATTTTTGATTTTATTTATTTTAAAATATCCTTACAATGGCATCTATGGAAATTTTTGTTGCTTATAAGATTCCATTAATAGCAAGAGTGGAAGTATGAAATTGATTCTTTCATTTGTGGTAATGTCTAAATTTACCAAATAAGGAAAGATTCTCATCACCCAAGTTTCAATTGGACCGGAACTTGGAATCATGCAAGTTGTATAGCATGATGAATGAGAACTTTCAAGTATTGGAAAATTAAGACTAATTACTTGTTCACATGGATGTGTGAGTCAAGTGAAGGACTAAGGGACGAGTACACAGTCTTGTGCACTGATTAAGTCCACCACAAAAGATCGATAAGATTATTCGTCATAATTTACTATAGCTCAGTAAATATGGTTATACTTACAAGCTTAAGTGTAATTCTGAGACATTGGAAAAGGTTCCAATGTATGACAGAGCGAATAAGAAGAATCAAATTAGGTAGAAGGATAAAAGTTTCTCAAATCTGAAAAGATGGGAGAGAGTACTTTCGTATCAGTTTTGTGATCATCTTAATGATTTAGAGACCTTATCACAATTCATCCTCTAAGAGCCTTCTTATAGCTAAGAAGAGGAACTTGAATTGTTGAAGTGGTTAAATCAAGAAGATGATTCATACTTCGTTCCAAAAACAATTCTTAGATTTATACTCTAAGATTGTAACTTGAGTGACATGTCTTAAAGAAGGTTTAAAACTCTTGTACATTTGAAATTGGTAAGTTGTGATGTTTTGGATAAAACAAATACCAACTAAGGCCAATTGTGTGAAGTGTTTGTCTTGATTAGAATCCGCACTATCTCTTGGATGTTTGACAAGGGAGTCTTATATGTCAAGAGGACAGTGGGAGTCTTAATGGTCTTGAAAGTCTCAAGAACTAATCAAGAATAAACCTGAAGTTCTTCACTAGCACACGACTTGAGGTTTATAACCTATCGTGTTGACATATTCTGTGCCCATTCCAGTTAAAGTTGGCTTTGCATATGAGTTCTTAGAGTTCTCAATTTGTTGCACAACTACTTGGAAGCAATGGCAGGCCCTTGAGCTGCCAGGTGGCAAGAAATTAAGATTGAGTTCAGTCCATATGAGTTTGTATTTGTCATTATCCTTGTCTTGTGTCTATGGTTTTGACAATTCACATGGATAAGAACACATACACCATTAAATCTAAGTGTCATAAGGTTTCTCTCCGATTCATGAAAATGATGGTGAGGAAACACTTTCACTAAGTAGATTTTAGCTAGATAGCAATTGTGATATTTCCATTCTCAAAGTCGTTAGTGGAGCGTGTGTGGTTTACCGACACACTAACCTGGACTTGTGAGAAGTGGCAAAAAGGTCTAACCATTATGATTACGGCATCCCTCTTTATAATTGTTTAGACACACAAGTGTGCTATCTAAGGGAAGGTGTATGATTTTGATAAAGTTTTATCAAAACAATCTAGTATCAGAAATCTGAACTTTGGTAAGAAAGTCAGCTGATTTCTGAGTACATGTCAAAGCTAGTGGGAGCATAAGTGTTATGCTAATAATCATTATGTTAGTGGGAGCATGATAATTATGATAAATTATTGCAAGTTAGCAATGTTAATTATAGAAAACAAAAGGTTTCAATTGGGAAACAGTTGTTTTGCTATAATTAAGGGAGAGGAAATTATACTTCATCTCAAATCTATAAGCTTAGATCGTGAGTTTTTAATCATTTAGTCAAGGATATATATATATATATATATATATATATATATATATATATATATATATATATGAATTTCATGTTGGAATGGCTCAACATAAGAAAATTCTGTATATGGGTCCATTATTTGAGTTCTAAAATTCGATTATGATTACGGCATCCCTTTCATAATCTGAATTATGAGAACTTGGCAAATTGAAATAGAAATGTTATAGCAAAAGACTGGTTTAGTCTTTATGTGAGACATCATGAATCGATTCCCATATACTTTGGATATAGGATCGATTACATGTGCTATATTCATCCTTTCTAAAATTTTCCAAATGCCTGGGGCATTAAGAAGGGAAAAGGTTTAGAACTGGATATGACTAAAAGGATTAAAAAATTGTCGAGGACAATCTAAGGTTTACCAAAGATTGGGTGCTCAAGGACAGTTGGAAGTATAGTGATAATTTTGAAAGGACCATATTGACATAATCTATAAGGAGGCAACTCCTGTTCAGAAGTGATAGTCAAAATGGAATATGGAAATGTTTCAAAGTTAGAAATTATTCAATCTGTGTAAGATTAGGAAACTTAATGCAAGAAGGATGTTTCCAAGGAGCTGATCTCCTTTGGAATACTCTGTAATGATTGTTGTCAAGTCTTTCTGACTTTGTGCATAATCATTACAAGAGGATCAATGCATATAAGTTTAGAATCTAACAGATTTTAGTAAATGGCATGAATTTGGAATTCTTGCATTTGCAGTAAGGATTTGGGGGTGTGAAAAGAGAATCATTGGAGTTATGTTCAATTGATTTATATCACAAAGTAAAGATCATAGACAAACATAGTATGCATACTTGGGGTGTGGCATGACTAGTGTTTAGAAAACATAGTGTACATGCTTGGAGCATGGGACTACTATTGTTTTAAATTCAAGAATAAAGTTGATAGCTGAAACAATATACATGAATAATGTGTAATCATATGGTGATAAATAAAAGGTGTTTTATTTATGTTCATAGGTTTTGATACCATATTGGATTCAATTATTCTTGTGTTTCATTTTGCATGTTTTGACTTCCCGAATAAACTAGGTTATTCTTCCAGAATGACTAAGTTATTCAAACCATCCACAGTCGGTCATATGTTGGAAGTATATATGAATTAAGACTGTCATGGGTTGGCTTGTAGAGGTCTAAGGTGTTCGACAAAGGGCTACAACACTCATGAGTGCTCATAAGTTCTGAGTATTGGATTCAACCCACGCTCATTGGAATCACTTCATGGATTTTATCACGAGTGATCATGAGACGATAATATCTTATATTCTTCAAACCTAGAGATATGAGTTGTTACTATGAGTTGGTTGTACATTGATTGCACGAAAACGCATTTGGTAACTCGGTGCTATAAAACGTGCCTTTGTGTATGATTCAACAAGTAGTAGAACAAGCCATATGAGTCGAAGTTTATCCATTCCTTTTACCTTCGGGATAAAAGCGATATCTGTGGGCCCCTCGATGATTTGATGATGACAAATGGAAGTGCTTGGCCGGGCCAGGACTGATTTGATTTGTTCAATTAGTCAGTCGTCATAAATCGGAAATCGGGAAACAACAAATGGACAGGGAGAATGATTTTAATCCATGTCTCAGTCCATATGATATCTAGAATGGAGGAATATATGATCCCTTATCTAATGGACAAGTTCGTTGACAAGATCAGAGTTCGACAGCGACTTTAAGAGCTACGATTGCTAGTTAGGTTTGAAGTCATACGCAATAATAGTTTTAGACTTATCCAAGTGGGAGACTGTTGGATTAATGTCTAAGTCCATAACTATATTTGGTATGTACTTGACCCGACCCGGCATGGTCCATTTGGGTTGCACTTCACCGACACAATTTATATGGATAATCTTTTGAGAATAGTATGTTTATGATTAATATTCATATATTATAAGTTCTAATATATTAATATGGAATCATATTATTTAATTAGTATTGATCAAGAATTAATTTATAATTAATTAAGTGATCAAAAGGAACTAATTCAATATGGACTCTTATATATATGGAATGGGCCAAGTTCATTTAGGTTGGGCTAAGCTTTCATGGATATTCCATTGAGTGTTTAACCCATGGATCCTAGGAAATGAAAGGTCATCGGTATTAGGGTTTAACCCTAATCCTCCATACTATATAAAGATGTCCTTGGTTGGTGAAATTGGCACTAGTGTGTGGTACACTAAGAAGGGCTAGCCAATTTCAGTAGAGAGAACCAAGTATCCATATTCTCTAAAGTCTTCCAAGGTGTTTTGGTGATTTGTGATTCCATTTGAGGCTTCCACACTATTGGGGCTAAGCTCTTAAAGCTTGAAGACATCAAGCTACATCAAAAGGTATGTCATCTAACTAGTACTTTGTAGTATAAGAACTTCATAATATGCTAGTTAGGATTAAAGCCTTGGAAAGTTCTTATTTGCATGTATTATAGAGAAAACATAGATCCAAGGTTTATAGGGCTGCATGTACACCATAGGAGTGTTAGAATCCTCAAAACCCAACACTAGCTACCGGTGGGAGCCGGTAATCCAGACATTGATGGGTTGGTAGGGACCAGGGTGGTCTCAGTTCATCCGGAAGGCAGATGAGGAATAGCAGAAATTTTCAGTCAGTGGTAGTGAGGGTGAGCGGTCTATGGTGGAATTCAGTTAGTTGAATCAAGGGGTGCTTGGCACCAAGTTATGACAGAGAGGAGTGTCAGTGGTTACTGGCGGTGATGACCTGTACTGGAAGTAGCAGGGGTGATGGAGTTGGTGAAGGATAGGACCTTCACAGTGCCAGAGGAAATAGTTGGTTATGGAGCGTTGCCTTGGGAAGGCAAGGAAATCGCGCAAGGAAAGAAGGGGTGAACCCCTATGGGTCCAGTGCAGTACTCGGAGAGTACCAGAAGGATTGTCGGTTAAGTAAGTTGTGCTTTCAGGATGTTCAGGGTCAGGGTTGACCCAGGATTATTCTCTGCAAGGATTATTGTTAGTCGGAATGATCAGGCGGAAGACCAGCAGAGGTAGGCAGCTGGTGTTGGAGTGGTTAGTAGGAAATTGGAAGCAGATCGCAGGCGGTTGGCCATAGCAAACTTCGAGGATGAAGTTTAGATTAAGTGGGGGAGAGTTGTAACACCCAAAGTCAGAAAGGCCAAGAAAGGAAATGAAACCCTAAGTTTAAGGGACGACTCGGTGAGTCCAAGGAGAAACTCGGTGAGTCCGAGCGGGATCCAGGTCAAGGAGTAAGTGACCGACTCCGCGAGTCGGCCAAGGAGACTCGGCGAGTCTAGTCTGTACGAGGAAAACCCTAAATTCGGGACTTGGAGCCTATTTAAACGTCTCATTCTCTCCCCTAGGGTTCCTTTACTGCCTCTCTCACCCAGAATACGAACCCTAAGCCTCCATTGTTGTGCATTCAAGCTTTCAAGTCATTTTTGGGTAATTTGAAGGAAGAAGAAGGAGGGGAATCATTGAAGCTTCAAGGATTGGCCTTCGATCTGGAGTTTGGGAATCATTGAAGCGTCAAGGATATTCTTAACCGCAATCCAATGGGCTCTGCCAGGGTTCCCTTGATATCTACTAACCATGCTCAAAGCAAAAGCTACATCAGGGCGAGTACAAGTCATAGCATACATGATTGAGCCAACTGCGGAAGCGTATGGTACTCGGCTCATTTCAGCTATTTCAGCTTCGGTACTCGGACTTTGAGTCTTACTCAACTTGGCATTACTTTGTATCGGTAATTCTCCCTTCTTCGAGTTTTCCATACTAAAACGTTTCAGTACTTTATCTAAGTAAGTGTTCTGACTAAGTCCTATTAGTCTCTTACTTCGTTCTCTCACTATCCTTATTCCCAGAATATAGGAAGCCTCTCTGAGGTCCTTCATAGCGAAGCACTTCCTGAGCCAGGACTTAACCTCCTACAGAGTCGGGACGTCATTTCCTATGAGTAGTATGTCATCGACATACAGAACGAGGAAGGTTACTATACTCCCATTGGCTTTAACATATACACATGATTCATCTTCTCTTCGAAGCCAGGCGGGGCCTGGAACGGCGGGGTCGTTGTAGCGGGCGAGGCCCGAGGTAGGGGCGAGGCCCAGGTTAGCGGGTGTGGCCCAGTATGTGCAGTATGTGGTTATGCATGGTATGTGGTAGGGTGGGGAACTCACTAAGCTTCGTGCTTACGGTTTCCAGTTTTGGTTTCAGGTACTTCCGGTAGCGAAGGGAAGAGCTCGGGGTGATCGCATGGCACACACCATAGATTAGACAGCCTAGGAATTTTTTACTATGATAACGAACATGTGTTTTGGAAATTATTTACTTTGATCATGTTTTGAATCGATGATTTTGCTTTAAGTGATGTTTTATTAAAAGAAATTTTTTAGTCTTAAATTTTGGGACGTTACAAGTTGGTATCAGAGCCTTGGTTTCAGGGATTCGGACATGCTCTCGGGTGTGTCTGAACTCAAACTGTGGAATTGGTATAGAATTTTTCAAAATGAAAAGACAGTTTTGTAAAAAGAGAGTTTTGAGAAAGAACACAGTTGTAGAAAAGAAAAAAGAATTCATAAAGAAAAGAACATTGAAAAGAGGAAAAGGGTGTGGTGCATGCAATCAGCCGAGCTCAAGTAAGTACCCCAAAATACCCATACAAGTTTATGATATGATTATCAGTTAGTAGAATAGCATGCTAGATTAGGACTAAGGATCTAGGGAGGATGCCTTATGTGCCTGTTATATGTGCTTTGAGCTGCATAATAGTGCTGATTAGACAGTAGTGGGATAGCCTGTTTAGGTTATGCCTGAGTTTATGAGTTTGTGTTGCATGCTAGTGCAGATTCTTGCTATGAGATCATGATTGCTTGTGTATGTTATGGTTAGATTTTCCCTTGTCTGAATGTTGTTTGCTTTGTGCATTGTGGGATTCCGAGTGATGGGAGTTAGCCATCAGGTGGATACGTCACGCCACATGTGATCAGGGTTGAATAATCTCAGAGTGCTAGATTTGGCCCTATTTCGCAGCTCTTGTTTAAGTCCAGCCGTTGTAGGGACGAGTCTTTTACTCGAAGGATTATCTGAGCCTCGTCACATGTGATGGTATTCAGGTGATGGCTAATTAGCATTACAAGGAGGCCTTCAGCTGCTGAAGACTGCTTTGAGTCGAGTTAGAGTTTTCCCTAGGGTAAGCCAAGGATGAGATAGTGCTGGGAGTAATAGTAGTAGATAAGGGACCTGATGGAGTCAAAGCAATTCCTGAGGAAAGTACAGATAGATGTGGAAGGTAGTATGGGCCCGTACTACTGAAAGCAGAGGATCCGTACTCGATTCGGGAAAGGCCAAGACAAGACCGGGAACCTAGTAGGGAGTGTGTTTGGTCTCGCAGCAGTGATGAGTATTCTGATAGTGGATGTATTATATTTTCAATATATTGACATTGCGAGAGAGACCAGCGGGCGGATCAGGCACCGGAGAGGGATCAGGCTCGGGTTCAGGAATCGAGCAGCTCGAGGAGCGAATGAGGGAGTTGATATCAGCTGATTTTAGGCGCAGTATTCAAGATCATACTCCTGTGATCTTTGGCACGGTCAAGGAGGGTATACTGGAGATTTTGGATGAGAGGCTGGGAGCCTTCCGTACCAAGATGATGGCCTTGGTGGGAGCGCGTACCTTGACATTTCGAGAATTTAGGGCTTGTGGGGCACCAGATTATCATGGGGCTAGGGACCCCATCGCTAGCAGCAGATGGTTGGTTGATGTTGCCAACGCATTCCGTACGAGCCGATGTCCTGAGGGGGACAAGGTCAGGCTCGCTTCCTGTCTTCTGAAGAACATAGCAAGGGATTGGTGGGAGGAGATTGGTCATGCTTTAGAGGATGATGCCGCGTTAGACGCGATGACTTGGAGCCATTTCTCGGCCAGGTTCAGGTCAGAGTTTTTGTCGATTATTGAGGTGCAGCAGTTGCCACAGGAGTTTTAGGATTTGACACAGACCACTGAGATTGTGGCGGAGATCACCGCCAAGTTCAGGGAGATGGCTCTTCTTGTACTACA
Source organism: Lactuca serriola (assembly GCF_051521515.1). Taxonomy (NCBI): domain Eukaryota; kingdom Viridiplantae; phylum Streptophyta; class Magnoliopsida; order Asterales; family Asteraceae; genus Lactuca; species Lactuca serriola. The sequence continues at coordinate 105,985,729 of NC_136415.1, forward strand.
GTATGTCGCGGATGAGGAGATGAAGAAGGCCCGATACCATGAGATGTTGAGGGTTGACATCAGGGAGTTCGTGAGCAGATCCAACTGTAAGACGCTGGAAGATATGATTTCTCGGGCCAGGGAGAGAGAAATTGATTTGGAGCAAATTCGGAAGAGGAAACTGGATGAGGTTTAGGTAGCCACAGGTTCGGGCAAAAGGCCCAAGGGATCGGATTCGAGATCGAGGGATTATCTGGACCGCAGCCGGTGCGGGAAGTGTGGCAGGGCGCACAGGGGCGTGTGCAGGAGTGGTAGCGGTGGTGAGTCTGGCTGCTTCAAGTGCGGTCGGACTGGTCATTTCAGCAGAGATTGTACTGTTATCACCACACAGGGATCAGACTTGTTATGTTTTCACTGCAATCAGCGGGGCCACAAGAAGGCCCAGTGCCCCAGTTGTTTTCAGCAGGATGGGTGATGGCACCTGCCCCTGCAACTTTGAGAATCACAGACGGCCGTCAGGGCCGTGCAGAGGCGCCTGCGGTAGGAGGCAGGGCTTTTCAGATGGCTATCTTGGAGGCGCGATTAGCACTGGACGTTGCAGGTATGCGATTTCCATTTTCAGTTCTTTTATTTGTGCATGATTATATTGTTGCGGTTCTGCATCATTATCGGTATGAGTATTTTATTTTTGAGCGGTTGATTGTGATTGAGTTATATGCCATCTGCATACCTTGGATATTCGAATGGTAGTTAGGGGATGTGCCCTATTGGAGAAGGTTACATAGGATGCAGTAACTGTAGCATGCTTGGACGGGACTTGGTATGTCTCGCTAGATCGGAGTTGTAGAGTGTTAGAGATTGATTGGTTAGATCCCTAGCTATGGTGAGCTTGGGTTCCTCAGCAGGTTGATATTCGAATGGTGGCAAGGGTTGGGATTTCTATCCGAGCATTGAGCAGCAAGGGTTAAGCAGGATCGGAATGGGGGAGAATCCTCCGAGTGTGCAAGGGTAAGAGCACGCAGATCCAGGATGAGTGCACGATCTCTTAGATGGAAAGGAGGTAATACAACATTTGATGGATTGAGGATTTCAGGGTTGGGAGTTTGAGAAACCCCCCATCAGCTAGTGCATGTGATGGTGATGGTTAGTACGTGGTCGGGAATTCAGGTTGTGGATCGCCTATAGGAATCGAGGGAGTCGGAATGAGGATCTTGAGAGCTAATGGCACATGGGTGCCTTCGTATTAGTAGTCAATGATAGAAAGTGATGTAAGACTATTGGGCAGCCATAGCATTCACTAGCAATCAGCGGTAGAAAGTGTTGTAAGACTACGGGGCAGTCGTAGCATTCACTAGAAGTCAATGGTAGAAGGTGTTGTAAGACTACGGGGCCGCCGTAGCATTCACTAGCAGTCAACGATAGATGGTGATGTGAAACTACGGCTAAGCCGTAGCATTCTTTAGTAGCTTCGTTAGCGGAGTTGGGGCGAGGCCCTTATCTCCTAGTGATCAGTCAGGGATCAGGAATGGGTAGTGGATGAGAATGATAGGGAGTTGCCTGTATAACCCTAGAGAGGTGAGACCTTTGGAGAGGCTGCTCCAGGATATAGTTGGGAGAGACCCGTGGGTGAGGCCCGTATGAGATTAGCAGTGTAGGTGACACCTGAGAGCAGGGTTGCTCAGTAGTATGGTTGGGTGAGACCCATGGGCGAGGCCCGAGCGTGAGTGGTTAAACTGGTGGGACTAGGAGGTTAGAGGCGGGTGGGACCCGTGGGTGAGGCCCGTGAGTTTTAGCAGCACATGTGGGACGTGGTAAGGACCTTAGTGTCAAGATAGGGGATCGGGGATCCCAGGATTGTTGTGCCTGAATGGTGGAATAGATTGAGCAGTTATAGGTGGTCAAAGTTTCTTCGAAAGTCGCAGGAAGCGACTAGGAGTTGTGTTAGGTCTAGCTACCGGTGGGAGCCGGTAATCCATACATTGATGGGTTGGTAGGGACCAGGGTGGTCTCAGTTCATCCGGAAGGCAGATGTGGAATAGCAGAAATTTTCAGTCATTAGTAGTGAGGGTAAGCGGTCTATGGTGGAATTCAGTTAGTTGAATCAAGGGGTGCTTGGCACCAAGTTATGACAGAGAGGAGTGTTAGTGGTTACTGGAGGTGATGACCCATACTGGAAGTAGTGGGGGTGACGAAGTTGGTGAAGGATAGGACCTTCACAATGGCAGAGGAAATAGTTGGTTATGGAGCGTTGCCTTGGGAAGGCAAGGAAATCGCGCAAGGAAAGAAGGGGTGAACCCCTATGGGTTCAGTGCAGTACTTGAAGAGTACCAGAAGGATTGTCGGTTGAGTAAGTTGTGCTTTCAGGATGTTCAGGGTCAGGGTTGACCCAGGATTATTATCCACAAAGATTATTGTTATTCGGAATGATCAGGCGGAAGACCAGTAGAGGTAGGCAGCTGGTGTTGGAGTGGTTAGTAGGACATTGGAAGTAGATCGCAGGCGGTTGGCCATAGCAAAATTCGAGGACGAAGTTTAGATTAAGTGGGGGAGAGTTGTAATACCCAAAGTCAGAAAGGCCAAGAAAGGAAATGAAACCCTAAGTTTAAGGGACGACTCGGCGAGTCCAAGGAGGAACTCGGCGAGTCCGAGCGGGATCCGGGTCGAGGAGTAAGTGACCGACTCGGCGAGTCTGGTCTGTACGAGGAAAACCCTAAATTCAGGACTTGGAACCTATTTAAGCGTCTCATTCTCTCCCCTAAGGTTCCTTTACTGCCTCTCTCACCCATAATACGAACCCTAAGCCTCCATTGTTGTGCATTCAAGCTTTCAAGTCGTTTTTGGGTAATTTGAAGGAAGAAGAAGGAGGGGAATCATTGAAGCGTCAAGGATTGGCCTTAGATCTGGAGTTTGTGGAACCTTTCTGAGTTATTGAAGGTATTGAGTCATTTCCTTCCTATAGATCTTCTATGGTTGTGAGTTTTGGGGCTTTTTAAGCCATGGTTAGTCATCCATGTGAGTTACAAGCCGGATCTGGAGTTGCTACTTCTGATCTAAGCATATTTTGGTCTTGGGAAGCATAAAGTATCAGCCCTTGAGTTGATTTTGGAGCCTCCTTGCCTTAAACCCTAGTTTATGGTGTATTTAGCCTATATCTCCTTCTCTACACGTAAAGTTTGCAACTTTACCTGAGGAATAGGCTTGGGAAGGGTAGATCTACAGTTTGGAGTCCATGCATGACTCAAAAGTCCTCTGCATATATGTAGATCTGAATGGACTCGGCGAGTCCTTTGAGTGGACTCGGCGAGTAGCATGAAGATGAGGAGGAACTCGACGAGTGGGATGAACAACTCGTCAAGACGGATGAAGTTGGGCAGGAACTCGGCGAGTTTGAAGAACAACTCGGCGAGTCTGTTGAAAGTTGTCTTGGAATCGGCGAGTCTGTTCTTGGACTCGGCGAGTCAGGTCGCGAAACCCCAAACCCTTCGAGTTGAGACTCGAATCAGTGAGTCGAGTGGAGACTCGGTGAGTTGGACAGGTCAGGACTCAGAAATCAGTAGACTCGGCGAGTCATGGACTGACTTGGTGAGTCGAATCGCGAACGGATGGACTTTGTGATGGGTTTTGGCCATATGAACATTCTTATGTGCACATGCAAACCCTAATGCTTGGATCTAGGTTTCTCTAATTAAACATGCATTGAATCCAAGACTTCTAATGACTAATAGAGCATAATAACATATGAAATCAGAATTAGAAGTTTACCTTGAATCACTTGCTTGATTTTCTTGTCCTTGGAGCTTTAGAGTCACAAGTGTCACTCCTCTAATGGCTTACAAACACCAACTAGCAAGAGGATGATTTGAGAGAGAGGAGAGGGGATCAAAATCGTCCAGGGTTTCTTTCTAAAGCACAAGTGCCGATTTCCCTTGACCCCTAGGGTCTATTTATACTTGTAAGGCTCCTAGGGTTTCACCCTTAAACCCAAATTGGATAACTTAGGCCCTAAGCAATCCAATACCCTAATTGATAAGCCTTTGGACAAATTCTAAGCCTATCCTAAGCCCTAGAAATCGTCCACCATTATCCATAAGGGATTTATAGCCGAAAGTACAATTATCATACAATTGACAGTTTATGCCCCTTTATTCAATTAATCTCTTTAAGTCACCAAATTAATTCCTAATTAATTTATGACTTATATTAATCAAATAATAATATTATTATTCCTTATATTATTCTCATAATATATAAATAATATTTCTTCTCTCATAATAAATCATCCTGTCAAGTTGCTATGGTGAAGGCAACCCAAAAGGACCATACACAACCGGGTCAAATACTTGCCTAATATAGTTGCAGCCTTAGACACTATTCTAACAGTCTCCCACTTGGATAAGTCTAGTAACTCTATACAAGTATAATCCGATTAGCAATCGTAGCTCTCAAAGACGCTGTCAAACTCTGATCTAATCAATTTTTTCATTTAGATAAGGGATCGTACAGTCCTCTGTTTAGATATCATGCTGACAATTCTATGGAACAATTTGTCTAGCATTTGGTTTCTCGATCTCCGATTTATTTGACATAGAACTTAATTGAACACATCAATTTAGTTCTGACCGGGCCCGGCACATAAGTCAAATCAAATCATCGAGCGGCCAAGATATCGCTTTTACCCTCTTAGGATAAAAGTAACAGATAAACTTCGACTTATATGCATGTACTTATTCATTAATCAACTATACACAACAATGCGTTTTATAACATCAAGTTACTGATGCGGTTTCGCATTATCAATGTACAACCAATTAACAAATAACAAACCATATATCTAGGTTTTAAGACCATATGATATTATCGTCTTGTGATTACCCCTTTTATCACATTCCATAAGGTGATTCCAGCAAGCGCGGGTTTGTTCCAATGCTCAAAACTAGTTCATAAGCACTAATGAACGTTGCAACAAACTTTTGCTATGTCTAATTCCATTTAGACAATCTACACACCAATTCATGACAATCTTCATTCATACCTACTTCCAACATATGAACGATTGTGGACAATTTGAATAATTCGATTATTCTTAATAAACTCAATTATTCTGGAAGTCAAAACATGCAAAGTGAAACAATAGTTAAACAATTAACATAAGATAGTAACATTACTCATAAATAATAGTCCTTTATTTAATCATCAAATGTCAATTACATTTATCTATTACACGTTTCTACTACTATCTAATCTATGTTAATATCATCCTTCAGCCCAATACTCCTAGCATGCTGCAAGTGCTTAACCCTGCTCAGTCCCTTCGTAAGCGGATCTGTTGGGTTATCTTCTGATGATATCCTCTTAACCACGAGTTGTCCTTCTTCTACACGATGTCTAATAAAATGATATTTTATGTCGATATGTCGAGATCTACTATGATCTCTCGGTTCCTTGGTCAAGGCAACCGCTCCTTCATTATCACAGAAAATTTCCATGGGCTCCTTTATGGTAGGTATAACTCCAAGATCACCGATGAAGTTCTTCAACCATATTGCCTCCTTTGACGCTTCGCTCGCTGCAATGTACTCTGATTCACACGTTGAATCAGCTACGGTTTCCTGCTTGGAACTTTTCCAAGTTACTGCTCCTCCATTCAGGGTAAAGACCCAGCCCGACTACGAACGGTAGTTGTCCCTGTCGGTCTGAAAGCTGGTGTCACTATACCCTCGCACCTTCAAGTCATCACTCCCTCCGAGGACTAAGTACCATTCCTTCGTCCTTCGAAGGTACTTAAGGATATTCTTAACCGCAATCCAATGGGCTCTGCCAGGGTTCCCTTGATATCTACTAACCATGCTCAAAGTAAAGGCTACATCAGGGCGAGTACAAGTCATAGCATATATGATTGAGCCAACTGCGGAAGCGTATGGTACTCGGCTCATTTCAGCTATTTCAGCTTCGGTACTCGGACTTTGAGTCTTACTCAACTTGGCATTACTTTGTATCGGTAATTCTCCCTTCTTCGAGTTTTCCATACTAAAACGTTTCAGTACTTTATCTAAGTAAGTGTTCTGACTAAGTCCTATTAGTCTCTTACTTCGTTCTCTCACTATCCTTATTCCCATAATATAGGAAGCCTCTCCGAGGTCCTTCATAGCGAAGCACTTCCCAGGCAAGGACTTAACCTCCTGTAGAGTCGGGATGTCATTTCCTATGAGTAGTATGTCATCGACATACAGAACGAGGAAGCTTACTATACTCCCACTGGCTTTGACATATACACATGATTCATCTTCGCTTCGTACAAATCCAAACTCTTTGACTTTCTCATCGAAGCAAAGATTCCATCTGCGAGACGTTTGCTTAAGTCCATAAATGGACTTCTCAAGCTTACACACTCTATTTGGATGCTTCGGATCGACAAAACTCTCTGGTTGAGCCATGTAAACATCCTCGGCCAACTTCCCATTAAGGAAAGCGGTCTTGACATCCATTTGCCAAATCTCATAATCATGAAATGCGGCAATTCCTAGCATCACTCTAATAGATTTTATCTTCGCAACTGGTGAGAAGGTCTCATCATAGTCAACTCCGGGAGTTTAAGTAAAGCCCTTCGCAACCAATTGCGCCTTATATGTGTGTACGTTTCCATCCACATCGGTCTTCATCTTGAAGATCCATTTGCACCCAACGGTCTTACGTCCAGGCACATTATCAACCAAATTCCAAACTTGGTTGGCATACATGGATTGGATCTCGCTGTCCATTGCCTCTTTCCATTTTGTAGACTCCGGGCCTGTCATGGCTTCCTTATAGATATTAGGTTCATCTAAATTTATTAGTGTACTATCACTAATATACGTGTCCCCTTTCGGTAGTAATATGAAAACCATACAACTGGGGTTGAACTCTAACTCTTTCGGAACGTCTAAGAGGTAATGACACGTCAATCGGTTCAATCGGAGTTTCCTCCTTGGGTTGAGTGCCAGCGGTAGAGGTTCCTTCATCTATTGACTCTTGAATCTCTTCAAGTTTGATTTGCCTCCCACTGTCTCCTTAGCTTATGAGTTCTCACTCTCGGAAAACTCCTCTCCTCGCAACGAAGACAACATTGTCCTTCGGTCTATAGATGAGATATCCAAAGGATTTCTGCGGGTAGCCGATGAAAATACATGGCTCGCTACGAGGTTTAAGCTTGTTGTGAGTATCTCGTCTTACGAAAGCCTCGCAACCCCAAACCTTGATATGTGCTAACGAGGGAGCTTTCCCTGTCCACATCTCGTGAGGTGTTTTGGCAACCTTCTTAGTAGGGACTCGGTTAAGAATATGGGCGGCAGTCTCTAAGGCATACCCCCAAAAAGAGATAGGTAGTGAAGCACAACTCATCATAGAGCGAACCATGTCCAACAAGGTTCGATTACGCCTTTCTGCCACACCATTCAATTACGGTGTCCTAGGTGGCGTCAATTGTGAAACTATTCCACACTCCTTGAGATAGTCGTGGAATTCAAGACTTAGGTACTCTCCTCCTCGATCGGATCGAAGCATCTTGATTTTCCTGCCCAATTGATTCTCCACTTCATTCTTGAACTCTTTGAACTTTTCAAACGTTTCTGACTTTTTCTTGATTAAGTAAATATACCCATATCTACTATAGTCATCGGTAAAAGTCACATAGAAGCGGTTTCCATCCTTCGTGGTTGATCTAAACGGTCCACATACATCGGTATGTATTAGGTCCAATAGACCCTCGCCCCTTTCACATGTACTAGTGAAGGGTGACTTAGTCATCTTTCCAAGCAAACAAGACTCGCATGTGTCATCTTCCCTAAGGTCGAATGACTCCAACACTCCATCCTTTTGGAGTTGGGCTATGCGCTTCTTGTTGACATGTCCAAGACGACAATGCCACAAGGATGCTTTATCTATACCATTGGAAGAATCCATGCATAAAACATCATTTCCTAAGTTATCTACAATCATAACAGTTTCATAAATTCCATTACACGGTATTGCTTCAAAATATAAGACACCATTTAGATAAGCAAGAATAGAACCATTCTCATTATTAAAAGAAAATCTAAAACCTTGTCCAAACAAACCATGAAATGAAATGATGTTTCTTGCCATTTCTGGCGAATGGCAACAATTGTTCAAATCTAAACATAAACCATTCCTAAGCACTAAAGAATACACTCCAATCTTGGTCACAGGCGATGATCTTCTGTTCCCCGTGATTAGATTTATTCTTCCATGTTCCACATCCCTATTTCTTTTTAGTCCCTGCAATTCATAACAAATGTGGTAACCACAACCGGTATCAAGGACCCAAGAAATAGCATGAGATGAATCGTTAGATTTAATTGTATATATACCTGCGAAAGACGGCTTGATCTTTCCTTCCCTTATGGCTTGCAGGTAGTCTGGGCAGCTTCTCTTCCAATGCCCTATTTTATGGCAGTGGTGGCACTCTGTCTCCTTTGGGTTAGGGTTAGGCTTAGCGGGATCAACTTTGGTCCCACTAGAAGAGGAACCATCTTGGGACTTTCCCTTGCGGTGGCTCTTAGACGGAGCCTTCCTCTTCTTGCCTCTTCCTTGCCTAATGGCCAAAACAGGAGCAGCGGGTAGATTGGGAGTGGGTGCAACAGACTTGTCCTTGAGTTTGCTTTCAGCAACCCTAAGGAGACCTTGGAGCTTACTTAGGGTGACCTCTTCTTTGTTCATGTGGTAGGTCATCCTAAATTGATTGTAACACGGAAGCAAAGAATGAAGCACCATGTCGATCACCAAGTCTTCCCCAAAGTCAACATTCAACTTGCGAAGACGATCGACATACCTTTGCATCTTTTGCAGGTGCACGGTTAGAGATTCTCCATGACCCATTTTGGCGGAGATCATGTTAGTGAAAATCTCGTAACGCTCCTGCCTCGCGGTTTGGTGGTATCTCTCCAATAAGTCTTGGTGCATTTCGTACGGATACATGTCCTCATAGGACTTTTGGAATTTGGCGTTCGTTGTGGCTATCATGATGCAATGAACCTTCGTCGTATCACGTTCATGAGTCTTAAAAGCAGTCATTTCAGCCGGAGTAGCGATTTCTGGGTTGATTTTCTCGAGCTTCTCATCGAGGACATACTCCTTGTCCTCATAGCGAGCAATTGTGCGAATGTATCTTATCCATTCGCTAAAGTTCGTCCCATCGAAAGTCACCTTTTGGCAAAGGCTCATCAATGTGAACGAGCTAGTAGCAGCGTTGTTCGCGTTCGACATCTACAAATAGAAAGGACAAAGATAGATTAGAATTTGAATCCCTAATTATCACCCAATAAGAAAAATTAGGGCTAGGATCCAACAACAATATTTACATATTAGAAAAGGGATGCCGTAATCTAACATGCAAACAATTTGAATGTAAGTGAATGACGATTCACTAATTCTCCACCATGAAAACATAACTTTAAGTTGTAAATGTATTGAGAATTCCTAGGTTTGGATGAGATTCATTGAAACTTTTCAATGGCATGTTTAAATCTCGATATGCCCCTCTCGTTTGTGACTGGGATACTGAGGATCACAAAGTGGGTGTGAATTACCATGCAAATTCACATGGTGCCTTCATTGTAACAATCACCTATTCGATGTGCCGGTAAACCACACATGCTCCATCGAACTATGATAAACAATGAATCACCCTTTTCCACCTTTGCTTAGAACCAATTAGTGTGTCGGTAAACCACACACGCTCCACTAACTTCTTAGCAAGGGTGCAAAGTGTAATTTCATGGGATTGCATCAATTCACTTTTCCTAAAGTAACTAGGATTGGGAAATTTTGAAAAACATGTAGTTATTTTGTATTTCATATTATACTTTTAATGAAGAGATGAGGTTGCCCTATCCTACCCGTTCGGCTAATGACCCTCCACCGATCAAGCAAGTAGTGGGTGTGAGTGTACACCCATTAAGCGCCATTTTATAGGCCACAACCTTATACCCACCTTATAGACCGGCTTCGTGAATGAGGCCTACTAACGGTAAGACTAGCATTTTAATTATATATATATATATATATATATATATATATATATATATATATATATATATATATATTAATCTTGTAATATTATATTAGTATAGGGTTGAATTTTAAACTTGTAAAATTCTAGGGTTTGAAATTTAAATTGTCTAAATTAAACTTTTAATCACAAAACATAAATTTCAAAACTTGAGGGCAAGTTTTAAACTTTTCAAAACATAGAGGATCAAATAACAAATAATCTAAATTAACATTTAATCATATAATTATCATATTTGATTTATTTAATAATTTCTTGCAAAACAATTTACCAATTTAATCAAAATAATTAATCAATTATCACATAAGGAAATAAATATTTTATTAATGATAATTATCTTCAATTAGATCAAGAATATACTCATATATATCATAAAATCGGATTTATATTGATCTAATATGATAAAGGCAAGTATCTCAAAGATAAACAGCAAGAAATCCCGACATTTGCTCTTTCTGACGCTTGGACTCGCCGAGTACCCTAATGGACTCGCCGAGTCGAGCCTACTCGCCAAGTCCACTATGGGACTCGCCGAGTCCATCAGACAGAACCACAAAATTCGAATTTTGAAGGCATCAAACAAGCAACCAACGCATCAATTCAATAGAAACCAATCTAGGCTCTGATACCACTTATGGGTTTTGGCCATATGAACATTCCTATGTGCACATGCAAACCCTAATGCTTGGATCTAGGTTTCTCTAATTAAATGTGCATTGAATCCAAGACTTCTAATGACTAATAGAGCATAATAACATATGAAATCAGAATTAGAAGTTTACCTTGAATCACTTGCTTGATTTTCTTGTCCTTGGAGCTTTAGAGTCACAACTGTCACTCCTCTAATGGCTTACAAACACCAACTAGCAAGAGGATGATTTGAGAGAGAGGAGAGGGGATCAAAATCGGCCAGGGTTTCTTTCTAAAGCACAAGTGTCGATTTCCCTTAACCCCTAGGGTCTATTTATACTTGTAAGGCTCCTAGGGTTTCACCCTTAAACCCTAATTGGATAACTTAGGCCCTAAGCAATCCAATACCCTAATTCATAAGCCCTTGGACGAATTCTAAGCCTATCCTAAGCCCTAGAAATCGTCCACCATTATCCATAAGGGATTTGTAGCCCAAAGTACAACTATCATACAATTGACAGTTTATGCCCCTTTATTCAATTAATCTCTTTAAGTCACCAAATTAATTCCTAATTAATTTATGACTTATATTAATCAAATAATAATATTATTATTCCTTATATTATTCTCATAATATATTAATAATATTTCTTTTCTCATAATAAATCATCCTGTCAAGTTGCTATGGTGAAGGCAACCCAAAAGGACCATGCACAACCGGGTCAAATACTTGCCTAATATAATTGCAGCCTTAGACACTATTCCAACAGTTTGAGCATATGAACTCGGCGAGTCAGTAGGTTGACTCGGCGAGTAGGTTTGACCTGGGAGGTTGATTTTGACCAGGACCTTGACTTTGACTAGAGTTGACTTGGTTGTCTTTCGGGGGCCAGTCAGACTAAGTGTTGCATTGATATTGGTAGCTCGGGGAGCTAGGGGAGCAGGAGTTCAGAGAGTTGCCGGTCAGTAGCTAGTGGGATCATCAGCGAGTTCAGCCAGTGCAGGTGAGTTTGCCTTTTTGTGAATGGGTCTACGGCCACAATGTCGGCCCATGTAGTTATGAGTAGAAGACCCGGGGGTTAGCCCTAGGCACAGTATGCTACTATGATTTTCAGGACGAGGTCCAATGATAGTGGGCGGGTGCCCAAGGAATGGTTTATGTGATTTTTTATACTTGTTATCTGTGTGATACTTGTATGTGCCTGGTAGGGAGGTGAGGGTGGGCGAGGTCCCGTAGCTCACCAAGAGCAGAGTGCGGATGGTGTTCCACATCTCGTTAGCAACAGATCAGGGGCAAAGCCTTGGTTAGGGAAAGAGTGAGTGTGGGCTGGGCCCGTATCTCACTATTCGCAGGAGCATGGACGGGGTTCCATGACTCATCAGTAGTAGGATAAGGGCGAGGCCTAGGATAGGCGAGGCCTTCGGACAGGATCCGTTAGCATGTGTTTAGCTTATGTGTTGTGATATGTTTATGTGCTTTTATATGTTAGCGGGCGAGGCCCTGTGACAGGCGAGGCCTAAGTGAATAGATATGTATCTGAGTAGGCTCGAAGCCAGGCAGAGCCTGGAACGGCGGGGCCGTTGTAGCGAGCGAGGCCCGAGGTAGGGGTGAGGCCCAGGTTAGTAGGCATGGCCTAGTATGTGCAGTATGTGGTTATGCATGGTATGTGGTAGGGTGGGGAACTTACTAAGCTTTGTGCTTATGGTTTCAGGTACTTCCGGTAGCAGAGGGAAGAGCTCTGGGTGATCGCATGGCACACACCATAGATTAGACAGCCTGTGAATGTTTTACTCTGATAACGAACATGTTTTGGAAACTATTACTTTGATCATGTTTTGAATCGATGATTTTGCTTTAAGTGATGTTTTATTAAAAGAATTTTTTTAGTCTTGAATTTTGGGATGTTACAATTTAAGTTCGAAATTTTGGGTTTCTGGAAAAATGGTACAGCGGGGCTGTTGATTGACTTCTTGAGTGGCCCACTCTCTAAGAGTCTTTGTTCTTCGTCTCCACTCATGTCTGATTCTTTAGATTCAGATTTTGAAGAATCTGTGGATTCAGATTTAACTAAGGATGTTGGGGAATATATTTTATAGGGACTATCAGAAGGTGGAGATGGGGGGCACTTTTGGAAAAAACATATCTGAATCGTTCCACAAAGGAGTGCCTTTTTGTGTGATGATTTCTGGAGGTAATGAAGATGATGATGAACCAGCTGATTGTTTTCTCTTTGTTGCTTCTTTCTTTAGTTTCCTTGCAGTTCGTTGGATTTCTGGATCAAAAGCTAGAGGAATACCTTAATGGAATTTATAGGCGTAAAACTATTAGAAAGTACTATGTCCCGACGCCATGTTAGACCGATTTTCGCAACCGATTTAAACAAATACAATAACCACTGTCAGTTACACTAAAAATATAGCACAGGGAAGCAAGGTCGAATCCTCAAGGACACAGCCTAATGTTCGATGCTTTTTGCATTAGCACATTCTAGTCAAAATAGAAAATATAAAAGGGGGTTTTTGAATTAACTAAAAAAAAACTAAAATTTGTAGTGATATTAAATTAAACGAAAATTTATATTAAAAACGATTTCAGTTCTGCTGTGACTTTCCTAATCATGCAATCAGTTCATATTTGGTTATCCAAAATGCGTTCTATCTAAGCTGGTACTGAGAAAAACTAACAAGCTCTAGTATAATCTCTTTTACCTAAATTAGTTAAGCAAAACAAACACTTTCACTTAACCCTAACCTTTTACTGTTCAATTTAAACAAGCTCGTAATTAATTCAGAAAATTTGCATTAACTTCTATGTAAAATTCCTAGTAATATCCAATACTTCTCACAAGCTCGAAAGCGTAAATGTATGATTTTTTCAGTTTATACCAGAGTTAAATCCCAAAACAGAACCAATCTAATACTTGTTACTTTTTACCAGTTGACAAGAACAATTATAGATTTTATTAACTTATTAACTGGAATGATAAAAACCATAGCAAGGTGATCAGACTAAGAAGAATTAAAAACGAAAAATTCATTAAGCTCAAAACTAAAAAAATATAGATAGAAACACAAAATGAAAGTCAGATCTTAAAACTAATCACATGAAAAGTACTAGTCTATGCATAACTAAAAAGTAAGGTTTAGCCAGATATGGCTAAAAACGAAACTACAATCGGAAAAAAACATTTACTAATAAATCTTCTAAACTAAATGAATGAGATGATTCACAGTCTTTAGATCTTCAAAAGTCATTGAAAGAATTCAAAAATCGCCTTCAGAAGTGGTTTTCGTCGTCTGGAATCATCCTTTTTCGCATTTGATTATCAGGGTTGTATTTATTGGCGAAACAACAAATTCCAGAGAAAGAAACTGATAACATGCGATCACATATAGGCTATATGTGATTATAGGTTTCCTTAAAAACGTGTACTAGGCCGATTTAATGATGTACATTGTTGTTATGGGTTTTTTGGACAACATGCGATCGCAGGTTCACAAACATGATAGTCGTCTGGAATTGTGTCTAGCTTTCATAACAATTTGAATCTCGTTAATCAGAGTTATGGTTCATGATATATGGTCAAAATACTGACAAGGGGTCAAAGTTGCCAGCAATATCTTTAGCTTCATATTGTAGCAATCTATCTTCGTATGATCAATTTGATCGAATGTTTCTTGACGAAAACATTTTCCAAGAATTCTGCAATGTCCTCCTTCATTTGCAATTTCATTTAGGCACCAAATATGTATTCAACTGCCGCCAAAGTACTGCTTCATTTAGGCACTCTCCGACCTACTCTCTGCCATCCTTTGCACAAGGAGTCCCTACCATCTTTCCCTAACTAGCTTGTGGATACAATTACATATTCGCTTACCAGTTAGTTAGAGCTAGCTGGAACCCCTATCATAACAAAGAAAGCATCATTCGTGCATTGAGTAACCATTACCAAGCATAACCTAATCAGGCTATCATAGTGCTGACTAACCAGCCGCGGCATAAAGCTCAATAAGCTCATACAACAGGCATATAAGGCATCCTTCTTAGATCCATAGCCCTAATCTAGCATGCAGTTCTCATAATCACATAACAGGCATACAAGGCATCCTCCCTAGATCCTCAGCCCTAGTCTAGCATGCAATTCTCATAAGCATATCATATAAAATAACATATCATGTATGGGTATCTTGGGGAAAACATACTTGAGCTCGGTCGGTCGCACGCATCACACACCTTGTTCTTTCTCGAAACTCCTTATTTTTAGATTTTAGAAAACCATTTTCTTATAAAAATGTTTCAAGCCCTCGATTTGATTCCATACACTCCTGGAGGTGTGCCCGAATCCCTCAAACCAAGGCTCTGATTCCAACTTGTAACATCCCACGATCGACACCAAAAAAAAATTGTTTGATTAAATTACTTATAAAAATAGTTTACGGCAAACATGGTTGCTATCATTTCAAAACACCAAGTCACGAATCACAAGTCTCGAAAACCGTACATAAAGTAGTAAAATGTCAGAGTATAATCTCAGGGTTCTCAAGTGGAAATCATATGTGTGCGATGCGCTGCTACCCTGCCGGATCCATCCCCTTAGCTGAAGAGGTACCTGAAAAGAAAACTAAAAAAAGGTAAGCATGAATCTTAGTGAGTTCCCCCATCATACCGCATACCATTCAACCATACATATTGTCGGGCAGTTCTGGGGTGCCCGACCTACCCGTGTCGAGCCATTCTGGGTGCTTACCTATCCGTGTTAGGCCATTCTGAGGTGCCTGCCTACCCTCCAGTCTATCTCACCTGATCACGTAGACTATTTCACCCCCTACTACTATCACATAATAATACATATCATAATCATGTTGTCAAACATATTTGGGGTGTCCGACCCACCCTTCGGTCCCAACGACCGAATCGGGGGCTATTTCCCTTCCTACTACCACCAACACATAGAACATATCATACTAACAAATAGAACACATCTAATAATAGCAACCAAACAATTATCACATAGACAATCATCTTTACTGTAATCAACTACTAGTGGGTCGGCCTTGGTGCCATAGACCCACTTCTACTGGAAGGTAACACACCTCAATGTCGTGTAGTGTCTACACTGTCCTCGGTACGGAAACCAACTCTTCTCTACTCCTCGATCCCTATACGAAAACTTTTCTTAGTTATCAATTCATACTCATAACCCTTAAAATGGTCACTCAAATCCCAGTCAAAGTCAACATAAAAACCTTGGTCAAACTCTACCTTGTTTGACTCGACTCGCCGAGTTGGTCCACTAACTCGCCGAGTCCCCATGTCCACACACTACCATAATCCCGTCCTTACTCGTTGAGTCTAGTAAGATCTCGACGAGTTCGCCTTCAACAACAAATCGAACTATCTTCAACCGAATCGCCGATTTCGTCCTTGAACTCGTCGAGTTCATCTTCATCCATATGAATATGTTTAGTCTATGACTCGCCGAGTTCCAGAAAACATTTTGGGGAAAATGCAACCCGACTCTCTGAGTCACCCAAGTGACTCGCCGAGTCCCTCTTTGTCCAAAAGTATTCAGTCGATTATAATGGGTCTTAATGAATCAAAACCATAGATCTAGCCTCCTAGGGTCCATTTTATACTTAAAGCTACAAACTTGATGTCCATGCATGGGGCCTTTGGCTCAAAAAGCCATAAAAAGAGGTTTATATGTTGCATGTGTCTCCTAAGGCCATAAAGTTGGCACCTTTATGCCATGGGAACCCTCAATGGTTCCAGATCTGAAGTGCAACTCCAAATATACACCAAAATCCGAGTATAGCCTCTGAAAAGCTTAGAAAAGGTAGAGAATAGACCCAAATCAAGATCTAAGTACTGAATAGCCAAGGTATCAGCTTTATACCTCAAATGAGCAGGAAATATGCCAAGACTTCTGGATATACTTGATCTCTCTTGATCTCCCAAGCTTCCTTCTCCTCTTCCAACTTCAAATTCACAACAAAAGGCACCAAAATCTCAAGAACAATAAAATAAGGCTTAGAGTTTTGAGTTAGGATTTCTCTGGGTTGGGAAGGAGGATGGGGGCTAAGTTAAGGCAAAATAAGATGTTTAAATAAGGTGGAAACCCTAACATTAGATTTTCTTCTAGACAACTCCTACTTGTCGAGTCGGTCCCCCGACTCGTCGAGTAGGTCACTAAACTTCCGGGTCCAAAGTCGAGTCTACTTGACAAGTTGGGCCTCCAACTCGCCGAGTCCCAAAACAAAACACGAAAAATACTTGAATTAAATACGTACCATGAAACCTGGTGTTATATATATATATATATATATATATATATATATATATATATATATATATATATCTCCAGAGAGAAAGAGAGATGGAAAGTATAACATATGTATGGGTTTTAATTAATTATTTTTTTGAAAAGGTACAATTACAAAACGAAAAAACATATTTAAAATATTTAATTAAATATTTTCGACATCACCCTATATAACATATGATTAATATATTAACGATTAAACCACAATATACAACGACTGTATTACAATAATCTAAAAACAAATTAGTATAACAAACTTACAAATTAAAACCTCTAATATAATAGAATATCTCCAAAACCTCTAATATAATAGAATATCTCCAAAAGTGGTCATAAGACCTAAACCCAACACAAAAATCTTTAACTTTGTTTTCTTTCTAAAATTTGTATATGACTTGTACGCACATCTTCCTAAAATATTGACATTTTTATAGTAAACTTTTCACTAAATGCTAATTAAACATAATATAAGTTATAAAACGTTTGAATGTCAAATCATAGTTAAGAAAACTTTTGAGTTGCATTAGTTAAAAAAAGGGGGTTTCAAATGAATGTGGTACCTTGTTTTCTAATTACATAAACAAATATGAGTAACCAAACATAAAAATGTTATCTTTATGTAGGAAAAATATTTTAGTTAACTAAGAAATTAAATAATATAAGTTTAAGAGTCAGGAGTTTCAAAACATTAATATTTTTATTAATCAATCAATTAAGTAACAAATGTTGAAATGTTTACAATAATTATTAAAAAGCATTTGAAATATTAGATTTTAAATGAATTATGATTAAAGTTTTTTGACCTCTATTATATATATATATATATATATATATATATATATATATATATATATATATATATATACATACATACAGAGAGAGAGAGAGAGAGAAAGAGAGACAGAGAGATGGAAAGTATAATATATGTATGAGTTTTAATTAATTATCTTTTTGAAACGGTACAATTACAAAATAAAAAAACATATTTAAAATATCTAATTAAATATTTTTGATATCACCCTATATAACATATGATTAATATAATAACAAATGTTGAAATTTTTACAATATTTATTAAAAAAGCATTTGAAATATTAGATTTTAAATTAATTTTGGTTAAAGCTTTTTAACCTCTATTATAATATATATATATATATATATATATATATATATGTATATATATATATATATACATATATATATATATGTATATACACACAGAGAGAGAGAGAGAGAGAGAGATTGAAAGTATAATATATATATGAGTTTTAATTAATTATCTTTTTGAAACGGTACAATTACAAAATAAAAAAAAAACATATTTAAAATATTTAATTAAATATTTTCGATATCACCCTATATAACATGTGATCAATATATTAACGATTAAACCATAATATACAACGACTGTATTACTATAATCCAAAAAACGAAGAAAATATAAAAACGAAGTGGTATAACAAACTTATTGGTTAAAAGCTCTAATATAATAGCATATCTCCAAAAGTGGTTATAAGAGTTCAACTCAACACAAAAACCATTAAGTTTGTTTTCATTATGGAGTTTGTATATGATTTGTATGTATATATATATATATATATATATATATATATATATATATATATATATATATATATATAAGTTTTAATTACTTATCTTTTTGAAACAGTACAATTACAAAATAAAAAAACATATTTAAAATATTTAATTAAATATTTTCGATATCACCCTATATAACATATGATCAATATAATAACAAATGTTGAAATTTTTACAATAATTATTAAAAAGCATTTGAAATATTAGATTTTAAATAAATTTTGGTTAAAGTTTTTTGACCTCTATTATATATATATATATATATATATATATATATATATATATATATATATATATATATATATATATATATATAGAGAGAGAGAGAGAGAGAGAGAGAGATGGAAAGTACAATATATGTATTAGTTTTAATTAATTATCCTTTTGAAACGGTACAATTACAAAATAAAAAAACATATTTAAAATATTTAATTAAATATTTTCGATATTACCATATATAACATATGATCAATATATTAACGATTAAACCACAATATACAACGATTGTATTATAATAATCCAAAAACGAAGAAAATATAAAAACGAAGTAGTATAACAAACTTATTAATTAAAAGCTCTAATATAATAGCATATCTCCAAAAGTGGTCATAAGACTTCAACCCGATACAAAAACCTTTAAGTTTGTTTTCTTTCTGAAATTTGTATATAATTTGTATGCATGTCTTCCCAAAAGATTGGTCTTTTTATAATAAAATTTTCACTAAATACTAATTAAACATAATATAGGTTATTAAACTTTTGAGTGTTAAATCATAATTAAGAAAACTTTTGAGTTGCATTAGTTAAAAAAATGGGTTTCAAATGAATATGGTTTGAAGAAGTTAAAAAATGTTAGCTTTGTAAGTATGTATGATATAAATACGAGAAATATATTGAATTATTGAAATTGAAGTTTTCGTTTTTATTTTTAAATTTATACATATGTTTATACAAATAAACAAATGAAATAATTTGAGTTCAATTTTTGAATTTTGAAATTGTAAGAAAATTTGCATTAATTAATTTGATATCCATTTATTATTATATTTATTACAACAATATTATATAAAATTTAATAAAATGGAAAAACCCCATAAATAACAAGTGGAAAAAACTTCATTTAAAAAAAATGTTATATTTATTACACCGTTCGTTTCTACAAAAAAAAAAAAAAAAAAAAAAAAATGGATACGGTTTCTGTAAATTAGAAAAATATTTTTATAATTTATTTTATGTATGGAACCAAACTGATACATAATTTTTATTGCCAAACTATAAAACCTAAAACTAACTATTCATTTCTCCTTTCTAATTAGATTTGTATAATAACTTTTTGATCACATTTGAATTTAATGTAAAAAATCTTTTCAAAAATAATTTATAACAAAGTAAACAAACTGACATAAACATTAATTGAAAAAATGATGGCACGACGGAAGTAAAACAATGATAATAATAGAGCACTAGTGATGACCTCTTTAATGTCTTGCAAATACCCCTATAAATATGATATGTGACTGTCACCTCCAACCTTACCATCACTTACTATATTAACACTCATCTACTTACTACTCTCTCTCTCTCTCTCATATATATCTATATATATATATATATATATATATATATATATATATATATATATATATATATATATATATATATATATATATTATCATAATATATTATAAATACAATATTTTTTTTTCACCACATTCATTTCAAACTCCCACGACTTTTCAATTTCTTTTTAATAATAATTCTAAATTGGTTAATAAGGTTAAATATATATCAAATCTAAAATATAGTCATATATAAACTAAATTTCAATATTAAAATAAGGGAAATCTCCAACAAAGTCCTAAAATTTTAGCCTGGTTTATGTTTTAGTCCTAAACTAATTTTTGTTTACGAAAAAGTCCCAAAAACCGGCAAAAATTTGCATTTTGACCCTTTTTGACTGGTTGGAACAGGTAACAAATTAATTTAAGACTATTTCATAAATTGACCCAAAATATTGAGACTTTTCTGCAAAAACAAAAAATATTAGGGTTTTTCTGCAAAAAAAAAACCTTATTATTATTATATTAAAAATATAAATAAGTATACTATTTTTTAAATTTGTTATTATTAATATTATTAATAATACATATAAATACATTTAAATTAAAAAAAAATCTTAAAGACATTTTATAAAGGTGAAGGTTGAGCGGATGATAATGCTTTAAGCTTTGAAATCGTGAATGTCTGTTTGTATATTCTAACTTTGTATATGGTCGTTTCACATTTGTTATTATTGTTTTTAATTCAAAATATTAACATTTAACAATTTAAAAGAAGCTAATGATTTTTCAAATCGTTTACAAACAGTGAGCATGTGATATGCATGTATGTCTTGTGTGTAAGTATTTGAATTACCAACATGTGTGTTGCTCTTTTTCATTACTTTATCCTAGTCGTTTTTTTTGGAAACATAGCAGATATAGTGTGATAAAGCAAAATAAATCATATTACCTTCTATTAAATAAGATATTTTAATTAATATTTTTGAATTTTGATATGGGCCACCAATGTACATATTTATTGTGGATCTTTTGGATTTGAAAAGAAATCATTCTACCTTAAGAAATTTTATATACAAAGTGAGAAATTCTTTTATCTTAAACTATTTATACATATTTTTACAAATAGTCAACTTCTTTTAAATTGTTAAGTGTTAATATTTTGAATTGAAAACAATAATAAGAAATTTGAAATGATCATATACAAAGTGAGGACATACAAGCAGTGATTTCAATGCTTAAAGCATTACCATCACCACCACCTTCACCTTTAAATAATTTTTTTAATATATTTTTATTTAAGTGTATTTATATATATTATTAAAAATATTAATAATAATGAATTTAAAAATTAGTATACTTGTTTATAATAATAATAATAATAATAATAATAATAATAATAATAATAATAATAATAAAGTTTTTGTTTGCAGAAAAGTCCTAATATTTTTTTTGCAGAAAAAATCCCAATATTTTGGGTCATTTTGTGAAATAGTCCCAATATTTTAGGTTAGTTTATGAAGTAGTCCCAAATTAATTTGTTGCCGGTTCCAACTGGTCGAAAGGGGTCAAAATGCATACTTTTGCCGGTTTTTAGGACTTTTTCGTAAACAAAAATTAGTTTAGGACTAAAACGTAAACCAGACCATAATTTTAGGACTTTATTGGAGATTTCCCTTAAAATAATATTTTTACTTTTAGTTATAAAGTTATGTTTTTTAACTTTTAACATATTATATTTACTTTATTAATATTAATATATTGTTGGATGTAAACCATTATCATTTTAAGATACAATTTTGGACAATTTGTATAAAATACTTAAATTGTTAATTTAAATATAAAATTACAGGGTCAGGTTAAATATAGATTTAAATTTTACTTAAACAACCCAGAAAATATTGTGTAAATAGTAAAAAATGATACATTGTAGTTTCTTTCTAATAATGATTATAAGTTGGTTAATAAAGTTAAATAAGCATCAAACCGAAAGTGTAACCATAGATAAACTAAATTTCAATTTTAAAATAATATTCTTACTTCTACTTATAGAGTTATGTCTTTAACTTTTAACATATTATATTTAATTTATTAGATTTAAAATGTTGTTGTATGTAAACTATTATCAGTTTAAAGCTAGAACTTTTGAACAGTTTGGACAAGATACTTAAACTGTTAATTTAAATATAATATTACAGTGTCAACTTAAATAGAAATTTAACTTCCACGTAAAAAACCAAAGAATATTTTGTAAATAGCTAAAAAGGATAAATTTTAGTGATAAATGCAAAAACTAAATTGTAATTTCAAATTAACTAAAATATTTCCTAAAGATATTTTTATAATCGTTAAAAGTTTTCAAATAAGTAGCTTAAAATAACTTATAATAAAAATATTTAAAAATGATTCTATATAAATGATTATATTGTTACCTTTAAAATCAAAAAACAATGTTTGGTGTTTTAAATAATTATAATGATAGAAATTAAAACGTTAAGCAAATAAATTTTAAAAAATTAATTAATAATAACAACAACTATAAATAACGTTAAGCCATATATTATATTTGATTTTATTCATGTATTTCTCGCGAGTAGAAGTCATTCAAACAATTGAGATTATGCAATTATAATAAATGTATATATTATCATATAAGTCAAAATAATCAATATATTATATCAATTTTGTATACTAATTATTATATCAAATTTAATAACAATGTTATTGTTATATTTAAAAAAACATATATTTGTAAATATTTCAACTATATAGGTGTTTATGTGCAACGCGTGCGCATTCACATTGTATACTTATAAATGTAGCATTTTTCTTTCACCACATTCATTTGAAACTCTCATGCATATTTCTTTTCACCATATTCCTTTGAAACTCCCATGACTTTTCAATTTCTTTCTAATAATAATTCTAATTTGGTTAATTAGGTTAAATAAATATCAAACCTAAAGTGTAATCATATATAAACTAAATTTCAAAATTAGAATAATATCTTGACTTCTACTTATAAAGTTATGTTTTTTAACTTTTAAATTATTATACTTAATTTATTAGTTTTAACATATTGTTGGATGTAAACCATTATCATTTTATAGATATAATTTGGAGCAATTTGTATAACATACTTAAATTAATAATTTAAATATAACATTACAGGGTCAACTTAAATATAAATTTTAGTTTAACTTAAACAACCTAAAGAATATTTTTTAAATAGTTAAAAGTGATAAATTGTAGTTTCTTTCTAATAATGATTATAAGTTGGTTAACAATGTTTAATAAATATCAAACCTAAAGTGTAATCATAAATAAACTAAATTTCAAATTTAGAATAATATATTTACTTCTACTTATAAAGTTATGTCTATAACCTTTAATATACTCTATTTAATTTATTAGATTTAATATGTTGTTTTATGCTAAGATCTAGATCTAGTGGGGGTTTTTGATATATTTTGGTCCTATGAATGAGTTCTAGCGAGTAAATGTCACTCCAGAAGTTTTAAGTTGCTCCTCTTGATGTTTTTCAGGTCCCTAGTCCATAAAGTTTGCATCTTGATGGTTGTAGATCAACCATGCATGGTTAAATGTTCATTTGGTGAAAGTAGAATGCTAAATTTTGGGTTTGAGTCTCTTTGATCCATGCAAAGGCATCAAGTTGGTAACTTTTTGGTTTAAGACATTCCCCAAGATATGGATATGCAAAATTGACATTTGGACTAAATGCATTAATTGCTTAATGAAGTTTTTGGCAAGCAGGGGCGTACGCTGGGCGTAATCCAACATATCATGAGCATATGCAGCTGAGACCCCATAATTCCTTGGTTACGGAGATGTACAATGGGTGTTCCTAGGTAGTACGCTAAGCATACTCGTTAGGGGGGAATTTTGGGCTTTTGGTTTTAGGCCACTATTGGACTCTAGGTTTTGGGCTCTTTTTAGCCCAAAAAAATTATCGAGTCGGCCCATTGTTAGGCCTTAGGCCTTTATAGATTTGGGCCATTTTTGAGCTTCAAGTGTTTTTGGGTTTAGGTGACAGTTAATTGGGCCAATTAAGAGGAAGGGTAAAATGGTCTTTTACCCCAGGAGTAGTGTTAGTAAATTAAAGTCCCGATTATGGTTTTGACCTAATTATTAATTAAGAATGTATTTGATTGATTAGCACGGGGATTCTCTGATTCAGTAGACCGAGCATCTATTTGTTTAATAGTAATCGAGGTGAGTTTTCTCACTATACTGTACAACACTAGGGATTGTATGTGCTTTTAGTCTTTGTGACTCATTTTGTATGCCTCTATGGATGTGTGCCTGTTTCCTATATGTATGTGGGGTGAAATAGACCCAGGGTGAAATAGACCCATATAGTTGAAAAATATCGATTGGGTTGAAATAAAATCAAGGGTGAAATAGACACGGGGTGAAATAGACCCGGTACAACCTTGTGCTGACATTTCAGTTGAAATAGACTCGATGGTGAAATAGACATGGGGGTGAAATAGACCGATACAACTTTGAGCTTACGGTTTCTCAGTTTATGTTTCAGGTACTTCCGGTTCGAACGAGAAAAGCTCGGGATGAGCGTGATACATACATCATGATTTTACGCTTTACTTTAGTTTGATGTATTTTTGGATGATTGTTGATATACTATGAATTTCTTTATGTTCTCTATATAAAATGTTTGGTTGACGGAGTTATTCTTACAAAAACAAAATTTTTGGTTCTAATTTTTGGGACGTTACAAATTGGTATTAGAGCCTTGGTTTGAGGGATTCGTGTATACTATCGGGTGTGTTTGAACTCAAACTGAGGGTTTTGTAGATTTTTCATAAAAAGAAATGTTTATTTAACGGATTTTCTAATAAACGGAAGGGGTGTGGTGACCGTGATGTGAGTTTGTGAATCACATGCTAGATTATGGCTAATGTTTTGTTCAAGATTGCAAGATAGAATGCTAGGAGAGATGTATTTATATGCCTACTGTATTAGCTTATAAACCTGCATGCTAGTACTAGATCAATCAGTTGATATTATGGCATGTTTAGGTTATGTTTTGATTCCGATTATAGGGTGCTCGAATTTTTCTTTCTTTGTGATTTTAGGATTTCTCATTGATATCAGCTAACTAGTAAGAAAATGCGTTAAGTTACTAATACAGAGATTAGACGATTTTAGAAGGTTAGGTTTAACCCTATTGCGCATCTCTTGTTTGAGTCCAACCTTTATAGTGTGATACCTTGCAGTCGAAGAATTACCTGGAGTCAGTAATATGTAATTGTGTTTGTAAGCTAGTTAAAAGGTGTTAAAGGGAGTCCCTTCTACAACTGATGGTCGAGAGTGGTGTGATGGTAGTCCTAGGATATCCTAGGATCTAATTCGGTGCAGTGAGCTTCGCTTTGCTACAGGTCTTTTGGATTGATAAGGAAGTAACTTGGGGGATTTGGGGCTATCCTTGAGGAACGTATGAATAGTTGTAGAATGAAGTATTGGGCCTATACTACCGGAAGCAGAGGATATGTACTCGAGTCAAGGAAAGTCACAATGATACCAGGGAGCTTGTAGAATGTGGGATTCTTCGAGTGTGTGTTGATGGTTTATTTTTCAGCATGGTGGTCACTCGAGGAGGTTTTCGTGGAGGTATAGGTGTCGATAATGGTTCTGGTGCCGATGATGGTTCGGGTTCTGGCTCTGGGGACAGACATATGGATGATTAGATATGAGAGTTCATTTCATCAAAGATTGCTCGCAGTATTCTGGAGCAGACTCCTATGATCTCCGGTACGATCAATGAGGGTACTGTGGAGATTATGGATGAGCTCTTGGGTACTTTTTGTTCTGAGATGGTGGTAATGGTGGGAGCTCGCTCTTTGACTTTCCAAGAGTTTCGAGTATGTAGGGATCTAGAGTTCTTCGGAAAGAAGGATCCTATTGTGAGTAGGCATTGGTTAGCATATATCATGAGCGCCTTCCATACTAGCTACTACCCTAAGGGTTCGAAGGTTATACTTGCATCCGATCTTCTGAAAACAGAGCTCGTGACAGGTAGGAGGAAGTTGGTCATGTCTTAGGAGGCGAGGAGGTTTTATTTGATGACATGGGAGGATGTTGTGATGAGGTTTCAGTTGGATTAGTTGTCTAAGCCCATTACTCTAATTGGTATGTACTTGACCCGAGAGTAGCATGGTCCATTTGGGTTGCCTTCACCAGAACAATCTGATATGATGGATATTTGAAAAAGAGGGTATTTATGATTTCCTAATATATTTTAAGTATAAGATATTAATTGATAAATCATAACATTTAGTGAGTATTGATCAAGAATTAATTTGGAATTAATTTAGTGAAATTAAAGTAACGGGGACTGATTATGTAAATCAGTGATATATATATATATATATATATATATATATATATATATATATATATATATAGTGTTTGGGCTATTGATCCATGATGGGCTAACTTTATGTAAGTATCAGTGAAGAGTTAGCCCACATGAGATATGGATCATAAACTAAGTTATGGATTAGGGTTTACCCGTTACGCTTAGAATCCTACAATATATAAATGTTACCCCTTAGCCAAAATCGGTGGATCAAAGTATTATTAGAGAATCATAACCGATTTTAAAGTGTCTAGCCTCTCTCTCAAAGTCCTCCTTTGTTCATGGTGTTTGTGAACCATTTGAGGCATCACACTTGAGGTGCTAAGCTCTTGAAAGACCAAAACTACAAGCTACAATAAGGAGGTATTCTTCTAAATTGACTTTATGATTTATATGTCAAAATTGTATGCTAGTTGTAGGCTTCCTGCTTTGAAAATTTTATTGCATGTATAACTAGAGTAAACTTAGATCCAAAGCTATTAGGGTTGTATGTGCAACATAGGAGTGTTATAGTACACAAAACCCAACAGTTTCGGGCTAATTTTGCACTTATATATGAGGTCCAACATCTGGCAAGGGAGTTTTAGGACCTTCGCCAGACTACTGAGATGGTGGCGGAGATCATCGAGATGGTTCTCGAGAGGGCTATATTAGTTCCATAGTATGTGGTGGACGAGGAAATGAAGAAGGCGATATATCACTATATGTTGAGGAGCGATATCAAACAGTTTGTAAGCACATCTAGTTGTAGGACACTGGATGATACGGTAGCTAGATCTTGATATGGAGAAGAAGAGGAATCCAGATCGGGTTCAGAGTTTAGAGGGTTCGAGCAAGAGGCCCAAGGTGTTTGATTCAAGATTGAGGGGTCATCATGGTCGGGGCCACTGTGGCAAGTGCGACAAGACACATGATAGAGCTTGTTGTGTAGGTGGTTCGGGTTGCTACAAGTGCGGTAAGAATGGGCATTAGAGCATGAACTGCACTGGTACCACCCAGGGATCGAGTCTGATTTGCTTTCATTGCAATCAGAGTGGCCACAAAAGTCCGATTGTCCGAGTTTAGCAGCGGAGGGACCAGTTGTAGAGTCTGGTTTGGCGACCTTGAGGATCACATATGGCCGCCAGGAAAAGGTAGAGGTGCCTATTGTGAGGTACCGGGCTTTTCAGCTGACAGCCGAGGACGCTCGTGCAACACCAAATGTGTTGACGGGTATGTATCATCTCCTTATCTATTTATTTATTTTGATTTTCCTGCTTATATTTGTGTTATGCTTTTAGGGTCATTCCTTGTGAACGATATCTTCGCTCTCATTTTGTTTGATTCGGGGGCTACCCAATCCTCTATATCTCTTGCGCTTATTAAGAGGTTTGTCGATGCGCCGGGAGAGTTGGATTATCCAATAGTGGTTGAGATTGATAACGATCGTCCTGTGTAAGTATCAAGGGTTCATCAAGGACACAACTTGGAGTTTTTTACGTAGTGATACTTGATTGATTTGGTTCCCATTCCCTGTGCCAGACCAAGGTTATTATGGGGATGGATTGGTTGAGCCCCAATGGGGTATTGATTGATTTCGAGCATCCATTGGTACGTATGCAAACACCAAGTGGGGGAGAGTTGGTGATTTAGGGAGAGGGTGTTTAGCACGGACCAAATCTCAATTTGGCAGTAAGGGCCAAACCTAATCTTGAACAGAGTTGTTCCGGATTTGTAGCTTATGTGATGGATACCTAGGAGGAGGGTAAGGTGACCGTGGGTGATGTACCGATTGTTGGGTAATACCCGAACATTTTTCCAAAGGATTTTCCTGGAGTGCCTCCAGACAAGCTGGTAGAATTTCAAATTGACTTGGTTTTAGGTGCGGCTCCGATAGCCAAAGAAACTTATCGGTTAGCACCTAAAGAGATGCAGGAGTTGTCTACACAATTATAAGATTTTTTAGACAATGGATTTATTCGGAAGAGTAGTTCACCATGGGGAGCATTGATCTTGTTTGTGAAGGAAAAGGATGGATCACATCGGATGTGTATTGACTACCTGGAGCTGAATAAGCTACGATGGAGAACCGTTACTCACTGCCGAGGATCGATGATTTATTTGACCAGTTTCAAGGTGCATCTTGGCTTTCCAAGATTGATCTATGTTCAAACTATCACTAGATAAGGGTTGGAGAGGAAGATACACAAAAGATGGTTTTCCGAACTTGTTATTGTCATTACGATTTCGTGGTGATGCCCTTTGGGCTTACCAATGCTTTAGCCACATTCATGGATCTCATGAATCATGTATGTAGGCCTATGCTGGACCGATTTGTTATTATGTTTATTGATGATATCCTTGTCTATTCCAAGACTAAGGAACAATATGAGGAGCATCTGAGATAGGTGTTGGAGACATGGAGGAAGGAGAAGTTGTATACGAACTTCTACAAGTGTGAGTTTTGGTTGTGCGAGGTGCAGTTTATAGGACCCCTTGTCATCCAGAACGATATCTTGGTCGATCAGGACAAGGTTGAGGCAGTGATGAGGTGGGAGGTTCAGAAGTCTCCATCTGAGATTCGAAGGTTCCTTGGATTGGTGGGTTACTATCGGAGATTTAATTAAGATTTCTCTAAGATAGTAGTTCCTTTGACCCGGTTGACGAAGCAGACCATCACCTTCCGTTAGGGGCTTGAACAGCAGGCATCTTTTAAGACTCTGAGGCAGAGATTGTGTGAGCCACCTATTTTGACCCTGCTTGAGGGTTTTAAGGATTTTGTTGTATACTGTGATCTGTCAATCACAGGTTTGGGTGCAGTGTTGATGTAGCGAGGTCATGTGATCGCATATGCTTCGAGGCAGCAAAAGCCTCATGAGGCAAACTACCTTATACATGATTTGGGTTAGGGTCTGTGGTTTTTGCCCTCAAGATTTGGCAACATTACCTCTACGGGATCCATTGTACTATTTACACGCATCATAAGAGTCTGAGGTATCTGATGGATCAACTGAATTTGAACATGAGGCAACGTAGATGGTTGGATGTGGTGAAGGATTATGATTGTGAGATCATTTATCATCTGGTGAAGGCCAATGTGGTGGTCGATGCTCTTAGACGCAAGGCGGTTACTGCCCCGATCAGGAATGCATGTTTGAGGATAACCATGAGTTTCCCGCTCTTAGAGCAGATACTAGAGGCTCGGGTTGAGGCTATAAAGGAAGAACACCGGAAGAGTGAGCATATATTGGGTAAGGTGGATGCTTTTGTTGGGTTATGAGCAAAATAACATTCCTATTGTGATCATGAAAATCCTAATGCTTGGATCTAGTTTTTCTATTTGTACATGCAACAATTATCCAAGACTTACAAACCCTAATCTAGCATACAATAAAACTTGAAATCAACATAAATAAACTAGTAAGAATGTTACCTTGATTGTTGGTTCAAGATGTTGAGCTTTTTAAGAACCTTAGCACCTCAAATGTTGTGCCTCTAAAAGATTACAAACACCAAAGCAATTTGGATATTAATGAAGAGAGATGGGAAAGGTATTTTCGGCTCTTGAACTCTTCTTAGGGTTGTGGTAGCCGAATGCTTATCCTGTTGCTTAGGCTCTAAGCAGCCCATAAGAATCTTCCAGAATCAAGCCCCTTGGATGAGTTCAACATGGACTTCCCAATGAAATCATCCAACCCTTATTTAGGGTTCCTCAGCCCATATTGCAACTATCACATAATTAAAACATCAGTACCCTTAGTTTTAATTAATCTTTTTTGACCACAAAATTAATTAATTCTTGATCAATATTAATTAAATAATATGATTTCTATTTTAATATATTATTCATATACTATATTAATAAACCATAATAACCTCTTTCTCTGTTATTCATCCAGTCAAGTTGCTCCGGTGAAGGCAACCCAAAAGGACCATGCTTCAACCGTGTCAAGTACATACCAAATATAGTTATGGACTTAGACACCAATCCAACAACTTTTTATTATGATAACTGGGTATTATTTACCCTTCATCGGAGGGTTTGGGTTCCGTAGTGCGGGATTGTGCGAAAGGTCTTCATGGGTGAAGCACATAAGTCGAGGTTTTCTATTCATCTGGGGGCAATAAATATGTACAGATATCTCCGATATGACGATTGGTGGCCATGCATGAAGTGGGATGTAGCCTGATATGTGGAGAGTGATGGGTTTTGAGCACTATAACATCCCTATGGTGCACATACAAACCTAATGCTTTGGATCTAAGTTTTCTCAAGTTATACATGCAATTTTTCATTTTTCTAAACCATGAATCCTAACTAGCATACAACTTTGATAATTGAAACATAAAAACAAGTAAGATGATTACCTCTTTGTTGTAGCTTGTAGAACTTGGCCTTACAAGAGCTTAGCACCTCAAATGTGATGCCTCAAATAAGTCACAAAAACCAATAACAATGGAGGATTATGAGAGAGGTTGGGAAGCTCCAAAAACGGCTAGGGTTTCTTGTTAGAATTCTCTCGTG
This sequence comes from Lactuca serriola, assembly GCF_051521515.1. NCBI lineage: Eukaryota > Viridiplantae > Streptophyta > Magnoliopsida > Asterales > Asteraceae > Lactuca > Lactuca serriola. The sequence continues at coordinate 106,016,789 of NC_136415.1, forward strand.
TCATTTTAGGAGCTTAGGGGTTACATTTATAGTGTATAATTCCAATGGTCACTTTTAAACCCTAATTCATTCATATGGGCTTTTAATCCAATTACTCTTTTAGATTATCTCTTCATGGAGTATCACGTAAACTTAGTCCATCACCAATCAACAAGGATCATTAGCCCAAACTATATGTATCACCGATTTACATAATCAGTCCCATTAATTTAATCAGTCTCTTTTGATCACTAAATTAGTTCCAAATTAATTCTTGATCAATACCAATTAAATAACATGATTTCTCAATTAATATATTATTCTTATAATATATTAATAAATCACAAATAACCTCTTTCTCAAAAATCCATCCTATCGAATTTCTCCGGTGAAGGAAACCCAAATGGACCATGCTACTATTGGGTTAAGTACATAGCAATTATAGTTATGGGCTTAGACACCTAATCCAATAGTCTCCCACTTGGATAAGTCTAATAACTATAATTTCAAGTACGACTTAAAAATCCGATTAGCAATCGTAGCTCTCAAAAGCCGTTGTCGAACTTTGCCGCATCCTTTAGATAAGGGATCATATAGTCCTCTGTTCTTTAACATATCATGTGGAAAAATACATGGAATAAAGTCATACTTATTGTCCAGTAGTTTGTTTCCTGATTTCTGCTTTGTTTGACATAGAACTTAATTGAAAACATCAATTTAGTCCTGATCGGGTCCGACACATAATTCAAAACAAAATCATCGAGGGGCCCAAGATATCGCTTTTAATCCTCCTAGGATAAAAGGAACAAATAAACTTCGACTTATATGTTTGTACTAGTTACTTGTTAAATTATGCACAACAACATGTTTTATAACATCAAGTTACTGATACGTTTTCGTACTATCAATGCACAACCAACTCATAATCAACAACTCATATATCTTGGTTTGAAGACTATATGATATTATTGTCTCACAATCACTTGTGATAAATTCCATGAAGTGATTCATGTGAGTGTGGGTTTAATCCAATACTCAAATCTTATTTCAGGAGCACTTATGAACTTTGTAGCAAACTTTTTATATGTCTAAATGCTTTAGATAATCTACAAGTCAATTCATGACAGTCTTACCTTAGTACATACTTCCAAAGTATGATCAACTGTGGAAAATTTAAATAATCTTATTATTCTGGAAGTCAAAACATGCAAAATGAAACAATAGTAAACGATTGACAGAAGATAGTAACTTTAATCGTAAATAAAACTCCTTTTATTTAATCATCAAATGCCAATTACATTTTATCTATTACAAGTTTCTAAATAGCTATCTAATCACTAAAACTAATATCGTCCTTCAGTCCAATACTCCTAGCATGCTGCAAGTGCTTAACCCTACTCATTCCCTTTGTAAAGGGATCTGCTAGGTTCTCTTTTGACGATACCCTCTTTACTACGAGGATTCCTTCTTCTACTTGATGTCTTATGAAGTGATATTTTCTGTCAGTATGCCTGGATCTGCCATGATACCTCGGTTCCTTGGTTAAGGAGACCGCACCCTCGTTGTCACAGAAAATCTCCATAAGATCCTTTATAGCTGGTACAACTCCAAGGTATCCAATGAAGTTATTCAACCATATTGCGTCCTTCGACGCTTCACTTGCTGCTATGTACTCTAATTTGAATGTTGAATCAGCTACAGTCTTCTGGTTGGAACTTTTCTATGTTACTGCTCCTCTATTTAGGGTAAATACCCAGCCTGACTAAGAGCGGAAATTATCTCTGTTGGTCTGAAAGTTGGCGTCACTATACCCTGTCACTCTCAAGTCATCACTCCTACCGATGGTAAGGAACCAATCCTTAGTCCTCCACATGTACTTAAGAATGTTCTTTATCGCTGTCCAGTGAGCTCTACCAGGATTGGCCTGATATCTGCTGACCATGCTCAAAGCAAAGGCCATATCAAGGCGAGTACATCTCATAGCATACATGATCGAGCCAACTGTGGAAGCATATGGTACTCGGCTCATCTCTGCTATCTCGGCATCGGTACTCGGACTCTAAGGCTTACTCAGTTTGGTATTGCTCTAGATGGTCAATTCTCCTTTCTTGGGATTCTCCATGCTAAAACGTTTCAACACCTTGTCCAAGTAGGTACTTTGACTAAGTCTTATTAGTCTTTTACTCCTATTTATCAATATCCTTATCCCCAGAATGTAAGCAACTTCACCGAGGTTCTTCATAGCGAAACACTTTCCAATCCAGGACTTAACCTCCTGCAAGGTTGGAATGTCGTTTCCTATGAGAAGTATGTCATCTACATACCACAACAGAAAGCTAACTATACTCCCACTAGCCTTGACATACACACAAGAATCATCCTCGCTTCTTGAAAATCCAAACTCTTTGACTTTCTCATCGAAACAAAGATTCCATCTGCGAGATGCTTGTTTCAATCCATAAATTGATTTCTCAAGCTTACATGCTCTATTAGGGTACCTTGCATTGAAAAAACCGTCTGGCTGACTCATGTAATCATCTTCAGCTAACTTCCCATTAAGGAAAGCGGGTTTGACATCTATTTGCCATATTTCATAATCATGAAATACAGCTATGGCTAGTATGACTCTTATAGATTTGATCTTCGATACTGGTGAGAAGGTCTCGTGATAGTCAACTCCATGAGTTTGAGTAAATTCCTTCTCAACTAAATGCACCTTATATGTGTGTACTTTCCCATCCATGTCAGTCTTCTTCGTGAAGATCCACTTGCACCCGACCGTCTTCCGACCTGGTACATTTTTAACCAAGTTCCAAACATGATTGGCATACATAGACTGAATCTCACTGTGTATTGCCTCTTTCCACTTCACAGACTCTGGGCCCGCCTTGGCTTCCTTGTAGTTAGTAGGCTCATCCAAATTTACCAGTATACCATTACTAATAAATGTATCACCATCTGTAGTAATATGGAAATTATAAAACTCAGGTGCCATTCTAACTCTACTAGAACGTCTCAAAGTTAAGGAATCGTCAACCGGTTCATCAGGATTTTCTTCCGTGAGGTTTCTTCATCATTTAACTCTTGAAGCTCTTCAAAGTCAACTTTCCACCCATTGTCCTCTTGGGATATGATTTATGTGGGTAGCTGATGAAAATACATTGCTCACTATGAGGTTTGAGCTTTTCGTGAGTATCTCATCTTACGAAAGCTTCACAACCCCAAACCTTGATATGTTCTAACGAGGGAACTTTACCTATCCACATTTTGTGAAGTGTTATAGCAACCTTCTTAGTTGGTACAAGATTAAGAATATGGGCAGCAGTCTCTAAGGCATACCTCTAGAATGAGATAGGTAACGAAGCTCGACTCATCATGGAACGAACCATGTCGAACAAGGTTTGATTGCGCATCTCAGCCACACCATTAAGTTTCGGTGTCCTAGGTGGCGTCAATTGTGAAACAATTCCACATTCCTTAAGATACTCGTGGAACTCAATACTAAGGTATTCACCACCTCGATCGGATCGGAGCATCTTAATTTTCCTGCCCAGTTGATTGTTAACTTTTTGTTTAAACTCTTTGCACTTTTCAAAGGTTTCTGACTTATGCTTGATTAAGTAGATATACCCATATTTGCTATAATCATCGGTAAAAGTCACATAGAAGCAGTTAGCATCCCTTGTGGCAGATTTGAAAGGCCCATAAACATCGGTGTATATGAGATCCAACAAGCCCTCACCTCTTTCACAAGTACCAATGAAATGTGACTTGGTCATCTTTCCAAGCAAACAATGTTTGCATGTATCATCCGAATTTAAGTCAAAGGACTCCAACACTCCATCATTTTGGAGTTGGGCTATGCGCTTCTTGTTAACATGTCCAACACGACAATGCCACAAGCATGCCTTTTCCAAACTATTGGACGAATCAATTTGTAATACATTATTTACTAAGTTGTCTACAACCATCACAGTTTCATATATACCATTACAAGGAAATGCTTCAAAATAAAATTTACCATTATAAAAAGCATTAATAGAACCAATTTAATTGTTAAATGAAAATCTAAAACCTTGTTTATACAAACCATGAAAGGAAATAATGTATCTCTCCATATCTGACGAGTAGCAACAATTATTCAAATATAACTTTAACCCATTACTAAGCAATAAAGAATAAACTCCAATCTTGGTGACAAATGACGCTTTCCTATTCCCCATGATCAGGTTCATCTTCCCGTGCTCCACATCCCTACTTCTTTTTAGACCCTATAAATCAGAACAAATGTGAAAACCATATCCTGTATCAAGGACCCAATAACTAGCATGTGGCGGGTTATTAGATAGAATAGTGTAAATGCCTTCAAAGGTGGGCTTTATCTTCCCATCCTTGATGTCCTGAAAGTATTTGGGGTAGCTTCTTTTCCAATGCCCTTTTTCATGACAGTAGAAGCACTCTGTTTCTTTTGGATTGGAAGAGGGAGTAACAGAACCAGTTTTGGTCCCACTAGAAGAGGATCCATCATGGGACTTACCATTGTGGCTCTTACAAGGAGCCTTCCACTTCTTCATTTTCCCATTTCCAATTGCCAGGACTGGGGCAGCAGTAGTAGGAGTAGGTACAACAGACTTGCCTTTTAAATAACTTTCAGCAATTCTCAGTAGGCCTTGAAGCTTGCTTAGAGTGACTTCCTCCTTGTTCATATGGTAAGTAATTCTAAAATGATCATAAATAGGAGGCAAAGAGTGTAGTATAATGTCGATAGCCAACTCTTCATCGAAGTTGACATTCAACTTTAGCAAGCGATCCACATATCTTTGCATCTTTTGCAAGTGGGTCATAATGGACTCTCCATCCTTCATCCTTCTTGTTATCATGGAGAGAACGATTTCATACCTTTCTTGTCGAGCACTCTGATGGTACCTTTCCAACAAGTCTTGGTGCATCTCGAAAGGCTAGAAGTCCTCATAGGACTTCTGAAGCTCAGAAGTCATAGTGGCTAGCATGATGCACGACACTTTTGTCGTGTCTTTCTCATGAGCCCTATACTCAGCCAATTTCTCAGGAGTAGCAGTTTCTTCATCAATCTCCTTTAGCTCCTTATCGAGGACATATTCTTTTTCCTCATAACGAATGGCCATGTGAATGTTTCGAATCCTTTCATTGAAATTCGACCCATCAACAATGACCCTCCCACATAAGTTCATGAGAGAGAAAGAGCCAGAAGAGTGTGAGTTTGCAACATTGTTTGAAGTAGACATTTGAAAAGAGAGACAACGTTTAGATTAGATAATAATCCTTAATATAACACCCAAATGAAGTATTAAAGCTAGGACCCAACACAATATTTTACAATTCGGAAGAGGGATTTTGTAATCCAATTGCAGAATATTTGAAGCCAGTTAAATGACGATTTACCAATTTCCACCATGAAAAACGAAATTGAGGATTAAGTTTTAAATGAATTGAAATTCCTAGATTCTTTTGAGATTCATTGAACTTTTCAATGGAATATTCAAATCTAAATTATGCCCTTCAAGTTTGTGATTGGGATACCGAGGATCACAAACAAGGTGTGAATAACCATGCAAATGTGCTTGGTAATCTCAATGTCATTTATCACCTAATCAATGTGTCGGTTAACCACACACGCTCCATTGATCTATGATAAACATCAAGATACCCTTTTCCACCCTTTCTAGTCCATGATAGTGTGTTGTTTAACCACAAATGCTCCACTAATGACTTGGCAAGGTGCAAAGTGCAATTTCATGGAATAGGACCATTTCACAATTTTCCTTAAATAACTAACATTGGGAATTTATAAAAAAAATATTTAGTTACTTATAATGTCATTATACTTATTAATGAGAATTAATACCCTATCCTACCCATTCGGCTAACTAGCCTCCACTAGTCAAGGGTGAGGTGGGTAAGAGTGGATACCCAATGGTGGTCATTTTACATGCCACTTCCTTAAACTCCCCTTATAGACTAGCTTCGTGAATGAGGCCTACTAACGGTAAGACTGACTTGTCTTATATATATATATATATATATATATATATATATATATATATATATATATATAAGTATTAAACTTTTAATATTATAATAGTATAAGGGTTGAATTTTAAAATTTTAAAATGATTCTTGCTCTGACATAAATTGTAGTTATACCCCGAATCTCCTAACAATTTATTTTCTTGCTTATCCTTTTCCTTTTGAGAGTTCTTGAAGCTCTCTTCTCTTGACCTTTCTGAATTGAAGTTTCCATGCATGTTCCTGTTCTTAAATCGACCAAAATTCTTTTTGATTCACTTTTTGGGATTAAATACCATTAGAGCATGTTCCTCTTTGGTAAGTTCACTTTCCGAGAAGTCGGATTTGAAATTCTCTTTAGCTACTGTTTGCCTTTTGCAACCAAGGCCAATGAACCCAGACTTGAGACAAGCTTTACATCCTTTGTAACCACATTTTCATGGGATTTAAGAATTCCCACAAGCTTAGCCAGAGACTAGCTCTTTAACTGTTCATGAGCTTCACCGTAGTCACAACCGATTACCATTCAGACCTTAACCCATTCATCAACGTAACTTTTTGCTCTATTACTTCACGCCTTAGATTATGCTTAAGCATCCTACTCAATAGATGATTAAAATAGTTGGAAGTCTAATCGAGTTTTTCATCAGACTTTTCAACAAAGGCTCCAAACTCAGACAGAAGCAACGTTTGCATGGAGTGTTCCAAATTTGCATCACTTGAATAAAGCTCTTTTAACCTATCCCATATCTCCTTCATTGTTTCACATGCACTCACCAGACGAAAGGTGTTGGAAGGAAGAGCAAACCTGATTATTCTCATCGCCTTGATGTTGCACAACAACTTTTCTTTTTCATCTTGAGGAACATTAGCATGTTTAACAAGAAGAGCATTATATTCAACTTGAGTCTTTATAGCCTTCCTCATCGCAGTGTACGAGACCCAATTCAATGTCTTAAACCGGGCCTTCGACGGCGGCATGGAAGAAAGAAATGAGAAGTTCTACCCGGAAAGGGAAAACAAGATCGGATAGTTGGTCAGACGCTCCCCTTTGGGTTTTAGAAGGTACAAGTATTGAAAGAAATCCTCCCCCGCCCCCCTTCATCTTGATCTTGACGGAGGAACATGAATTGGGTCTATTGTAGCTTACTACTACCAGTAAAAACAGAAAGTTTTTAAATGCTTTTCGTAAGGCAAGGAAGTCAGTGCGGGTAGGCGAGGGAGCGCAGGTGTTCGTCAATGATGAAAGCCGCTTAAGACTCGAAGAAAGAGGGCTAGGCCCCCGGGAGGATGATTTTTTATATAGAAAATACTCCTCGTGTAAATGGAAAAGTCTCCTGAGTCATTGCATGCCAAATAGTTGATCCATGTTCTTTAAGATCAAGAACATAGTCTTTGAAGTCTATATCCTAGACTTCAAAGTCAAGTGGGAAAAGGATTGGGATCATCGTAGTAAATCCGATACTGATGGAAAGATTGAAAGATAGAGTATAAGGATCTTCATGATTCATCTTCTCAAGAGTTCACATAAGCGAATATAGAATCAGGTGTGTAATAACTTGAATCGAGATATTGGGTAAAGAAAGAAATCTAGATCTAGAGCCTATAACCGATTGAAGTAGTTGAGACACCAACAACAGATCCAAGAAGAGCGATAAACCCTAGTTAACAAGTCGATAAAAGAATAGAAAATGATTTATACTATCTCTCACTCTGATGCCAATTGATGAAATAATAAAAACTTAGATCGATAGATTCTATAAATGATATGAACTAAATAACATGAACAATGAAGATCAAATAGTGTCGAATGCCTATATTGAATAGCTTTAGAAGAGTTCAACTTGAACTTTTCTATAAAAGCTAATTAGGGAAAATACAATCGATAACCCTAGAATGATACATGCATGCACTTTGAATAATCTAACCCTAGCAACTCATAAACCCGGATGGATAGGACCAATCTGTTATAAATAAAAATATATACATACAACACATTTAACACAGCACATTAATTAGCCCAACAACAATTAATATGTCTAACTCCCTTAGACAATATACAATCCAATTCATGATAGTCTTAATTCACTACTTGCTTCCAAAATTATGAGTGACTGTGGAGTTTGAATAATCGAATTATTCAGGAAGTAAAACATGCAAAATGATACACAAGAATATACAATTTGAAAAGGGCAATAAAATAACTCTTAAATACTCTCTATTATTTAATCACCAAAAGTCAATTTAATTTATTTTGTTACAAGTCTCAAACTACTCATCTAACTACTAAAACTAATATTATCTCTCAAACCAATGCTTCTAGCATGATGATTATGCTTGACTCTACTCAGAGCCTTCGTCAAATGATTAGCAAGATTCTCTTTTGATGATACCCTCTTCACAATGAGGTGGCCTTATTCTACTTTATGTATGATGTAATGGTACTTTCTATTGATATGTATTGATTTGCCATGGTATCTCAGTTCTTTAGTCAAAGAAACTGCACATTCATTATCGCAGAAAAGTTCCATTGGCTCCTAAATGGTTGCAACTACTCCAAGATCTCCGATGAAGTTCCTCAACTAAGCCAATTATTTTGACTCTTCACTTGCCACTATGTACTTTGATTCACACGTAGAATCAGTCACCATGTCTTGCATTAAACTTTTCCAGGTAAGTACTCTACCATTCAATGTGAAAACCCATCCAGATTGAGAATCAAAGTTGTATCTATCCATTTAGGAGTTGGTGTCATTATACCCATTTACTCTCAATGTATCACTAGCTCCAAAGACTAGAATCATATCATTTTTCCTTCGCATATACTTGAGAATGTTATTTCCTACTATCCAATGTGTCGTGCCAGGATTTCCCTAAAAATGACTAACCATGCTCAAAGCAGAACATACATCAAGGCGAGTGCATTCCATAGCATACATGATCGATCCTACTACTGAAGCATAAGGGACTTGACTCATATAAGCTATCTCTTCATCTATACAAGGGCTTTGAGTCTTATTGAATTTGGAATTGTTCGAATAAATAGTTATCATTTCTTGGAATTTTCCATACTAAACCATTTTAGTACCTTGTCCATGTATATACTTTGACTATGTCCAATTATTCATTTGTTTCTATATCAAAAAATTTTATCCCAAAAATATAGGTTGCCTCTGCTAGATCCTTCACAGTGAAGCACTTTCCAAGACAAGATTTCACTTCTTACATGGTTGGAATGTCATTTCCTATGAGTAGTATGTCGTCAACATACAATACTAGAAAAGTTATTATACTCCCACTAGCTTTGACATACACAGGACTCATCGTAACTTCTAGAAAACCAAACTCTTTGAATTTCTCATGGCAGCAAAGATTCCAGCTGCGAGATGCTTGTTTCACTCCATAAATGGATTTCTCAAGATTACACACTATATTGGGAAGCTTTGCATCAACAAAACCCTCTTTCTGACTCATATAAACATCTTCATCCGACTTCTCATTAAGGAAAGCGGTTTTGACATCTATTTGCCAAATTTCATAATCGTGACCAGTAGCTATGGCGAGAATTATCCTAATAGACTTTATCTTGGCCACTAGTGAGAAGGTCCCATCATAGTTAATCCCTGGGGTTTGAGTACATCCCTTCGTAACCATTCGTGTCTTGAATGTGTGCACATTTCCATCTATCTCAGTCTTCTTCTTGAAGATCCATTTACACCCAACTATCTTCCAACTGGGTACATGATCAACCAAATTCTAATCTTGGTTTCATACATGGACTTGCTCTCGCTGTCTATGGCCTCTTTCCACTTTGCAATCTCATGGCCCGCCATTGCTTCCTTGTAGTTATTTGGTTCTTTTAAATTTACCACTATACGATTACTGTTAAACGTAGCACCATCTGTAGTTATATGGAAACCATAAAATTGAGGTGGCATTCAAACTTTACTGGAACGAAAAAGAGGTAATGAATTGTCTTCCGGCTCAATTGGAATTTCATCCTCTAGTTGAGTGCTAGTGTCTTTTAAGGTTCTTTCATTGGTTAACTCTTTAATCTCATAAAGATCAATTATGGTCCCACTATTCTCTTTCCATATGAGCTCTCTCCCGAAAGACTCCTCTTTGTACTACAAAGACCACATTCTCATTTGGTCTATAGAACAAATATCCAAAAGAATTTTGTAGGTAGCTAGAGAGAATACACTTATCACTTATAGCCTCTATCTTCTCACGGGTCTCTCATGTAACAAAATCTTCACAACCTCATACTTTGATATGTGCCAACAATGGAACTTTCCCCATCCACATCTCGTGAGGTGTTTTGGCAACGTTTTTAGTAGGGACAAGATTGACCATATGGGCGGCTGTATCTAAGGCTTAACCCTAGAAGAGATAGGAAGAGTGTCTCGAATCATCATGGAACGAACCGTGTCTAAAAAGATCTGATGGTGCCTCTCAGCCACACCATTAAGTTGTGTTGTCTTACGAGGAGTCAATTGTGAAACTATTTCACATTCCTTGAGGTAGTCATGGAGCGCGATACTAAGATACTCTCCTCCTCTATCAGATCAGAGCATTTTTATCTTCCTGCCCAATTGACTCTTGACTTCATGTTTAAACTCTATGAACTTTTCAAAGGTTTTTGATTTATGTTTGATCAAGTAGATGTAACCATATTTACTATAATCATACGTAAATGTTACATAAAACCGATTAGCATCACTTGTAGTGGATCTGAGGGGTCCACACACATCTATGTGTATGAGGTCCAACAAACCTTCACTTCGTTCAAAAGATCCAATGAAAGGTGATTTTATCATCTTACCCAAAAGACAAGATTCACATTCATCATCTTACCTTAAGTAAATGATTCTAAGACTCCATCCTTTTGGAGTTGGGTGATGTGTTTCTTGTTAATGTGCCCAAGACGACATTGCCACAAGCATGCCTTGTCTAAACCATTAGACGGATCAATGTGAAATACACTATTTCCTAAGCTATCAACACAAGTCATAGTTTCATGCACTCCATTACAAGGTAAAGCTTCAAATATAAAAATGCCATTTTTATAAGATAAAATTGAACCATTCAAATCATTAAACAGGTAACAAAAACTTTGTCTGATAAATGCATGAAATGAAATAATGCTTCGCTGCATTGTTTATGAATAGAGAAAATTAATTATACTAATCCTAACATCACCACTAAGCACAACCTAATAAGTTCCGATATTGATAACATGATAAGATCACCTATTTCCCATGATCAGATTCATCCTTCCATGCTTCACCTCTTCACCTTCTTTTACTACTTGCAAATCATAACAAATATGAAAACCACATCCTATATCAAGGACACAAGAACGAGTTAATTGTGAGTTATTTGTTTTAATAGTCTATATGCCTATTGACGATGCCTTCACCTTGCCATCGTTGTGTCTTGTAGGTACTTAGGAGAAACTCCTCTTCTAATGGCCCTTGTCATTGCAATACTAACAAGTGGCCTCTTTGGGGTCACTAACAGCAGGAATGTATGAATTGGGCCTCACTTTTCAGCCATTACTTGATGACCCAACATGCCATTCCAGTTAGCTTTAGGAGCAGCCTTGTTTTTCTTCCCTTTTGTTTTACCCAATGGAGAGAACATGAGCATAAGCGGAAGGGTTTAGATTCTTCCCTTCATTCCTGACTCAACAGTCTATAGCAAGTTATGGAGTTGTGCCAATGTGGTTTCTGTGTTGTTCAAATGATAGGCCAAAATAAACTTATCATAACAACTTGGCAAGGAGTTCAAGACCATTTCAATAGCCAAGTCCTCATTAAAATGCACATTAAGCCTAACAATGCGTTCCACGTACCTTTGCACTCTATGCACGTGTGTTACACCCCGAAATCAGAACGGCAAAAACATCTAGGGGCGGATGACTTCATATATAGTATCATAACAATTGGATATAAACGAAACAAAGCATCACAACCATTACATTGAATATTAATATGTTTACATTGTACTCAAAAATATTGTTTACATAATATCATATACATGTGACAAAAATGAAATAGCGAGATGAGACGACGTCCCATCCACCAAAAAACCCTGTGGTTACCTGTTTACTGGTTTCTTGAGAATACAAGTGATTTTGAAAAGTGTCAACAATTAAGTTGGTGAGTTCATAAGTGTTTTTGTATGTGAAGGAGTTTGTAATTGTTTCTTGTAAAATGATAATGTATCCTTCCAGAAAATCCAATATTTTCTTTGTAAATGAGTTGTAGTCTTAAAACCGTATGACCAAAAATTTAATAGTATTGTTGTACACGAAATAGTAGTATGCAGCTTTATTTGTATATAAAACTGTTTGAAAGCATATATCCTTATGTATAAACGACATTATACTGGAAAAACTGTGTAACGTAGTTTTATGTAAATAAAACTATTGAAGATGTGTTGACCCAAACAAAACTATTGAAGATGTGTTGACCCATAAATCAATGTTTGTCGATACTCTATTTGAGTTATTATAACCATACTAATGCGACTAGTTGCCTGAACGACACCCTTCGGACGTCGGAACTGTCTACAAAATTTGTCACCCCAGACATGTCGGTCTAATTGTAGCTAACAGTTTAGGTGTGTGGTTGTAAATCCCATATAGATCTATACACAAATCTCACACTCTCCCTACAAGAGACTCTAGTTATAATGCAGGTCTTAGTATGTGTACTCAGGTCGATACGGTGAAGCCTAATGTCTCACAACCAATATCCATCGATTTACATGAAATGAAAAACCCCCTTTCTTGTAAATGAAATAATTATACCTTTTATCACAACTGAAAATTTCCAAGTCTAGAAACCCAGCCAAAAGGGTCTCGTACAAGTAATGTTTGTATCTATGCTATTATTATGCTTTGGTAATGTAATGTCTTTGAGAATTATACTACACTAAAGCCTCCTAAGTTCATGAAAACAATGAGAAGTTTAAGTTACGTCAAATACAAATCAAATAAAAAACGAAACATGCTTGTTAAAGCTTTCTATACATCAAGACCATGAACACTTCCCTAGGAAGCACCATGGTCGTGAACACCTCGAGGAATCAAGCTTTAGACCATAAACTCTTCTTTTTGGACATGTTTGGCTGTAAACAACTCCCAAGAACCCACTAAGGTCGTAAACCACCTCAAGCCATTACACCTTGACCATAAACACCTTCCTAGGATCCCTTTAGGCCGTAAACCACCTTGAGTGGATCTCTTTTGGCTGTAAACCCCATAGAGGGACCCCTTTTGACCGTGAACCTTAGTTTAAGGTCCATCTAGACCGTGAACTCCTTCCAAATTAAGTATGTTTATAGTGGTTGCAAGTTGTAATGCGTAAAGTCCCAAGATAGATCTAAATAAAACATGCATTAAACCTTTGTAATTTGATATTATCCATCGATAATGAAAGCAAGCATCCCATCCAACTCTTAGCCCCATATGAAGGAGCGTAAACTCCCTTCCTCATTTCACCAATTTCATTTTGCATTTTGTGAACCTCCGTGAACTGTCCCAAGAAATCAAGTCAAGCTTCCATTTTCTTCACCAATTCTTGTAAGTCCCTGTAAGTGTTTCATTCCTAGTAAATGTTTCATATAATTAGTTATTTTAAACTACAACTCACACATGAATTTATGTGTTCATAATATTATACTAGCAAAAATCCTCAAGAAATTCACCCAACACATCAACTATTCTAGGCTCCAAAATTATCACCACATCTCTTCATCCACACATTCTCCTACCCATGGTGCGCTTCATACCCCTCTTTTTGATGTTTTCATAGTTTTCGGGGAGGATACAAGTCAAGGTTTTGTTTAAGTCTTAATATACTTACTTGCTATACATTTATGCCAAGTTATATATGTGTTAAATCTATGAAAACTCCATATGAAATACTCCTAGAATTCGAAATTTTGTGTAAGATTCAAGTGTTAGAACCATAACCTACAAATGATGTGTAGATACAAGAAATAGTATGTTACAATATATGAGTTACAAATTTTTCTGATAGAAACTCTAAGGATTTCCTAAAAATTTGCTTAAAACAAATTGTTGGGGCAAATAATTGGAAGTGGTTAGAAAGTGGAAATAATGATATTTTCGGGGGGACCATTTTCGGCCATATAAATATACAAGGACTATTTTGGATTATGGAAAGAATTTGAAAAATCATTGGACATCTAAATTTTTAAAGGACCAAAAATGAAATTTTTGGATAAACAAGAGCCTTTTTGAATATTTTCTCAATTGCAAGCCTAAAATGAGTATTTTAGAAGGAATGGGCCAATTTCAACAATTCACCAAGTTTCGGGCCATTTGTGACACCTTTTGGCAAATATGGGTATTATTCAATACTTTGTAAAAAGAAGGGCCATTTTTGCCAATACCGCTAATATTGGGTCATTTTTGATAACTATGATTCCAAGTGGATTATCCTCAATAAACGAAAATGATAGATCTAGTCAACGAGTATAACTATTATTATTTATTTAATAAATAATGTATTTTTATGATTTGCTCAAAAACCTGTTAGTATTCTAGTCAGACGAATCTCCAATGTATATATATAGAAGTAGGTTCAATGGAAAATGAACAATTGGGGCAACATATGCTGGAACTAATGATCAAGTGACACGTGTCCATTTCTTTATTCATAAGCAATGTACTATGAAAGTTATTTATGTAGTTATTCCAAAGTGACGTGTTGTCATGCTTTCATTGGTTCCAACATGTGTTGCCCTAATTGTTTATTTTCCATATAACCCTTCCCTATATATATATATATATATATATATATATATATATATATATATATATATATATATTAGTGTACGTCTTAAATTCCTGTAATGAGTTATAACCAGAGTCTCCTAGAGGGAGACCGAGAATTTGTGTATAGATCTATACGGGATTGACACCGCGCACCTTCGAGGTTCGCTACAGCTAGACCGGCCAGCCTAGGGTAACAAGTTTATTTAAACAAACGCGGGGGCCTGAGAAACGCCAAGATAGGCCTCTGTCATGTAACAAACCGTTATTTCAAACCTATGTAATAGTGTAGGTCAATTTGTACTTCTTTTTAAATTAATAAAGAGAATATTTAGCATACTATGTATATTTACATAATTGACCCTCAAAAATAAACTATTAAATAATCTTAACTGGGATGAACCAACTGATAGAGATTGTAACAAGGTTTCCAAAAATATAAAGAACACTAAAATCCGAGTTATAACGAAGAAGTTATGACCAATCAAAAATCCGCGACAAAACCGGCAAAACATTGTTCAGTGTAAAAACTGAATTTTTAATAAAAGGCTTTTTAGCCTTAACAATCTGAATGAAAGTTGAATTTTATTCTAAACCGAGAACTTTCATAAAAAGAACGCCAAAATCTGACTTCGAATGAGGAAGTTATGATTTTTCTAAGTTTCAGTATAGCAGTGTACAACTAAAAATTCGAAATAAAGATCGAGTGGTTTTTAGCGGACACAATCTAAACAAGAATTGAAGGTCTCGTCATTTCTAGTACAACGGTAAAAAGACAGACAAAAACAGACGTCAGATGAAAAAGTTATGAATTTTTAATGGATTTTCCTGTCCCGGTCTGTTAAAAATAGTAATATTAAAAATAAATTGGAAATTAGCCGACGAAGTCTAAACGAAAGTCATGGAGTATAATTTTACCTACGCGTGCATATAAAAAATGTCAAAAACGGAGTTCGTATGCAAAAGTTATGAATTTTACAAATTTTGGCACAAAAATAAAGAAAATTAGGAAAAACCGGGACATTTCGCATGAACAGTACCCGCCACGTCACCCTCACATGTGAGCCTCCACGTGTCATCTTCTGATTGGACCGCAGCCTCGCGTGTCGCCTTCTGATTCGACCAAGTCTGCGGTCCACTAAGGATCGGACATCTTCGCAAGAGACACCGGAGCACCCCTCGGACACCCCCCTTCGCACATGCCCTCGTCCCATTGGACCAAAGTCTGGTCCAATCCGAGTCTACCACCTCCAAACTGAAGCTTCTTCCCTTCGCAATCTGTCAGCCTCGCATAGCCTCGCATAAGCCTCGGATCCGAGGCTTCAGCCTATATAAGGCATGCGAGGGTTCCAGATTTTTTTACACTTTTCACCCCAAATTTCATTCTCTTTCACATTTTCCACTTCCACAAACTCATATACAACCTCTAAAGCCCCGGTATCAAGTCTTGAACCCTAAGCAAGCCTCGAAGCCCCGAGATTCCCGAGAAGTAACCTCTCTCCTGTCGAAACTCTGCCCGAATTGAGCCGGTTTCTCGACAAATAAACTCCTTTTTGCGAAACGAAACTATGTCCGATTCACCATCTATCAAGTAAGTTCATACCCCCGTATTTTCATAATTTCTACTGTTTTAAGGAGAGAAATATAAGTATAACACAAGAACTTTGTGTTATAAATAAATGATTTCAAATCACGATAAAACGATTTTAAAGCATCAAAAATACTCCAAATATTGAACACTTTTATAAACTTATATTTTTCCTAAAAATTCATATTTGTATGTTTATATTAATATAAATAAGATTTAAAAGGATTAGGACTAATAGCTCATTCTAGGTTCTTTTCTTTGTTTGGATGTGGACTTATAGTACCGGTTATTTATCCGAAGGTCCTTTAAATTTTACTTATATATAAAATTTTATGTATATAAATATAAAAGTTATTTCATCAGTTTAATTATCCTTTGTAACATGTTGAGCAAAGGATTACATGCAAAAACAGTTAATTACCAACTCATAAAGTACATATAAATTATAATAGGTATAATTTATGATACATAGAACAATAATTCATGATTCAAGTATACTAGAATACACTGTTTTATAAAAAACAAGGGTTTTGATTCAGAACAAATCAAGGGTTTACACTTGTCAAATACATGTTCGGAATACTAGTTCAAGAACATACTATCAATCATTTATTTCAGAATGATTGGGTTTTCATAACTAATATACATGTAACATTTATATGCTTTTTATGAGACATTCAATTCAGGTTGTTTAATTCATTTTAGACAACCAAGGTAAAGCCCTGACATTATAACCAGAATCTCCAGCCCGGGGATCGAAACAAGTTGTGTGTAGATCTATATCGGGATTGACAACCCGACACTCAGGCTGCTAGCTGCAGTCAGGCATACATGCCAATCAGTGGCAATTGTTATCAACAGTTTAAACGTCCACAAAGCGTTTGTTTCAAGCGACCATGTCTTAGTATGGTTATAATAACTCATTAAAAAGATATTTACAACATGTTAGTGTATAAACAACTAAATGTAAGTACATCTATAAAGTATCAGTTTACAAAATACAAAGTACAATGGTATACTATAGTTTTCAATAACAGCTGGTGAAGCCAGACACACTCTTAGTTATAAGTTTTACAAATACAGAACATTGTTTTACAAAATAGAACGGTATTATGGGAATAAAACTACTTTTCATATACAACAGAAAATATGGGATTTTCTGGAACAGTTTTCATATTCAAGATACAAAGACACCCTTTCAAACATAAAGACTTATGTACTCACTCAACTTATTGTTGATACTCTCTTTTCAAATTACTTGTATTCTCAGGGAAATAATAGCAGGTACTCCCCGAGCTTTTTGAGAAGATGGAGCCATTATGAGTCATATCTTCTTCTTTTGTATAACTATTTTGGTTTCAACATACAATGATTGAACACATGTAAATACTTATACTTTTAAATACAATGGTTGTTTGTACTTTGATTACTATGATGCATGTGTTGTGATACTACAAATGATGTCCTCCACCCCCGAACGTTTCCGCCGTCTGGTTTGGGGTGTGACAGATTGGTATCAGAGCCAGGTTTATAGTGAACTTAGTATATCAATCCATAAAGGATATAAAAACTATAAATACATTGGGGCTAAGAGCTCTGACTACAAGTATCCTTTTTAAGAATTCTAATTATTTTTACAAGAAGTATACTAACACTCATACCTACAAGTACATAGTCATAAGAACTTAAAAGTATTTGGATGTTGAAGATTACAGTCAAACCCGAGCAGTTATGTAATCATATATAGAATTAATATAGCCTGATCAACGATATTGATTTCAGATATGACCAACATGTGTTTGGGAGTGATAGTAGAGTTGTGACATGTCTAAAAATTACTAACTACAGAAGAAACTCTAGAATAGAACATAAAATACTATAAGAATATTTTAAACATTGATATTCTTAGTTTTTCAGGCATTTCTCATAACCTTATTCTCATACCGACACAATGGCAGGACATCATCTACCAGGGGACCCTTATTTTCCAAATCATGGCACTGAAGGATGGGTAGCGGAGAAGCCGAAGGAGGATCCAGAAGAAGACTCAGATGAAGAACCATTTGAGGACAATGAATCAAGTGGTATGGATACAGAGCCACAAGTCTGCAACCCGGGGTTACGTCCCCTGAGGCAAGAGGAAATAGAACCCATACCCGAGTGGGGCCAATACATAAACTGTTTGAGTCAACAAGACGGCCAATGCCCTCCCTACGGAATAGAACGGGGTTTCTATAACGTCTCAGAAGGAGGAACAGCCGACAGAGCTCTTCCAGTTATAGTGAACCGAATAGCCCGACAATTCGATCAATCAAGGATGTCAATCAATCGAATCCTAGAAGTGAATATGATTGCGCAGGCGAACACTGCAGATATCCTTCGTCTTGACAAAATGAAAGATGACACCCAGCACCATACTGAAGCCCTTCAAAGGCAACTTAATGTTGCTCAATCCGAGATAAGGGAGTTGAGAGAGCATCAGGATTCACAAGAAAGGCACTGGAAGATGCAGGATGAGGCAGAACCAGCAACCGTCGTAGCAACCGCCGCAAGTAGTGCTTACACTACTTCTACTTTCTAGTTTAACATACTGAATGTATAGACTATCTTCATGATATGTACAAAACTAAGTATCAATAAAATAATAAGCACTTTACTTCAACAAGAGGTATTTCAATTTTCATAAACATTCCATTCCAAAGTTTTGGATTACGGATATGTTCCAGTGTTATTTTTCATACTTTTCATACGACCGCGAAAATTTTTATTTTCGGTAGGTCGGTTTGATGTCGATGCTATCGCAATATTGTGGTTTATTAAAGACCTGCTTTAGGATCAAGTATCCAGATTACATATACTTAATATACCAATACAATCAACATGTATTTTCATACTCTTTGAAAAATAACCACTTCATTTTATACTATCCTGTTGCAAGTTGTACTTGCAGTGGACATCTATTTCCAATTCTTTACAAGATTCTTGTTGAATTAAGTGTTTAAGTTCAGAGATATCAAATTCATATTTATTCTTGATATCTCACTATCTTTTTATCTATTGACTTTTATAGAAAAAGATGCCTCCTCGTAGAAATCCAAGACCTAACAATGAAAATGAAGCACCGACGCCACCTCCACCACCACCCCCTCAATTCGATGCTGCTATGTTCCAAGCAGTAGTCATGGCAGCTGTAGCAGCTGCCTTATCTCATATCAATGCTCCTGGTGCTAGTGGGTCGGGAGCTGGTGCACATCCATCTAACCATGTCGAGGGTCATGAGCACTCACGAGAGTGCACTTATAAAGACTTCTCGAATGCCAAACCCAGGACCTTTAATGGAATTGGAGGAGTGATGGTTTTAAGGTAGTGGATTGAGAAGACAGAAGCAATCTTTGAGATTTGCTCCTGTCCAGAGGGTAGAAAAGTTAAATTTGATGCCTGTACTTTCTCAGATAGGATCCTAACATGGTGGAATGGCCATGTTAAGTCACTGACTTTGATAGTGGCTAATACTATAAGCTGGGAGAACCTAAAAACCATGTTGATGCGGGAATACTGTCCGTGAGGGGAAATTCAGAAACTAGAGTAAGAACTCTGGGGTCTTACCATGGCTGGTGCAAACATCACAACTTACATGAATCGGTTCTGTGACTTGGCGATTATGTGTTCGGAAATGGTTGCTCTGGAGAGCAAAAATATTGAAAGGTATATTTGGGGACTGTCGCCCCAGATACAGGCAAGTGTCATTGCATCTAGGACTGTTACCTTTGACATTGCCAAGGAATTGGCACAGTCACTTATTGACCACGAAAATCGTCAAAACTCCATGGTTACTGCCCCAGAACAACCTAGGGAGAACAAGAACAACAACAAGAAGAAGTGTTGGAACAAAAGGAAGGGCAAATATCCTCTGGAACCTTCAAAGAAGCAACAAATAGTGGCAGTCCATGCCACTACTATACCTGCTACCATACCTGTTGTTGTGCCTGCTTTTGCCCCTAACAACCCAGCACCAACTAAGCCCTATGCTGGTAGCCTCCCTAAATGCAACAAGTGCAATTTCACCACACTGGAAATTACCAAGAGATGTAGTGTCGTAACTGCAACAGGAAAGGGCATACTGCCCAATTCTGTAGAACACCACCTCAACCCGTTAACCAAGTACCTGCCGCTGGAGTAGTTCGAGCATGCTACCAATGCGGTGATGTGGGGCGTTTCAAGAGAGATTGTCCAAAATCTGGAAATGCCGGTGGGGTTGGGAGAATTCTAGCATTGGGTCACAAAGAAGCGGTGGCAGACCCTGCAGTGGTCACGGGTACGTTCCTTCTCAACAATACTTATGCATGCATTCTTTTTTTATTGTGGTGCTGAGAGGAGCTTCATGAGCCTTAACTTTAAACATCTACTAAATCAAAAATCCTAACCACTAAATGAAACTTTCATAGTAGAAATGGCTAACGGGAAATCTGAATCCACCAATGATATATACATAGGATGTACCCTTACCTTAAATGACTTGTCTTTCTCAATAGACCTTATGTCGGTCTGTATCAAAATTTTTGACGTCATAATAGGCATGGATTGGTTGTGCCCCAACCATGCCGACATCCTATGCTATGAAAGAGCTATTCACTTGAACTTACCAACTAATGAAACTCTTGTTATTTACGGCGACAAACCGGGAAGGAACCTTCAGATCATTTTTTGTATCAAGGCACAGAAATACCTTCGCAAGGAGTACTGTCCATTCTTAGCTCACGTGGTAGACAAAAAGAAAGAAGTGAAAGACGTCGCGAGCATTCCCGAGGTCTGCAACTTTCCCGATGTATTTCCCGATGATCTTCCAGGGGTGCCTCCCGAATGCCAAGTTGAATTCCGAATTAACTTAATCCCTGGAGCTACCCCTGTAGCCAAATCTCCCTATCGTCTTGCAGCTTCTAAAATGCAGGAATTATCCAGCCAGCTTAAAGAACTCCTAAGCAAAGGTTTCATAAGACCAAGCTTTTCACCTTAGGGAGCACCGGTTTTGTTCGTAAAGAAGAAAGATGGCCCATTCCGCATGTGTATAGACCACCGCAAGCTGAATAAACTTACCATCAAGAATCGATACCCTCTGCCTTGCATTGACGATCTGTTCGACCAACTTCAAGGGGCAAACTACTTCTCAAAGATAGACTTAGGATCCAGGTATCACCAGTTACGAATTTTGGAGGAAGACGTTCCCAAAACCGCGTTCAGAACTCTTTATGGTCATTACGAATTTATAGTGATGCCATTCAGATTGACGAATGCACCTGTAGTGTTCATGGACCTAATGAACAGAGTGTGTCGTCCATTCCTGGACAAATTCGTTATAGTCTTCATTGACGACATCCTTATCTACTCAACAAGCAAAGAGGAACATGGCTAACATCTTCGTCAAATATTACAAACTCTTAGATCAGAGAAGCTCTATGCAAAGTTTTCAAAGTGTGAATTTTGGATCAGGAAGGTAGATTTCCTAGGTCACATGGTTAGTTCAGAAGGAATACACGTCGACCCTTCTAAAATAAAGGCAATTGAAAACTGGTCAGCACCCAAAACACCTACATAAATCCATCAATTCTTAGGTCTTGCTGGCTATTATCGCAGATTCATTCAAAATTTCTCTCGAATAGCTAAGCCTGTTACTACTCTGACCCAAAAGGTGTAACCTTTAGCTGGGGAGAATAGCAAGAAACAGCGTTCCAAACGCTGAAGCGAGCCTTGTGTAGTGCACCGATCATGTCTCTCCCTGAAGGGACAGAGGATTTTGTAGTGTACTGTGATGCTTCTAATCAAGGGCTTGGATGTGTTCTTATGCAAAGAGGAAGGGTTATATCCTATGCCTCAAGACAGCTAAAGACACATGAAGTCAACTATACAACACATGACCTTGAACTAGGAGTAGTGGTGTTTGCTCTGAAGATCTGGAGACATTACTTATATGGCACGAAATGCACAATATTCACGGACCATAAAAGTCTCCATCACATCTTCGATCAGAAAGAGCTGAACATGAGACAACGACGATGGGTGGAGCTACTTAACGACTACGAATGTGAAATTCTTTATCACCCTAGTAAAGCAAACGTAGTAGCTGACGCCCTTAGTATAAAAGAGTACTCGGGACGCCAGGTAAAGTCGTTGACCATGACAATCCATTCACATCTGTCCACGCAGATCAAGGAAGCTCAACTTGAAGCCTTGGAACCCAAAAACGTGGCAGGAGAAACCTTGAGAGGAATGGATAAGGACTTCGAAGTCAGGGATGATAGAGTCTATTATTTCATGAACTGGATCTAGACACCAAAGATCAGTGGTTACAGAGATGTGGTTATGAATGAAGCACACAAAACCCGATACTCCATCCACCCAGGTTCAGACAAGATGTATCTGGACCTTAAAAAACTATATTAGTGGCCTAACATGAAGGCCAAAATCGCTACCTTTGTGGGCGAGTGCCTTACTTGCACCAAAGTTAAGGTAGAGTACGAGAAACCTTCAGGTTTATTACAGCAACCTGAAATCCCTGAATGGAAGTGGGAGCGGATTACAATGGATTTCATAACCAAGTTACCCAAGACATCAAGTGGTTATGATACTATTTGGGTAATCGTCGATAGATTAACCAAATTCGCACACTTCTTACCAATCAAGGAGACCGACAAGATGGATAAGCTAGCAAGAACATACCTCAAGGAGATTGTTAGATTGCATGGTTGTTCCAATATCTATTATTTCGGACATTCACCTCTCGTTTTTAGCAGTCTTTACAAAACTCTCTTGGAACTAGGCTAGACATGAGTACAGCCTACCATCCGCAAACCGATGGACAAAGTGAGAGGACGATTCAAACGTTAGAAGATACGTTACGAGCTTGCGTGATAGACTTTGGAAAGGCAAGGGATATTCATTTACCCCTTGTTGAGTTCTCTTATAACAACAGTTATCACACTAGCATAAAAGCTGCTCGATTCGAATCCCTCTATGGTCGTAAGTGCAGATCCCCTCTGTGTTGGGCTAAAGTGGGTGACATGCAGCTAGCTAGAGGTCAAACTCATGAGATTGCTCTCACTGGTCCAGAAATTATTCAAGAAACTACCGAGAAGATCGTATAAATTCGGGAACGACTTAAAGCTTCTAGAGATAGACAGAAAAGCTACGCTGACAAAAGGAGAAAACCCTTGGAATTCCAGGTTGGTGACCGCGTTTTGTTAAAGGTCTCACCATGGAAGGGCATGATACGATTTGGAAAGCATGACAAACTAAATACAAGGTACATAGGACCATTCGAGATTCTTGCCTGAATCGGCCATGTAGCTTACAAACTTCGATTACCCCAAGAACTAAGTAACATTCATCCTACCTTCCATGTTTCGAACTTCAAAAGTGTCTATCCAACGAGACTCTTATGATACCACTTGAGGAAATCGAGTTAAATGAGAGCCTCAATTTTGTGGAAGAACCTGTAGAGATACTAGACAAGGTAGTTAAGAAAACCAAACAAAGTCATATCCCGATAGTGAAGGTTGGCTGGAATGCAAAGCGGGGACCTGAATTTACTTGGGAGCGGGAGGATCAAATGCAACAGAAATATCCACATCTTTTTCCCTAGTCTATCTGTAATGTAAATTTCGGGACGAAATTCTCTCTAACGTGGGGGATAATGTAACAAACTGTTATTTCAAACCAATGTAATAGTGTAGCTCAATTTGTACTTCTTTTTAAATTAATAAAGAGAAATTTTAGCATACTATGTATATTTACATAATTGACCCTAAAAAATAAACTATTAAATAATCTCAATTGGGATGAACCAAGTGATAGAGATTGTAACAAGGTTTCCAAAAATATAAAGAACACTAAAATCCGAGTTATAAAGAAGAATTTATGACCAATCAAAAATCCGCGACAAAACCGGCAAAACATTGTTCAGTGTAAAAATTGAATTTTTAATAAATGGCTTTTTAGCCTTAACAATGTAAATGAAAGTTGTATTTTATTCTAAACCGAGAACTTTCATAAAAAGAACGCCAAAATCTGACTTCGAATGAGGAAGTTATGATTTTTCTAAGTTTCAGTATAGCAGTGTACAACTAAAAACTCGAAATAAAGATTGAGTGGTTTTTAGCCGATACAACCTAAATGATAATTGAAGGTCTCGTCATTTGTAGTATAACGGTAAAAAGACAGACAAAAGCGGACGTCGGATGAAGAAGTTATGATTTTTTAACGGATTTTCCTGTCTCGATCTAATAAAAATAATAATATTAAAAATAAATTGAAAATTAGCCGATGATGTCTAAACGAAAGTCGTAGAATATAATTTTACCTACGCATGCATATAAAGAAAGTCAAAAATGGAGTTCGTATGCAAAAGTTATGAAATTTACAAGTTTTGGCACAAAAATAAAGAAAAATAGGAAAAATCGGGAAATTTCGCATGAACAGTACCCGCCTCGTCACCCTCGCATGCGAGCCTCCACGTGTCATCATCTGATTGGACTGCATCCTCGCGTGTCACCTTCTGATTCGACCAAGTCTGCGGTCCACTAAGCATCGGACATCTTCGCAAGAGACACACCGGAGACACCCCTCGGACACCCCCTTCACACGTGCCCTCTTCCCATTGGATCGAGGTCTGGTCAAATCCGAGCCTACCACCTCTGAACCGAAGTTGCTTCCCTTCGCAATCTGTTAGCCTCGCATAGCCTTGGATCCAAGGCTTCGGCCTATATAAGGCATGCGAGGGTTCCAGATTTTTTTGCACTTTTCACCCCAAATTTGATTCTCTTTCACATTTTCCACTTCCACAAACTCATATACAACCGCTAAAGCCCTGGTATCAAGTCTTGAAGCCTAAGCAAGCCTTGAAGCCCCGAGATTCCCAAGAAATAACCTCTCTCCTGTCGAAACTCTGCCCGATTTGAGCCGGTTTCTCGACAAATAAACTCCTTTTCGCGAAACGAAACTCTGTCCGATTCACCATCTATCAAGTAAGTTCATACCCCCGTATTTTCATAATTTCTACTGTTTTAAGGGTGGAAATACAAGTATAACACAAGAACTTTGTGTTATAAATAAATGATTTCAAATCACGATAAAACGATTTTAAAGCATCAAAAATACTCCAAATATTGAACTCTTTTATAAACTTATGTTTTTCCCAAAAATTCGTATTTGTATATATATATATATATATATATATATATATATATATATATATATATATATATATATATATATATATATATAAGATTTGAAAGGCTTAGGATTAATAACTCATTCTAGGTCCTTTTCCTTGTTTGGATGTGGACTTATAGTACCGCTTATTTGTCCGAAGGTCGTTTAAATTTTACTTATATATAAAATTGTATATGTATATTAATATAAAAGTTATTTCATTAGTTTAACTACCCTTTGTAACTTGTTGAGCAAAGGATTACATGCAAAAACAGT
Organism: Lactuca serriola; assembly: GCF_051521515.1. Classification (NCBI taxonomy): domain Eukaryota; kingdom Viridiplantae; phylum Streptophyta; class Magnoliopsida; order Asterales; family Asteraceae; genus Lactuca; species Lactuca serriola. Next base: position 106,042,690 of record NC_136415.1, read on the forward strand.
TAATTACCAATTCATAAAGTACATATAAATTATAATAGGTATAATTTATGATACATAGAACAATAATTCATGATTCAAGTATACTAGAATACATTGTTTTACAAGAAACAAGGGTTTTGATTCAGAACAAATCAAGGGTTTACACTTGTCAAATACATGTTCGGAATACTAATTCAAGAACATACTGTCAATCATTTATTTCAGAATGATTGGGTTTTCATTACTAATATACATGTAACGTTTATATGCTTTTTATGAGACATTCAATTCAGGTTGTTTAATTCATTTTAGACAACCAAGGTAAAGCCCTGACAGTATAACTAGAATCTCCAACCCGAGGATCGAAACAAGTTGTGTGTAGATCTATAACGGGATTGACAACCCTGCACTCAGGCTGCTAGCTATAATCAGGCATACATGCCAATGAGTGGCAATTGTTATCAACAGTTTAAACGTCCACAAAGCGTTTGTTTCAGGCGATCATGTCTTAGTATGGTTATAATAACTCATTAAAAAGATATTTACAACATGTATAAACAACTAAACGTAAGTACATCTATAAAGTATCATTTTACAAAATACAAAGTACAATGGTATAATATAGTTTTCAATAACAGCTGGTGAAGCCAGGCACACTCTTAGTTACAAGTTTTACGAATACAGAACATTGTTTTACAAAATAGAACGGTATTATGGGAATAAAACTACTTTTCATATACAACAGAAAATATGAGATTTTCTAGAACAGTTTTCATATTCAAGATACAAAGACACCCTTTCAAACATAAAGACTTATGTACTCACTCAACTTATTGTTGATACTCTCTTTTGAAATTACTTGTATTCTCAGGTAAATAATAGCAAGTATTCCCCGAGCTTTTTGAGAAGATGGAACCATTATGAGTCATATCTTTTTCTTTTGTATAACTATTTTGGTTTCAATATTCAATGATTGAACACATGTAAATACTTATACTTTTAAATACAATGGTTGTTTATACTTTGATTACTATGATGCATGTGTTGTGATACTACAAATGAAGTCCTCCACCCCCAGACGTTTCCGCCGTCTGGTTTGGGGGTGTGACACGTCATATTAGTATGGTTATATTGTCTCATATAGAATATAACAGTGAATTGTTTAGAAATAAACATATGTTACACCTTTCGACTATAATAATAATTGTTTGGATACTTTAAATGAAGCTTTTACCTCACAAGTATTACGGTTTTAATACTACTATTTTACACATCAGAAAATATAGGATTTTCTAGGGAAAATGAGTGTATATGATTTCGAAGACAATAAACTAAAACACACAAGCATCTATACTTGATTGAAAACAAGACTTACAACTATTTTGATAAGAAAATATGGGATTTTCTGTTTTTCCAAGTAACACAGATTTTTATACAAATATGAACTCACCAACATATTTCATGTTGTTGCTTTTCAAATAACTTGTATTCTCAGGAAATCAGTAAGCAGGTTTATGAGCCGGGGATGCTGAATTATTTTTATGTAGTTTGCAATTTACTCACCATTGTTTCTTTTGTGTAATTGAAAAACATAAATATGATGTAAAAAAATGTAAGTTTGTTATATTGATGCTTGATGTTTGGATTTGCTATGTTTCATTTATATTCAATTGTTATGATACTGCACAATGAAGTCACCCGCCTCCGGACGTTTCCGCTGCCTGGTCCTGGGGTGTGACAGATTGGTATCAGAGCATTGTTTATAGTGAACTAGTATATCTAGCTATACAATATATACAACTATAAATACAATGGGATTATTTTGTCGCTTCGAAAATTTTCTACACTCTTCTTATGCCCTATCCTCGTACAGAAGACATGGCAGGATTTCATTTGCCAGGTGATCCCTATTTCCCTAATTAGGGAAATGGAGGGTGGATCGAAGAATAACCAGAGGAAGAACCTATGGAAGAACTTGAGGATGAAGATATCAGTGACGAGGTAGAGGAGGATGACGTGGCGAGCACCGAGTCCGAAGTCATCAACCCTCCCTACGTCAACAGGGTACCTCCACATCATCTGGGCCCCAATGGTTCTGTGCCTCCATGGGCTCATGACATTGAGAGATGGAGAAGGCATCAACAACAACCACCTCCTTATGGGATGGAGCAAAGATTCCACGACCTTCATCAGGGACGACCCGCTGACCGCGCTCTTCCGGTCGTGGTCCGACAAATCGGAGACATCGGCTATCAGGCTTAAGTGACCGCCGATCAGGTGGTGCGGAGGAGAGCTGCCTTGGAGCAAGCCAATGCTCACATCCAGGACCTTGAACAAGGCTCTGTCCCACTGGTGCGCTTAATTGATGACCTTACCGATGTACAAGCAGAGGTGAGAGAATATCAGGTGCGACATGCTACTATGGAGGAGAGGGTGCTTATCGTTGAGCGTCGACTAGCTGAACTTCAGGGTGCATCCTCGTCGCCAGACGCACCATCGAATGCCCCTTACCGCAAGTTGAACCCGTTTTACTTGCTGCCGTTAACCACATAACTCTCTTTTGTTTGTAAATGTAGGGCTAACTCTAAAAACTAAGTAACCACCCTCCTCGTCGAATCTATGTGCTAGCAGACCTTGTTTTCTCTATGTATTAAATGCCTTTCGAAGGCAAATTTTTATGTGTGTACTAAGAAATTATCATTAATGCAACAGTCCTGTGTTTTATGTCAGACATGTTTGCTATGTTCTCTAATGTCGGGTTGGGTTGCATAAGCAAACCACCGTGACCTCTAACCCATCACCGATATCTGAAACCATTGTATATTCATTATCCTTCTGTTCCATGACAGAAAGATGCTGAGGAGACCAATCTGTAAGAATAACAACACAGCACCACCACCGCCTCCTACACCATATATGAATTCTGCTGCATTCCAAGTGGCAGTTTCAGCTGCGGTGGCGGCAACCCTCGCCCACATACAAACTGGAAACAACGGTGGTGGGAATGGTCAAGGAACGGGAACCTCCCACCAAGAGTTAAATCAAGGGCCTGCAAAGGTCTGCTCCTACAAGGACTTTTCCAAAGCAAGACCCTGCACTTTCAATGGGACTGGAGGGGTCATATCTTTGAAACAATGTATCGAGAAGGTTGAGTCGGTGTTCGAGATTTGCAAATGTCCGGAGGGGAGTAAAGTGAAATTTGCGGCCTACACATTAATCGAGCAGGCTTTGTCATGGTGGAACGGTCACATCGAGGCCATGATACTTCCCGTTGCGAACACAATGTCCTGGGAAGAACTAAAGGAGATGCTAATTGTTGAGTACTGCCCCCGAGGGGAGGTACAAAAGCTCCAACAAGAATTTTGGAACCTTACGGTGCAAAACTCGAAAATTGATGCATATATCTCGAGATTTAGCGAACTAGCTCTCTTGTGCCCTGGTATGATTACGTGCGAGGGAAAGAAGGTCGAACGATTCATCTGGGGGTTGATGCATCACATTCAAGGTAATGTGATTGTCTCGAAACCTGAGACCTATGACAGTACAAAGCGCCTAGCCAAGAAGCTTTATGATCATAGTGATAAGAAGAGTGCCAAAGCAACTGAGGGGAAAAACAAGCAAGAGGGAGGGAACAAAAAGAACTGGGAGAACAAGCGAAAAAGGGGACAAAAATCAGGGTCGTCCCAGAAGTCACAGACAGTAGTGGTCCTTTCTGTTACCGTGCCAGCTCCACCCGCCCCAACCTCAACCACAACAGCACCTGCCAAGTCATATACGGGTTCCAATCCACCACTTCGGGGCATGAAAAGACTTTCACTACACCAACTGCAATCGAAAAGGACATACTGTCCGATACTCCCGGATGCCTCCACAACAAAACAAGCAGCCCACTAAAAACAACGTCGGAGCCAACAGTACATGTTACAGATGCGAAGAAACCTGCCATTTTAGACGCAACTGCCGTAAGAACAACCATTAGAATGCAGGAAGAGTCCTAGCCATGGGACAGGGAGAGGCAGTGCAAGATCCAACCGTGGTGACTGGTATGTTACCCCTCAAAAATTCTAATACGTGCATTTTATTTGATAGTGGTGGTGAGAGGAGCTTCGTAAGTCAAAAATTCAAACACCTACTCAATCAAACTCCCCACAAATTGAACGAAACTTTCACGGTCGAAATGACCAATGATAAAACATAATCAACCAACGATGTCTACGTATGGTACAAATTAGCATTAAATAATCACTCCTTACCAATCAATTTGATGTCTGTTAATATTAGTAGCTCCGATGTGATTGTTGGAATGGATTGGTTAAGCCCCCACCATGCTAAAATTATGTGTCACAAGAAGTCCGTTCACCTTCACCTTCCCAACAACGAAACCTTAATAGTTTATGGTGATAAACTCGTCACAAACCTCCAAGTCATTTCTTGTATCCAAGCACAAAAGTGCTTGCTTAAGAAGAATCACGTCTTTCTTGCTCATGTTGTGGAGAAAACAAAGGCAGAGAAAAACATTAACGATATTATGGAAGTACGTGATTTTCCCGATGTATTTCCTGAGGATTTTCCAGGAATACCCCCGAGTGTCAGGTCGAGTTCCGAATTGATCTTGTACCTGGAGCCACTCCAATTGCCAAATCACCTTACAGATTAGCTCCTGCCGAAATGCAAGAGTTATCTAGCCAACTAAGCGAAATTCTCGACAAAGGATTCATTAGACCGAGCTTTTAACCTTGGGGAGCTCATGTCCTGTTTGTCAAAAAGAAAGATGGATCTTTCAGGATGTGCATCGACTACCGGGAGTTAAACAAGCTTACTGTCAAGAATCGATACCCACTCCCTCCAATCGATGATCTATTCGACCAGCTCCAAGCAACCAGCTACTTCTCCAAGATAGATTTATACTACCAACTAAGGGTCTGGGAAGGAGACGTCCCAAAGACTGCTTTCCGAACCCATTATGGGCATTTTGAATTCGTAGTCATGCCTTTTGGCCTCATAAATGCACCCACAGCCTTTATGGACCTGATGAACCGAGTCTGTTGGCCGCTTCTCTACAAGTTCGTGATCGTTTTCATCAATTATATCCTCCTTTACTTTAAGAGTGAGGAAGAGCACAACCAACACTTACGAGAGATCTTGGGAACTCTAAGGGCGGAGAAGTTATACGTCAAATTTTCCAAATGCAAGTTCTGGATTCACATAGTGGAATTCTTGGGTCATGTAGTCAGTAAAGAGGGAATACATGTGGACCCTACCAAGATCAAAGCCATTGAGGGTTGGGCAACTCCAAGAACCCCAACCAAAATCCGACAATTTTTAGGCCTTGCTAGTTATTACCGAAGGTTCATCCAGAATTTTTCCAGAAACGCCATGCCTCTCACCACTCTCACCCAGAAGGGTGTGCCCTTCCATTGAAGTAACAAGCAAGAAGCTGCCTTCCAAACCCTGAAACAAGCCCTCTGCAGTGCCCCAGTGTTGTCCTTGCCGGAGGGAATGGAGGATTTCATAGTATACTGCAATGCTTCTAATCAAGGGTTAGGCTGTGTGCTTATGCAGCACGGAAAGGTGATAGCTTACGCATCAAGGAAACTAAAAACCCATGAAGTAAACTATACCACCCACGATCTCGAGCTGGGATTTGTGGTCTTCGCCCTAAAAATTTGGAGGCACTACCTATATGGTACAAAGTGCACCATTTTCACAGACCACAAGAGCCTTCAGCACATTTAGAATAAAATAAAATTGAACATGAGACAACGGAGATGGGTGGAGCTGCTAAACGACTATGAATGCGAAATCAAGTACCACCCAGTCAAAGGATAATGTGGTAGCCTATGCCTTAAGCCGAAAGGAATACTCGAGCCGCCGAGTAAAGACACTGACAATGACCATCCATTCCCATCTATCCTCACAAATTAAGGAGGCTCAGCAGGAAGCCTTAAAACCGGAGAACGTCGCCAATGAAGCATTGCACGGAATGGAAAAGAATTTGATGATCAAAGAAGATGGAGCCTATTACCTTATGGACCGAATCTGGATGCCGAGATTCGGTGGGTTCCGAGACGTGATAATGAATGAGGCTCACAAATCAATGTACTTTATTCATCCGGGTTCCGATAAGATGTACCTGGATATCAAACAGAATTATTGGTGGCCGAATATGAAAGCGGAGATTGCCACTTACGTGGGCAAGTGTCTCACTTGTGCCGAAGTTCAAGTGGAATATCAAAAGCCCTCGGGACTACTTCAACAACCTAAAATACCCGAGTGGAAATGGGAGAGGATAACAATGGATTTTGTAACCAAATTACCCAAGACGGCAGACGGTCTGGATGTTATCTGGGTGATCGTTGACCGATTAACCAAATCGGCCCATTTCCTACCAATAAATGAGACGTACAAGATGGAAAGACTAATGTGAATATACCTGAACGAGGTAGTGAGACTCCATGGGATGCTGATGTCTATTATCTCTGATAGGTATAGCAAATTCACCTCTCGTTTTTGGCAGTCGCTCCAGAAAGCTTTGGGAACCCAACTAGATATGAGCACTGCCTACCATCCTCAGAATGATGGCCAAAGAGAGCGAAGCATTCAAACTCTAGAATACATGCTCCGAGCATGTGCATTAGACTTTGGAAAAGCTTGGAATACTCACCTACCCCTAATCGAATTCTCATACAACAACATCTACCACACGAGTATAGGAGTCGCCCCCTTTGAGGCCTTGTATGAACGGAAGTGCAAATCGCCCCTTTGTTGGGCTGAGGTGGGAGACACCCAGCTGGAAAAAGGGCAGATGCCCAACAGCACACTCACTGGACCCGAGATTATTTGAGAAACTACGGAAAAGATAGTCCAAATCCGAGCACAACTCCAAGCATCGCGAGACCGACAAAAGAGCTATGTAGTTAAAAGGCCAAAGCCTCTGGAATTCCAAGTGGGTGATCGAGTGCTATTAAAAGTCTCCCCTTTGAAAGGGATGATACGATTTGGAAAGAGAGGTAAACTAAATCCCTGATACATCGGACCATTCGAGATCCTTGCATGGATCGTTCCAGTGGTCTACAAACTCCAATTACCCTCCAAACTCAGTAATGTACACCTTGTATTCCATGTGTCAAACCTAAAGAAGTGTCTATCGGACAAAACCCTCACAGTTCCACTAGATGAGATTGAAGTAAACGAGAACCTTCTATTCGTTGAGCAGCCTGTCGAGATTATGGATAGAGAGGTCAAGCGCACGAAACAAAGCCGCATCCCCATTATGAAGGTTAGATGGAACACCAAGCGCGGACCTGAATTCACATGGGAACGCGAGGATCAAATGATGTAGAAATACCCTCATCTTTTCTCTAGTTCATAGGAATGACTTCTAAAGAATTTCGGGATGAAATTCCCTCTAACGGGGGGATGATGTCACAACTGAAAATTTCCAAGTCTAGAAACCCAGCTAAAAGCATCCCGTACATGTAATGTTTGTATCTATGCTATTTGTTATGCTTTGGTAATGTAATGTCTTTGACAATTATACTACCCTAAAGCCTCCTAAGTTGATGAAAACAATGAGAAGTTTAAGTTACGTCAAATACAAATCAAATAAAAAACAAAACATGCTTGTTAAAGCTTTCTATATATCAAGACCATGAACACTTCCCTAGGAAGCACCATGGTCGTGAACACCTCAAGGAATCAAAATTTAGACCATAAACTCTTCTTTTTGGACATGTTTGGCTGTAAACAACTCCCAAGAACCCACTAAGGTCGTAAACCACCTCAAACCATTACACCTTGACCATAAACACCTTCCTAGGATCCCTTTAGGCCGTAAACCACCTTGAGTGGATCTCTTTTGGCTGTAATCCCCTTAGAGGGACCCCTTTTGACCGTGAACCTTAGTTTAAGGTCCATCTAGACCGTTAACTCCTTCCAAATTAAGTATGTTTACGGTGGTTGCAAGTTGTAATGCGTAAAGTCCCAAGATAGATCCAAGTAAAACATGCATTAAACCTTTGTAATTTGATATTATCCATCAATAATGAAAGCAAGCATCCCATCCAACTCTTAGCCCCATATGAAGGAGCGTAAACTCCCTTCCTCATTTCACTAATTTCATTTTGCATTTTGTGAACCTCCGTGAACTGTCCCAAGAAATCAAGTCAAGCTTCCATTTTCTTCACCAATTCTTGTAAGTCCCTGTAAGTGTTTCATGCCTAGTAAATGTTTCATACAATTAGTTATTTTAAACTCCAACTCACACATGAATTTATGTGTTCATAATATTATACTAGCAAAAATCCTCAAGAAATTCACACAATGCTTTAAGTGTTCTAGGCTCCAAATTTCTCACCATGTCTCTTCATCCACACATTCTCCTGCCCAAGGTGAGCTTCATAACCCTCTTTTTGATGTTTTCATGGTTTTGGGGGAGGATACAAGTCAAGGTTTTGTTTAAGTCTTGATATACTTGCTTGCTATACATGTATGCCAAGTTATATATGTGTTAAATCTATGAAAACTAAATAGTCCTAGAATTCAAAATTTTGAGTAAGATTCCAGTGTTAGAACCATAACCTACAAATGAAGTGTAGAAACAAGAAATAATATGTTACAATATATGAGTTACAAATTTTTATGACAAAGACTCAAAAGATTTCCTGAAAATTTGCTTAAAACAAATTGTTGGGGCAAATATTTTGAAGTGGTTAGAAAGTGGAAATAATGATATTTTGCGGGGACCATTTTCTGCCATATAAATATACAAGGACTATTTTGGATTATGGGATGAATTTGAGAAATCATTGGACATCTAAATTTTTAAAGGACCAAAAATGAAATTTTTGGATAAACAAGAGCCTTTTTGAATATTTTCTCAATTGTAAACCTAAAGTGAGTATTTTAGAAGGAACTCATTTTAGAAGGAATGGGACAATTTCAATAATTCATCAAGTTTCGGGTCATTTGTGACACCTTTTGGAAAATATGGGTATTATTCGAGACTTTGTTAAAAGAAGGGTCATTTTTGCCAATACCGATAATATTGGGTCATTTTTGATAACTATGATTCCAAGTGGATTATCCTCAATAAACGAAAATGATAAATCTAGTTAACGAGTATAACTATTGATTATTTATTTAATAAATAATTGATTTTCGCGATTTGCTCAAAACCTATTACTATTCTAGTCAGACGAATCTCCAATGTGTGTGTGTGTGTGTATATATATATATATATATATATATATATATATATATATATATATATACTAGTAGTGTACCCGCGCGATGCAGCGAAGCCAAAAATTTCGTTTCGACGAATAATTTCTAAGCTGACGCATTAAACGTGTGGGGCTTTGGATTGTTTTTGTGGATGTTTAATTTCGTCTATTAGTTTTCTTTAGATGTCTCGTTTCGTCTAGTAGTTTTTTTTCGGTTTTATTTCAGATGTTAATAGTCTTTAGATGTTTCGTATTGTTGATAGTTTTCTTTGGAAGTTTTGATTCAGCTATTAGTTTTTTTTTTTGGAGTTTCATTTCGGCAATTGTTTTCTTTCAATATTTTGTTTATGTTATTAATTTTATTTGGACTTTACATTTTGGCAATTAGTTTTCTTTAGACTTTTCATTTCGACGATAGTTGTCTTTCGAGGTTTTGTTTCGGCTATTAGTTTCTTTTCAACGGTTCATTTCAATGATTGTTTTCTTTAGACGTTTTGTTTCGTTTATTTATTTTCTTTGGGCGTTTCATTTCAAAGATTGCTTTCTTTTAACGTTTCATTTCTGCTATTAGTTTTTTTAATGTTTCTTTTTTAATGTAGTTTTCTTTGGACAATTTGTGTCAACTATATTTTTTGAATGTTTCATTTTGGTTATTAGTTTTAATTGTACGTTTCATTTTAACGATAGTTTTCTTTGGACGTTTGGTTTTTAATATAGTTTTCTTTGGACGTTTCGTTTTGGCTATTAATTGTCTTTGACGTTTCGTTGATAGTTTTTTTTTTTTTTTTTTTTTTTTTTTTTTTTTTTTTTTTTTTTTGATTTTGATCATTTATCTTTTAATTCAATAGTAACCTTTATGTTTTTTTTAATATATATTAAGAGATTCAAAATTTGTTATATAAGGTTACAATTTTTAATATAAATTTATTTAAAAAAAAAACAAAACCCACTTGATTATTTTAAATTGCGAAAAAGCAAGTCGCAATTAATAGTGTATAAATAATGGTTTCGAGAATTTTATAAAATATGAAATAGGAATGCAAAAGATAAAGTTGTAAAATTTAATATGTATTAGACCATGCCGTATGGGTCATTATAACTATGTTAAAGCTGATGTGGCACACCCAAAACTCTAGCATAACGCTGGAAACACCGCCTCCGACTCCCATTAAAGTAAGTCTCGTTGTAACGATGACGGATGACAACGCCCCATTTATTCTCTCCTCTTCCTCTCATTTCTACTCTCAACGCACCATCCCCTGATCTTGTTTCGGGGAGAAGACGGTGATTGCAGGTGATGCTCTCAGGAATGCAAAAGCAAAAGCTCATAAAGTCATATGAAACTTTTAATTTCCCCGTATTTTTTTATTTTCTCATGCTTTTGAATTTCCCAATATATTTTGTGAATTGTTGCCAAAGAAATAGAAACCTTATATCTTCCATATTACTGAACATTGTGAACCATTTAAACATATTTTTTTTCTTATTACATAATAAATACCATTTAAAAATAAATCTTTTATAGAGTGTCAAAAACATGACTTTAGTATATTATCCAGTTTCATGTAACTTTCTATATAAAGGGACAAAAAAATAATTGATATGCTTGATAATGTTGAATGTTGGTATGATTTTTTTTTTTCTCAAACGTATTGATATATACGTATTAATTAAGAGTAAATTGCAAATTTCATCACTAAACGTATAATAAATTTGCTCAGATAACTTTTTACTAATAAAAGTAATATAATAAATTATACATTTAACCACGCCAATTTTAAGAAATAACCAACACATAAACCATAATAACCATATTATTTTCTAGAAATCGACCACAATAACCCAATAAAATATTTCCAAACTATATTTTACTTACTATTTAATTTCCATAAAAGTTTTTACCTAATAGATTAAACTTTACAGTTTATTTAATACAACAAATGAATATATCTAACATTGTCGGGACTTTTTGCTTAAACTGACAAAAAAAAATTGATGTGTCAATTCTTTTTTTTAACAACGTTATATCAAATCTCTTTATCAAGCAAATTTAGTTATAACCAACACAAACTTGGGTTTAATTTTTAAAATTATATATATGAACTTCTTTCAAGTATTTTTCCAAATAATCAAAAACAATTATCTTTCAGTATGACACATTTATTTAAATTTGAGTAACATCTATTTATTACATATACGGAGTAGTAAACATAACCAACCTCATTAATAGTGTATTTTCAAATCTTTTGGTTTTAATATTTAATACACAAACAATACAAAAAGCAAACCTGTAAAATCTCAAACGTATATCGTCAACATTTTGAAACGAAACTTTTCTCTTATTTTAAGAACTAAATACTTAATTTAAAAACGACAATGTATGCCACAAATATGTAAACTTACAAACAAAAATTAAATGGACTAAATAAAATATTTCTTGTAGTCAAAATTTGGTGAAGCAATTAACCACTCTACACATTTCCCACAGGTCCCTAAATAAACATCTAATAGACTAACCCCAAGACTCTAAACCACCTTTTTACAAACCAAAAAGAAGATAAACTCATTCAAAAACCAAGCGGCATAATTTTCAAAACACGAACACATACATACAAACATGCATACAAAGAGACCATACATCTATTTAATACATTTACATAAAAAATAACTAAAAATCTGCAATAATTTTCAGTAAATACAACCACTCTGTTGGAGTTGTCTTAAGTTAAATAAAAGAACACAAGCACAAACATGGAACCAGCTTTCTTCCATCTTCTACAAAGATATCGCACCTCCCTGATTTTTATCTTCCTTTGTGTGTGTAGAACTCGACAAATAACCTAAAAGTATGTCCATAATTGTTGGAAAATGTCAGAGGTTGTGTTTAAACAAAATGAAATTTCAATAACATGTACCTCATAATCTATTTCAAGATATGTATGGTCCTAGAAGTACACACAAAGCCCTCATATATGAGTTAAAACCCAGACATAAAATCAGATATGCTTCCAATATCCCATATCTAATTTCGAATCTTGGTTCCACCCAGCATCTCAAAAGAGAGGGCAAGATTAAGAATGTTCTTTTTTAGGCTGAAGGGTGTGGGTGCGGTCCCAGACCGCATTTTGTGTCACGTAAACCAGGAACACCGCCTCTAGACCGCGGTCTGGTGCGGTCCTTAAGTGCCGCGCTTTTTGATTGGTTGAGGGGAAAAAGGGAGCATCGCAGATTGTTTTTTTTTTTTTTTTTTTTTTTTTTGCTCTTTCTTTCTTATATATACAATCTAACATCATTTTTTTTTTCACAACACAATCTCTTGTTTCTCTCAAAAAACCTTTTAAAAAAAATCATGTGTGTTTTTTAAGTTTCTAGGATTATTTAAATGTCATGTGCGTGGTTTTCGTGTTTTTTTTTTTTTTTTTTTTTTTGTGGTAATGCAATGTAATATTTTTTTTTTAATTTTCAAGTAATGAAAAATTATGTTTTTTTATTAAAATAGAAGTTTTATTAAATTAAAATAGTTAAAAAAAAGTTTTATTAAATTAAAATAGCTAAAAAAAATGTGTGGCACCACTCCCTTGGTGTGGCAAGAAACCACACTTGAGTGGTAAAAAATGACATGACGCTTATGTGGCGGGGGAGGAAGTGTGGTTTTGGTGGCACAACACCCTCCAGCCTTAGTGGGAGGAATGGATGGAAGAAGTAAAAAAAATAATAGTGCGGTTAAAATCATAGAAGCAAATAGGCAATGCGTTGACAGTGACTTGTGGTCTGTCGGTAACGAACGATGGAGGCGGTGGCTACAAAAAATGATTGTGGTCGTTCTAGGGTTTTTAGAGAAGTGGGGAGATAATATTTTTGAGAGAGAGAGAGAGAGAGAGAGAGAGAGAGAGAGAAAGAGAGAGAGAGAGAGAGAGAGAGAGAGAATTGTATAAATTGAGCAGGATAGCATACCTACCTGAAATACAGGTGCTGAAGAACTTCATAATCCATTTTAAAGCCAATAATGAAATAGAGAGAGTGAGTGATAAGGTAACATACATGATCCATGTGAATTTCATTTAGAAGAGTACCAACCATTGGATCATAAATGTATCAACGGCTTGAAGACATATTAATAACCCTGGTTGGCAATCCGTGTGAGAGGAAAAATTAATGTCCGACACTTTCCAACATATGCATAGCATATTTCTACATCATTTCTATTGGTTGATTTGTGGTGACATGGATCACCAAATTTAGTAGCTACACCATTCATTTTTGATCTAATGGTCATAAACTATTCTCCTTGTTTTTTAAGATATTGTCTTAAAAAATGGTGGGGCCCTCAATTATATACTCTTTATAAGATGGTATATATATATATATATATATATATATATATATATATATATATATATATATATATATTAGTGTACGTCTTAAAGTCCTGTAATGAGTTATAACCAAAGTCTCCTGGAGGGAGAGCTGAAATTTGTGTATAGATCTATACGGGGTTGACACCCCGCACCTTCGTTGTTCGCTACAGCTAGACTGACCAGTCTAGGGTGAAAAATGTCTTTAAACAAACACGGGTGCCTGAGAAACGCCAAGATAGGCCTCTGTCATATTAGTATGGTTATAATCACTCACTTAGAATATAATAGTGAATTGTTTAGAAATAAACATATGTTACACCTTTCGACTATAATAACGATTGTTTGGATACTTTAAACGAAGCTTTTACCACACAAGTATTAAGGTTTTAATACTACTATTTTACACATCAGAAAAATATAGGATTTTCTGGGGAAAACGATTGTATACGATTTCGAAAACAATAAACTAAAACACACAAGCAACTATACTTGATTGAAAACAAGACCTACAACTATTTTGATTAGAAAATATGGGATTTTCTGGTTTTCCAACCAACATAGATTTTTATATATACAAAACGCTTATGAACTCACCAGCATATTTTATGTTGACGCTTTTCAAATAACTTGTATTCTCAGGAAATCAGTAAGCAGGTTTATGAGTCGGGGATGCTGAATTATTTTGATGTAGTTTGCAATTTACTCACCGTTGTTTCTTTAGTGCAATTCAAAAACATAAACATTATGTAAAACAATGTAAGTTTGTTATATTGAGGTATGATGTTTGGATTTGCTATGTTTCATTTATATTCAGTTGTTATGATACTGCACAATGAAGTCACCCGCCTCTAGACATTTCTGCCGCCTGGTCCGGGGGTATGACACCTTTAAATAATTATTTGTCCCTTCTGAAAAGATAATGTAGTTTTGTGACTTCCAAACAATACCAATTATAGTTTATCATGTTTGTTTGTCTAGAACATTTATATAATCCTTTTTATAAATTCATAGTAATCATGTTGTTTAGTTTCACATGTAAGATCAAACCTCGTATTTTTGGGTTAAAACCCACACAATATTGAATAAATAGAACGCACTCTTTTTTGTTGGAAAAACTTTATAGTTTTGTAGATCATAACTTTTCTCATGATTCTTGTAACATAGATCTAGTTGTATTTTTGTTAGTTTTACACTTGGAAACTAATATAACACAAATGTTTGTACAAAACTAGTAATGATCATATCTTATACAAATAAGCCCCCCCCCCCCCCCCCCCCCCAAAAAAAAAATGAAAAAGCTTGAAAAGGTGGGGGTATGAACTCACCTTGAGTGGTTTTGTGGGTTATTTGAGAAGATGGTGTAAAGATTTCCAAGCCTAGCACTTGAATGTGGTGGTTGAACTTTCTTGGCAAAAATGTTATCCTAAGAGTTTAACACATAAAAATATATGTGTAAATATAATGAAACTAACACAAAAGTGTATAAAATACATTATATTTGAAGGAATACTTACCAAGAATCTAAGAATAATGCTTGAAGATTTTTTTTTTTTTGAACTTAGAAGATCCTAGGTTTGCTCTTGAGAGGGTTTGATGTTGTAGCAAGGTGGAATGAATTGGATGGGGATTATTAGGGGTTGTAAGTTCGTGCATTATAAGGGGGGATAAATGACATGACTTATGCTTGGTTAACTGGTGGTTAATAGCTTGGGTATACGATGAGTACTGAACTGCACATGAAATTGATGATATATCTTATCACGAAGTCAACTTATTCTTATTTGTTTCCTTCGCTATACCGAAATCACATTTGTAAGGGATCATAGGGATGATTTCGGCCAAAACCATGACCTATTAAGGTGATTTCGGTCCTGCTGCTTTGGATCTTGGGTGTTTTTGGCCTTAGTAGTGTTCTAGGGTAGTGTTTTCGGCCTTGGGGCTCCACATGAGAGTGTTTTCGATCTAGACATCACCCATTAAAGGGTGATTTTGGCCCTAGCATGTTCTAATTGACATTTCTGCCTTAGTGGGGTTCTAGGCCAAAACTATAAGGCACTATGTGGTTAATGATTGGTTTCCATCTATTTTGTGACTTGTTATAACTTGTCATATGTTAATTTCGTACATGGTTTGTGATATATATATATATATATATATATATATATATATATATATGTATATACTTATACAATTAATGCCCCTTTTGGCTTTCAAAGTTTTATTGCATTAAAGTTACATAGATATACATTGTGGGTACACTTATACACAAGACCTCTTAGACCTTGTTTGACCCAAAATTTTCTAGTTGTCACATCATCCCCCCGTTAAAGGAAATTTCGTCCCGAAATTTTGCATCTTGAACAGGTTTGCAAATAGAGGAAAAGTTGTGGGTACTTCTGTTTCATTTGATCTTCCCACTCCCAAGTAAATTTAGGTCCTTGCTTGGCGTTCCAACTGACATTTACTATTGGTATACGGCTCTGTTTCATTCTCTTGATCTCCCTGTCCATGATTTCAACGGGTTCTTCTATGAAGTGTAGACTCTCGTTTACTTCGATATCAGCGAGTGGGACCACAAGAGTCTCATCAGACGGACACTTCTTCAGTTTGGACACGTGGAAGATGGGATGCACATTATTGAGTACGTGTGGTAGACGTATCTTTAAAGCCACCGGGTCGATTCTAGCAAGGATCTTAAATGGTCCGACGTACCTTGGATTTAGCTTTCCAAGTAACGACCCAAAAATCAATGGTAAATTTCATTTTTAGTATAGCTAAAACATTGATACCATTTATTCCAAACAATTCAAATCATCATTAAGTCAAACATTTATCAGAGTTCATCCCAAAACCATTCATTGAGGAAATCATAGGTGTGTGCATTGCTGTAACGTCCCAAAATATGAGCCAAAAATTTCATTTTTAAAACATATACTTTGCAAATCATTAGAAATAAAACATTCACCGATCATATCATTTCATAAAAGGTCGCGTGTCTGGAAACCATTTTATAAAAACATAATAATGTCAGGGTACAAATCCCCAGGAAGATCTCATAGTGCAGAATACAAAGCATGTATGTGATGTGCCGCAACCGCGCCAGCTCCTTCCCCTTCGAAGAAGAGGTACCTGAAATAAAAACTGTAAACTGTAAGCACGAAGCTTAGTGAGTTCCCCCATCATACCACATACCATACAATCACATATCATACATATTTTCGAGCAATTCTGGGGTGCCCGACCTACCCAGTACGGCCATTCTGGGGTGCCGACCTACCCGTGTCAAGCCGTTCTGGGGTGCTGACTACCTGTGTCAAGCCATTCTGGGGTGCTGACTACCTATCGGTCCTAACAACTGATCCTCGGGGACTATTTCACCCCTACTGCTACTATCACATATATCATAACATAACATATTATCAGACATATCTGGGGTGTCCGATCTACCATTCGGTCCTAACAACCGAACTTGGGGACTATTCCCCTCCTACTACCACTATCACATATAACATATCATGCCAGCATATAAACATATCATCACATTCTGTCAGACATATCTGGGGTGTCTGACCTACCCTTCGGTCCTATCAACTGAACTCTACTACTATGACATATAACATATCATGCCAGCATATAACATAACAGGTAGTAGCAAACCTAGATGATATCACAAAGACAATCATCTAATATACAACTCCTACTGGTGGGCCGGCATTGTGGCCGTAGACCCACTGCTACTAGAAGGTAACTCACCTCAAAGTAGCTGCTGATCTGTGTGGGAACTGACTGTTTTCTACTGCTGCTGCTCCGGAAATCCTCCGGCAAATATTTCCCACAAAATACTCAGTCAAATACTGCTAACCGACCTCAGGGTAAAATGACCATTTACCCCTAACTAAGCCAAGAGTCAAAGTCAAAGTCAACTTCCAGTTGACCCGACTCGCCGAGTTGGTTTGCCAACTCATCGAGTCCCTATCCATTCAATTGACCATAATCCCGTCTCTACTCGTCGGGTTAGGCGTTGACTCGATGAGTTTTCCTTCTAAACTGATGTCCAAAAGTCCTTCATCCCACTCGCCGAGTTGTATGAACAACTCGTCGAGTTCATCTTCATCCGAAGAACACTCTATGCTGAGACTCGCCGAGTTGTATGAACAACTCGCCGAGTCTGTTCTTGAGTCAAGAAGATTGCCTTGGACTCGCCGAGTCAGGGCATTGACTCGCCGAGTTCCTTCATGGGTGAGTCTGGCTTTCGACTCACTGAGTCACACCCCATGACTCACGACTCCACTCAGCAAACACGAAAAGGGGGAAAACTCGGGGACTCGCGACTCGACTCGCCGAGTCCGATGAACAACTCACCGAGTCTTTCACATGCAATTACTATATACTCGATTTTGCTCGAATCTAGCTCATGCCATACATAGATTTGGGTTCTTAGAGCTTGGTTAACACGTAAAGTTTCCAACTTTACGTGTAAATAAACACCAATGTAGGTTTTAGGGCTCAAAATGCACTAAAAGAGTAGATCTAGGGCTTTCATGCAATATGGCTCCATAAAGGCAGTAGATCCGAGCTCCTGGAGCTCAATCATGCCTAGATCTAAAGGTTAATCAACTTATCACAAACCCTAATTCATAATCAAGCTTGGAAATGGCTCAATAAGGACTTTAGTGGAGCTCTAAAGGACTCTTAGCATGAAAACAGAAGGAAACTGAGTTATACCTCAAGGAATCTCTGAAATAGCACCAAGATGTCTGTAACAACAGCAAAATTCAGGTCAAAATTTAAACTTTTATAAAACCGTAATTAAGTATACTAAGTGGTAGATATCGTAACAAGGTTTTTCATACATATAAAGAACACAAAAATCCGAGTTATAACGAAGAAGTTATGACCATTCTAAGATTTCCGACAAAAACGGCAACACCGATTAAACGAAAAAACGCGAAGTTCCAATACAATACTTTTTAGCCTTAAATATCTAAATGAAAGTATTAGATATCATTAAACCGTGAACATACATAAAAAGAACGTCCAAATCTGACTTCGTATGAGGAAGTTATGATTTTTCTAAGTTACGGATATAGCAGTAGGCAGCTAAAAACTCGAATCGGAGATCGAGCGACTTTTGGCCGGAATGACCTAAACGAGAATCGAAGGTCTCGACAATGGTAATTTAGCGGTAAAAAGTCTGGCAAAAACTGACGTCAGATAAAGAAGTTATGAATTTCTAGAGAAATTCCTTAAACACGACCTTTTAAAAATAAATAATAAAAATAATTTCAAAATTTGCCGACGGAATCTAAACGAAAGTTGTAGAGCGTAGTCTCACCTACGCGTGGATATAAAGACCGTCGAAAACGGAATTCATATGAAGAATATATGAATTTTAGAAGTTTATTAATTAAATAAAATATAAATTTAATTATAAATCTTTGGTATTATCCGAAGGGAGTCAGCAGATAGGTCCGAAGTACGCCCTGCGTACCCTCGTACGCCCCGCGTACTCAAATCCAAGGCCTCAGATCGTCCATGTCCCGGTCTATGCGAAACTAGCCTTGTCCCATCCGAAGTCCGAGGCAGTCGAGGACTCGGTCATGCATGACGTACGCGTACGCCCTGCGTACCCTCATACGCCCCGCGTCCCGAGGCGGTTCCCAGCCCCTATAAAAGGGATGCGAGGGTTCCGAAGAAAGGACTCCATTTCTCTCCTCTCTTGTGCGTTCTTGCCTCGTTTTCCGTGCCCGTTCTAACCCGAAGCCTCGGTCATTTTGCTCAAGTCCCGAAGGTCGTTTTTACTCCCGAGATTCCCGAGAATCCCGAGGAAATCCATTTCCCGAGACGAAATTCTGCCCGGTTTCCATCTTCCTTTCTTCAAACCTTCAGGTGAGTTCATACCCCTACAACCACACTTTAAATACTTTTTAAATGCTTTTTAAACACTTTTAAGGGGGGGGGGGGGAATACAAGTAAACACACGACTAAAATCGTGTGAAACATCGATCTTTTGCTATACTTTCCATACTGTTGTTTTAACTATCTTATGAAGTCATTATCATGCAACACACCTCACAACACAGCTTTACCCTCTTGGGATACAATATGTTTTATAAATAGAGATAATGTTTTATTTATACGTTTACATACAAATACATCATATCAAGGGTAACATTCTTTACTAAATCATTTTATGCATTCAAAGAACTTATGATTTATGCTTTGTCAAACATTGTGAAAAAGGATAATCTTTGCATACAAAACTATTACTTTAATACAGACTTAGTTGAGAATCCGTGAGACATGTACATCTTCAAATACTGCCTTTTGCTAAAAGGTATCGCTACAATTCCTGTCTATAACCAGAGTCTCCCGTTCGGAGAACGTGTCAAATGTGTATAGATCTATACGGGAAGTCATGATCCCGCGCCCTGACTGTTAGCTACAGTCCGTCCTTTGGGGTGACAGTTTGTCATAACGCTACGATGCCTGAAGAACGTCGCTACAGGCATATTATGTTTAGTATGGTTATAAAACTCATCGGATATACAATTATTATGGTATTATGCTTTTATGAACGAGTAGCTATTAAAACTATTCTTCATCTAACAAGCGCGATCTTCGTATAGCTTTATTATATAAAACTATGTCACACCTTTTAAGCACGTCGGTTGCTTGCGATTTTCGGTCTTATAGACTGCCAGTTATGTTAGGAAAATAAGGATTTTTCCTGCATCTAAAACAAACAGCTAATAGGAAAATAAGGGATTTTCCTGGTACAATTATTTACAACTTATAACACGAACATTCATATGCATTTCATGCTTTTATAAGGAAATACGGGTTTTTCTTGGAAAACACAACAAATCATATCTCAACTATTAGGGAAAATATGGGATTTTCTGGATCTAATACAGTCATTTTCAACACAACGAATCATAACTCTTTTCATTTGAAAATATCGGGTTTTCTGGAAAACATACACGAACTTTCGAATGGCGTACATTTTCTCAAAACACTACTTATGAACTCACCAACTTAATTGTTGACACTTTCTCTTTGAAATAACTTGTATTCTCAGGGAACCGCTAAGCAGGTTTGGAAATCAACTTTTGGGGATTAACGTGCTGATGTTAATTACTTCTTTTGAAAGATGTTTATGTATTTATCTTTTGAACATGTAACGAATACAATTATGTAAACATTTTGAAAATCATAATATATATGGTGGTGTGTACTTTCCTTTCTATGAACTATTATGATACTGAATATGACGTCCTCCGCCCCCGAACGTTTCCGTCGTTCTGGTTTGGGGGTGTGACAATGTCTGGCCTCCTTCTTCTCCTCTTGATCTACTCTCCTTTTTCTCTCAAAATCTTCAAGAAATCACACCAAATCACTTCAATCTCACAAGGAACGAGGTTAGGATGATATAGGGAACTTTGAGGGTGAAGGGGGCGAGCTTAGGGGCACATAACGTTGGTTTAAATAGGGTGCAAACCCTTGAAATTATGGCTTCATCAGACGGAAGGAACTCGCCGAGTCCAGAATGTGGACTCGCCGAGTCGCCAACGTAAACGTGCTCAATATCCTGTCTCTACTCGGCGATTCGGGCCTACAACTCGTTGAGTCCAAGGCTAAAATGCAAAATACTTAGATAAATTTTACGTACCAGGAACCAGGTGCTACAAATCTCCCCCACTTATTTTAGACTTCGTCCTCGAAGTCTGCTGCTCGATCCTGGAACAGCTCGGGGTAATGCTCCATCATTTCTTCCACCGGCTCCCAAGTCCACTCCGAACCCTTTCGGTGCTGCCATTGCACGTTCACTAATTCCACCCTCTTGTTCCTCAGATCCTTCGACTTCCGGTCGAGGATTGCGACTGGGCGCTCAATGTAATTCAGGCTGTCATCAACCTGAATATCTTCTAATGGCACCACCGCTGAATCATCCACTAGGCACTTCCGCAGCTGGGAGACATGGAAGGTGCTGTGGATCTGACTGAGTTCGGCTGGCAGATCCAGCATGTATGCCACCTTGCCCACCCGGGCTACAACCCTGAATGGACCAATGTATCTTGGGACCAACTTTCCCCGCTTCCCGAATCGAATGACGCCCTTCCAAGGCGACACCTTCAGGAGAACCATATCCCCGACCTGGAACTCTAGGTCTGATCGGCGCTTGTCGGCGTAACTTTTCTGCCGACTCTGCGCAGACTAAAGCCTGCTTCGAACCTGCTGGATTCTCTCGATTGTCTTGAGCACCACCTCTGTGCTCCCCATGACCCTCTAGCCAACTTCACCCCAACATATCTAGGTCTTGCACCTCTGTCCGTACAACATCTCGAATGGAGGACGGTCAATACTCGCGTGGTAGTTGTTGTTGTACGAGAACTCAGCCAAGGGAAGATAGGTATCCCAGCTACCACCAAAGTCTAGCACGCATGCCCGCAACATATCCTCCAAAGTTTGGATGGTCCGCTCGCTCTGACCATCCGTCTGGGGGTGAAAGGCGGTACTAATATGCAGACGAGTGCCCAACTCATCATGAAACTTCTTCCAAAACCTGGAAGTGAAACGCACATCTCTGTCTAATATCACTGACACCGGCACCCCGTGCCGCGCCACTATCTCCCGGATATAGATATCGGCCAACTTTTCGGCCGAGATGCTCTCCTGGATCGGAATAAAATGGGCGCTCTTGGTCAATCGATCCATGATGACCCAAATCGAATCTACTCCTCGCGCAGTCCTAGGAAGCTTTGTGATAAAATCCATCGTAATATCTTCCCATTTCCACAACGGGATATCCAACGGTTGCATCTTGCTGTGCGGTCTCTGATGCTCGGCCTTGACCTTCCTGCAGGTCAAGCACCGCTCAACGTACCAAGCCACATCCCGCTTCATGCAGGGCCACCAATAGTCTAGATGAAGATCTCTATACATCTTCGTCGCCCCTGGATGAATAGAGAATCAGGATTTGTGCACTTCCTCCATTAAGATCTGGCGCACGCCTCCGTGATACGACACCCTCACCCTACGGGGTAGTATCAATAATCCTCGGTTATCATAATCGAAGGAGGTGACTTGAATTCGATCGCTCTTCAGATGCTCCTCTTTCATAGCCTCCTGCTGAGCTTGCCGAATCTGCTCTAACAGGGAAGTCACCATAGTCATCCTCATACACACATCCCTGATCGGTGCCGCCTTACGGCTAAGCGCATCGGCCACCACATTGGCCTTCCCCGGGTGATAAAGGATCTCGTAATCATAATCTTTCACCATGTCCAACCACCAACGCTGCCTCATGTTCAGATTCGGCTGATCCATGAGGTACCTCAAACTCTTGTGGTCCGTATAAATGGTACATCGAATCCCGTAGAGGTAATGTCGCCAAATCTTGAGGGCGAAGACCACCGCCCCCAACTCTAAATCATGTGTCGGGTAGTTCGCCTCGTGAGGCTTCAGCTGCCTTGAGGCATAAGCAATGATATGCCCCCTCTGCATCAGTACTACTCCTAAACCTGAGATAGACGCATCATAGTATACCACAAAATCCTCTACGCCCTCGGGTAGGGCTAAGATTGGCGCCTCGCACAATCTCCGCCTCAGAATCTCGAACGCTGCCTGCTGCTCATGCCCCCATCAAAAGACCACGACTTTCTTAGTCAACCGCGTCAGGGGTACGACTATCTTGGAGAAATCCTGAATGAATCTCCGATAGTAGCCTGCTAATCCTAGGAAACTCCGAATTTCGGATGGAGACTTCGGAACCTCCCA
Source organism: Lactuca serriola (assembly GCF_051521515.1). NCBI lineage: Eukaryota > Viridiplantae > Streptophyta > Magnoliopsida > Asterales > Asteraceae > Lactuca > Lactuca serriola. Next base: position 106,066,031 of record NC_136415.1, read on the forward strand.
TCTCATCATGGCCTCCACCTTGGTCGGGTCTACTGAAATCCCATTCTGGTTGAAAAGGTGCCCAAGAAACTGCACCTCGTGCAACCAAAACTCACATTTGGAGAACTTGGCATACAAGCTCTCCCTCCTCAAGGTCTCCAAAACCTCTCTCAGATGCTCCTCGTGCTCCACCTGCGTCTTGGAATAAACCAAGATGTCATCAATGAAAACTATCACAGACCGATCCAACATTAGTCTACACACGCGGTTCATGAGGTCCATGAACGCGACAGGAGCATTGGTGAGCCCAAACGGCATCACCACGAACATAATGGCCATAACGCGTCCGAAACGCGGTCTTCTACACATCCTCCTCTCTGAACCTCATCTGATGATAACCTGAACGCAAATCGATCTTGGAGAACCAAGATGCTCCCTGCAACTGATCAAATAGGTCATCAATCCTCGAGAGTGGATAACGGTTCTTTACCGTTACCTTATTTAGCTCCCGATAATCTATACACATCCAATGCGACCCGTCCTTCTTCTTCACAAACAGGTTTGGGGCTCCCCAGGGTGAACTGCTCTGTCGAATGAATCCCTTGTCTAACGGCTCCTGCAGCTGTGTAGACAACTCCTGCATCTCAGGAGGAGCCAACCGATACGGTGCCTTGGCTATCGGGGCCGCACCAGGAACTAGGTCGTTCCTGAACTCTACCTGACGCTCCGGAGGTATTCCAGGAAGCTCCTCCGGGAACACATCAACGTAGTTTCGCACCACTGGAACCTCGCTCACCGTCGCCTTACCCTCCTCCCGGGTATCCATAACGTACGCGACGTATCCCGCACAACCCTGCTGAAGGTAGCACCTAGCCCTTGCTGCTGAACATACTGTGGGTCCACGCTGTGGCCTCTCGCCGTGAATCACCAACTCTCCCCCACTTGGGGTCCTGATCTGCACTAGCTGCTGTGCGCAATCTATCACCGCCCCATTAGGGCTCAACCAATCCATGCCTATAATCACTTTGTTCCCACGCAACGGAATGGGAACCAAATCCACCAAGTAGCGATCCTCAAATAACCATAGAACATAATCCCTGAACACTGCTGATGCTCGCACCAATCGATCATCGGCAATCTCTACCTCTAAAGGGAAATCCAACATGCTCGAAGACTCAATAAACCTCTTGCTAAGCGCAAGGGACACAAATGACCAGGTGGCGCCCAAGTCGAACAACACCTGAACTAGGATACCGTTCACATGGAACGATCCTAACGCATAACACAGGGCACATATCAATATCATAACATCATATAAATAAAATAGAGGGAAAGAATCATACCCTTCACCACATCGGGTGCGGCGCGTGCCTCCTCGGTAGTCAGTTGAAACGCCCGGCTCCTCACCACTGGAGCCTCTGCCTTGCCCTGCCGGCCATCAGTAATCCGTAGGGTAGTTGGAGTTAGTGCCTTTACTGGCGCTAATGCTGTCAACTGGGATCAATTGGCCTTCTTGTTGCCCCTCTGGTTGCACTGGAAACACAACAACTCAGACGTCTGTATCACAAGTGCAGGGGTGGTACAATCCCTGCTGAAATGCCCCGTCTTGTTGCACTTATAGCAGCCTGATGATCCCAGTCTACATGCCCCCTCATGAGGCCTGCCGCATTTTCTGCAGCGACTCGGTCCTGACTGGCCTTTCGGCCTACCATCTGGTCCCTTGGGCTTCTTCCCCGAAGCCCCTCCTGCCTGTCCCTCCTCTGTCTTCCTCTTCCGGATGTGCTCCAGATCTATCTCCCTCTCCCTCGCCCTGTCAATCATAGAGTCCAAGGTAGGGCAAGCTGAAAAACTGACATGCTCTCGAATATCAACTCGGAGCATGTCATGGTAGCGGGTCCTCCTCATGTCCTCATCACCCGCATACTGGGGCACCAACAATGCCCTCTCCCGGAACTTGGCAGTGATCTCCGCCATAGTCTCCGTCGTCTGCCTCATATCTAAGAACTCCCTGGCCAGCTGCTGAAGCTCGACAGCCGGCGCAAACTCTGCCCTGAACCTGGTCGCGAAGTCTGACCAGGTCATAGCCTCGACAGCCGAGGCTCCCAACGAGTCACCAACGGACTCCCACTAATCCCTAGCTCGATCTCGCAAACACCCTGCTGCAAACCTCACCTTCGACCCCTCAGGGCAGAAGCTAATCAACTATGCAGACTCAATGTTTGCAATCCATCGCCTGAGCTATGGGGTCCTTCGCCCTATGAAAATCCGACGCACCACTGCCCCTGAAGTCCTTGAAGGATAGTGTGCGAGATCCCGACTGGCCAGATGCCTTATCGCTCCTGAATGCCCTGAGGCGTTCCTCCATCAACTCAACTATCCCTTCCTTGATCGACCCGAAGATAATGGGGGTCGACTCAAGGATGCCTCTGGTGATCTCTGACGCGATGAACTCGCGTAGCCCCTCATCTACTGGTCGGAACCTGATCCCGAACCCGATCCCTCTCCTAAACTGCCAACTGCTGGTCTCGAGCATAGTACCACCATTCTGAAATACATAAATAATAATCGTTAGCGATACTGATACCTCTGGAGGGGTCACACCTACTATAAGTTCCCTGGTCTTATCTTGGCCTTCCTCGGTTCGGGTACGGATCCTTTGCTTTAAGTAGTACGGGCCCATACTACCTTCCAAATCTATCCGTACCTTCTTCAAGGACTACCTTGACTCCACCATATCCCTTTCACTACCGTTGATCACTGCTATACTCATCCTAGGCTTGCCCTAGGGAAATCTCTAATTCCACCCTACCCGGTCCTCAGCTGTTGAAGGCCTCCTTGTAATGCCAATTCGCCATTACCTGAATACCATCACATGTGGTGAGGCTCAGATAATCCTTCGAGTAACAGACTCGGCTCTACAACGGTTAGACTCAGACAAGAGCTGCGCAATAGGGCCAAATCCAGCACTCTAAGATTATTTAATCCCCGATCACATGTGACGTGACGTATTCACCTAATGTCTAACTCCCATCACTCAGAGTCCCACGAACCACAAGTAAGCAACATTTAGACAAAAGGGGACCATCTCAAGCAAATCCGTCCTCATAAAGAGAAACTGAACTAGCATACAATGCTAAACTCATACTATCAGGCATAACCTAAACAGGCTATCCTACTGCTGTCTACTCAATTCTAGCATGCAGTTTTTCATACACTTAAGCACATAAAGCAGGCACATAAGGCATCACTCCTAGATCCTTAGTCCTATTCTAGCATGCTGTTCTATTAAATTGATAAACATAACATAAGCTTGTATGGGTACTTTGGGGAATACTTACTTGAGCTCGGCTGGTCGCGCACATCACACACTTTATTCTTTCTTAAAACTCTTTACTTAGCTTTTTAGAAAATATTTTCTTCTTTAAAATCTTTTAATCCCTAGATTTGAGTTCAGACACCCCCCGAAGGTGTGTCCGAATCCCTCAAACCAGGGCTCTGATACTAACTTGTAACGTCCCAAAATATGAGCCAAAAATTTCATTTTTAAAATATATACTTTGCAAATCATTAGAAATAAAACATTCACCGATCATATCATTTCATAAAAGATGTCGCGTGTCTGGAAACCATTTTATAAAAACATAATAATGTCAAGGTACAAATCCCCAGGAAGATCTCATAGTGCGGAATACAAAGCATGTATGTGATGTGTCACTACCGCGCCAACTCCTTCCCTTTCGAAGAAGAGGTACCTGAAACCAAAACTGTAAACTGTAAGCACGAAGCTTAGTGAGTTCCCCCATCATACCACATACCATACAATCACATATCATACATACTGCCGAGCAATTCTGGGGTGCCCGACCTACCCGGTACGGCCATTCTGGGGTGCCGCCCTACCCGTGTCAAGCCGTTCTGGGGTCCTGACTACCTGTGTCAAGCCATTCTGGGGTGCTAACTACCCATCGGTCCTAGCAACCGATCCTCGGGGACTATTTCACCCCCTACTGCTACTATCACATATATCATAACATAACATATTATCAGACAAATCTGGGGTGTCCGATCTACCCTTCGGTCCTAACAACCGAACTTGGGGACTATTCCCCTCCTACTACCACTATCACATATAACATACCATGCCAGCATATAAACATATCATCACATTTTGTTAGACATATCTGGGGTGTCTGACCTACCCTTCGGTCCTAACAACCGAACTCCACTACTATGACATATAACATATCATGCCAGCATATAACATAACAGGTAGTAGCAAACCTAGATGATATCACAAAGACAATCATCTAATATACAACTCCTACTGGCGGGCCGGCATTGTGGCCGTAGACCCACTGCTACTGGAAGGTAACTCACCTCAAAGTAGCTGCTGATCTGTGCGGGAACTAACTGTCTTCTGCTGTTGTTGCTCCGGAAATCCTCCGGCTAATATTTCCCACAAAATACTCAGTCAAATACTGCTAACCGACCTCAGGGTAAAATGACCATTTACCCCTAACTAAGCCAATAGTCAAAGTCAAAGTCAACTTCTAGTTGACCCGACTCGCCGAGTTGGTTCGCCAACTCGTCGAGTTCCTATCCATTCAAATGACAATAATCCCGTCTCTACTCGTCGGGTTAGGCATTGACTCGACAAGTTTTCCTTCTAAACTGATGTCTAAAAGTCCTTCATCCCACTCGCCAAGTTGTATGAACAGCTTGTCGAGTCAGAAGAACACTCTATGCTGAGACTCGCCGAGTTGTATGAACAACTCGCCGAGTCTGTTCTTGAGGCAAGAAGATTGCCTTGGACTCGCCGAGTCAGGGCATTGACTCGCCGAGTTCCTTCATGGGTGAGTCTGGCTTCCGACTCATTGAGTCACACCCCATGACTCACGACTCCACTCAGCAAACACAAAAAGGGGAAAACTCGGGGACTCGCGACTCGACTTGCCGAGTCCGATGAACGACTCACCGAGTCTTTCACATGAAATTACTATATACTCGATTATGCTCGAATCTAGCTCATGCCATACATAGATCTGGGTTCTTAGGGCTTGGTTAACACGTAAAGTTTCCAACTTTACGTGTAAATAAACATCAATGAAGGTTTTAGGGCTCAAAATGCACTAAAAGAGTAGATCTAGGGCTTTCATGCAATATGGCTCCATAAAGGTAGTAGATCCGAGCTCCTGGAGCTCAATCATTCCTTGATCTATAGGTTAATCAACTTATCACAAACCCTAATTCATATTCAAGCTTGGAAATGGCTCAAGAAGGACTTTAATGGAGCTCTAAGGGACTCTTAGCATGAAAACGGAAGGAAACTGAGTTATACCTCAAGGAATCTCTGAAATAACACCAAGATGTCTGGCCTCCTTCTTCTCCTCTTGATCTACTCTCCTTTTTCTCTCAAAATCTTCAAGAAATCACACCAAAGCACTTCAATCTCACAAGGAACGAGGTTAGGACGATATAGGGAACTCTGAGGGTGAAGGGGGCAGGCTTGGGGCGCATAAGTTTGGTTTAAATAGGGTGAAAACCCTTGAAATTAGGGCTTCATCAGACAACGGGGACTCGCCGAGTCGCCAAATTAAACGTGCTCAATATCCCGTCTCTACTTGGCGATTCGGGCCTACAACTCACCGAGTCCAAGGCTAAAATGCAAAATACTTAGATAAATTTTACGTACCAGGAACCAGGTGCTACAACTGCGATCAATCTGAGCCCTTCCTTTCCGAAACGATGATACCTGAAACCATAAACAAAACCTATAAGCACGAAGCTTAGTTAGTTTCCCAGAGCATAGCATACACACAAACCACATATCACATATCCTGTTGCTATAAAAGCTACCTATATCACATTTCCCCCTAGCTATAAAAGCTACATATAAACACATAAGCCATGCATACAAAAACCTATAAGGATGTTGAGGGCTCCCCCTAGGGTCTTACACCATTGTGCCATGGACCACCCCACATGGTCTTAACCTGAGAATGCCATGGGCTACCCCACATGGTCTTATATCTAATTGCCACGGGCTCCCCCGGGGTCTTCCATGCAAGTATCACAAAGACAACTAGCATAACACATATCACATATAAATATCATATATCACATAAATATCTACACATAACACAAATAAACCTGTAAGGATGTCGTGGGCTCCCCTCAGGGTCTTACACCATTGTGCCATGGGCTACCCCGCATGGTCTTTACCTAGGAATGCCATAGGCTACCCCACATGATCTTACATCCAATGCCACAGGCTCCCCGCGGGGTCTTCCATGCAATAACACACAATCACATAGAATATCAAATAACAGAATGACTAACACATATACCATAATAAAATAATGGGCCGGCCTTGGTGCCTTAGACCCATGGGTATGGTGAGAAGACTCGCCACGAATGCAGAAGCTTCCTGAAGAAATCCTTAGCTACTGCCACACCAGCTACCTGAGCTGTCACTACCAATCAATATACCTAATTAGCAATTGGGTCCCATACCATAATCCGTTATCCATGCATGGGGTAAAATGACCATTTTACCCCTGGCCCAATATGATCCAAAACTAAGGCCCGAACCCAAAACAAAAGCCCAACATTATAATGTCCATAAAACCATCAATGGACCAATTTTCCAAATTTGGCCCAAACCTTTCTAATGGACCTTATACTAAATCTCAATATTCTCCTTAGTCAATAATCTGGACTCCAAATGGCCCACGAAGGCCCACCACAACCTAGTCCAAGAATTAGCCTAAACCGAGGCCCACAAATGTGAAGTCCATTTCTATATTGGGCCACAAGGCCCAATAGGCCCAACTATACCAATATTAGCCCAAGATACATACAGATCCAACAAACCACAAGTCTAGGCCCAAAATCATCAGGACCTAGAGGTCCAAAGTTCACTAAGGCCCAACTCCTACTAAGAGCGTACGCCCAGCTTACCTCTTCTGTATGCTTAGCATACTGAGCAAATGGACTGTACACGCAACGTACTACATAGTACGCCCAACGTACAAACAACTCATGCACAACATCCATTAAGTGCTTAATACTTGATCCAATAAGTCCAAATCACACATTTGAACTTTACTTAACGTCTAAACCGATAAAGTCACTGACTTTGTGACTTTGCATGCCCCAAACAAACCCAAAATCCAAAATTGGAATTCAACTTCCATAAAAGTGACCCAAACTCAAGCATGAACCCATTAAGATCATCAAGATGGCAACTTTCGGCCTTATGCACTCAAATAGCATCAAGGGTGGCAACCCCAAGCCTAAAAACGGATTTGGAACCATAAAGCTCCATTCTTGGGACCAAAAGATCCAAAAACTAAACATAATAGATCCAAGCATTCAATGGTTAAGTCCAAAGCTTTATGCCTCCAAAAGCTTGCAAAGTTGATGAAGGTTCTTGATCTAGAAGCTTGACTCCAACCATAGCTTGATCACCAAGTTCCTTCTTTTTCAAGGTCCAAACATAACAAGTCATAACCCAACCAGATCCACATGAGAAAGCCACCAAGATCCAAACTTTATACTTTTTGGAGTTTGATCAATATGATTTGGGCTTGGATCCACAAGCTTCAAGCCAAAAAATGCTTCCTCAAGGAACTCCTTCTTCCACAATAAGCACCAAAAACACACTAAATCATCAAAAAGCTCAAGAATCACTCAAATGGAGGCTAAGAGTCGATTTCTAGGGTTTAAAGGGATGGAGGCTGAAGATATTAGGGTTAGGATATGAGATGAGGAGCTTAAATAGGGTCCAAGACCCAAAAATAGGGTTCTGATCTGATTGGGGTACACCCAGCGTACTCCTGGGAACCTTCGCGGCCATCCTGGTCAGTACGCCCAGTGTACTCCAAGGTACGCCCAACGTACTACCCTCTTTACTAGTACGCCCCACATACACTTTATGTACGCCCCGCGTACTCGGCTAAGCCTGAAAACTACAAAACTTCCGAAGGCCATAACTTCTTCGTTACAAGCCCGATTCCGACGATCCTTATATCCACGGAAAGGTGACAAGAAGCTCTACACATCTATCAACTCATATATTACTTTAGACCTTCCGAACAAAAATCCATTATTCACAAAAGCCCAAACTAACACTTTACCGAAATACCCCCAAGATCCAAAACACAAACCGAACACCCGAAACACTTCTAATACATCACCCGCACTCAAATGGGCCTATATCTTACCTTATCTAGAGCCATACTACTTATGATGACCAACCTTCGACCCACAACCTCAGACTAGAAGTCAATTCAGAACATAGCGTTACAACTCTCCCCCACTTAAATTAGATTTCGCCCTCAAAATCATGCATTACTATCCCCGACATAGCAAATTACCTGAGCAACACCGCCACAAACCCATGGATAATACAACCTACTCAAGGAAACTGAATCCAATCCTCATAATGTCCTAGAATACGGAGATGAACAAATTCCTTGCAACCGGATCACACCTGCCCCATCTAAAATCTGAAGTCTCGAGATGGTCTGTCTCCCTGACAGACAGCCCACACCGAATCTTTATCGAACTGATTTCCCAAGAAACAATCTAGATAGAATACTTCCCACTCACAATACCTTGATGCTTCCTAAAGAACAATATCACCGACCAACCGCGACTACCGAAAAAGAAGCAATTCCACATACAGACCCCAAATCACTGAGGCCGCTCCTACTCCTCTTGCTGCCACATGGCTGCTTTCCTGGAAAACACTCGGGGACCTCCCTGGTCCTAACTTGTCTGCCAAGTGTCTGGAACACCCCACACATACCTGATTGTTGAGCCAAAAACACACTCAGCAGTCCCCTACAACCTCTGACAGACTAGCTCGTCCAACCATAATTGCCCTATCTCCTTCAACCCATTGATCCATCCGATCGAGATAGGCTGACAACCCATCGCCACTGAACCCAACACCAAAAAGGTGAATACTACCAGAATAGCTGTAGACTTACATCATACCCGACCTCCGTCGACCCATCGTTTCCTGATTCCGACATGTTGTGGATCTATTATGGATAGGGCCACCCGAGACACATCACAATGGCTTCAACTACCATCAAACCAATCCGTTCACCACCCTGAATTTCTGTCATCGATGCCCTTGGCATAGAGATTCCCCACATCCCATCTCACTAGAACAAAATCCCGCAAAAATTCCGATTCAGGTTCCTATCCAAATCCGAATTGTTACTCCGGTCCTATCCAAAGATCCTCGAATCAGCATTTGCATATTGAACCATGACTTCCTGTCATCCCTTACTTGACCAATTAATAAATACCCTTAGCCGATTCCCTGAGAGTTCCAGTCTCGTACCCGGTCCAATCACCATGTTCTTATGAGATCCAATAACAGGGCTACCCAGCCGTAGCTCTACAGAAACATGCACTACTCGACCACAAAATCCTGCATCACAAGGTCCAACCCTTAGCTCAACAGTCTCTACTGGTTCCATCCTAAATTCCCATAACCATCCGGGCTCGCCCCCAAATAACTGATCAGTCAATCACCTCTGATCATGATCCTAACTAAGTTGTGGCTCTCCCACAACCCTACGAACTAGCTTGCCCTAGTCCAAATCACCTGGAAGAATCTGTGAACGCTACGACACCCCCGCGGTCTTACAACACTCTATACTGCTAGTGAATGCTACGTCTCCCTCATATTCGTACAACACTTCCCACACTATCTGACCGATAGTGAATGCTACGGCTCCCCCGTATTCTTACAACACTTTCCACACTACCTGACTACTAGTGAATGCTACGTCTCCCCTATAGTCTTACAACACTTTCACCCTCACATTATCATTGACCATAGCCCTATTGCTCATCTATCAATCAAAACACACCTCAACATTGAGCGCCCACATGGTCTATCCTCCCAATTGAACTCAAACATTGGCTGGAACTCTACCTGGTTCCCTCACCCAAATCCTGCTATATGACATCAGACGACACGATCCAAATGTTTAGGAGTTTCCCAAACTCCCATCCACGATATCCTATATTCAGTCAGCCCCTAAGGCTGACTTTCCTTCCCCAAAGGGAAATGTGAGACGCATCCTCGTCTTACACTCGCTTCTATCCTGGATATCTGAATAAATTTCCCCCACTTAAATTCAACTAAGTCCGCTCAACATATGAGAATTGAAGGATTCCCAAACCCTCTCTCGTTCCAATGATCTATCTGCTGATGACCGGTGCTTAACAACGCTTTAACACCCTGAATAACCTTTCCAAAACAACACAATTCCCGAAAACTAGCTAACATTTCTTGAATCCCAACAATGCCAATGAATGTAGCTGTTCAAATTGATATCACACTCAGATCTTAGAGTCCAAAAGTTGGATGCTCCCACAACACTTCGGCGACCACTTCTCTCTTCCTTTGACAACTCCAAAAGACTTCCCAAACATAATTGCTAAGGTTATTGGAACCTGGTCATAATTCCCTAGTTCAAGCCCTTGAACCAACCCCGAAAATGACTGGAGCAGGTGCACCCACTGCTCCTCCCTGATCGTCAGTCAGTCGACCTCCTTTTCGTTCACCTGAACACAACGAAAATATAACGGGCTTGCTCCTTATGGAAAATCCTTGATGATGGGGCCAAACCTGCTACACCTATAGCAACCCAAATCACTGAACAGATTTCGACAACGACTCAGAGCAATCACGGTACATGCGGAATCCGTTCCGCAAGATACGTCCGTCTGAAGATCTCTCAAAGATTCCTCGACATGCTGAACGGAATCTGAAAACCCTTGCTAACCTAAACAATAGTAGAAAATCAACCTGAGATCCAACTCATCGTAATTCCCCAAGCGTTACAAATACCCGATATCCATCGGAAATGGCCGAAGATATCATATCCATGAACATCTTAAGTGATCCTGACCACCTCCTCCTGTGATACCTCGACTACCCTGAGAACATGATGTAACACCTCATTCCAATCCTAATAACATTCCAAACCCTTGGGGTGAAATTGCATCGTGCAGTCTCTGCAAGCGTTGCACTGGATCCGGCCCTACTGGCTTCTCAAAAGCTGATCCGAACTCTTGGGTCTCCGACCGAGACCCTCTAATAAATTTGTCTGACCTGAACCTCCCTCGTTGATGTATTCCTAATCAATCTTCCGTCCTCGACTCTGAGATCCGTATCATTCAGGGTCTCGCACCCTAACACACTCACCAGCTCAATCTACACGACTATACTGCAATAGCTAGATCAATCTCTACTCTAAACCGGGCTACAACTATCCCTGAGACTTGGTCTCCAAACCCGAATGTGAAATAAATCACACAATCAACCCTTGCCACCTGATACAAAGGATCCGAGGCGAACTCAAAATCCTGCCAGTCCTTCCACTGACTGGCTCACCACCAGAGCTGGGACCAAACCCTGTCCCATCCCTGCGCTCTCATCCTCATTTTTCAAATCAGCTAATGCTACGATCAAGGCATAACCAAGAATTCTCCTTCCCATAAGCTTCTTAGATTCTCCAAGACTCTCACCGATTCGAGTATGGATCCTGTGCTTTCAGTAGTACGGGCCCAATACTACCTTCCACTCCTATCCATACTTTCCTTAGCAATCCTCCTGAATCATCTAAGTCGCTTACTCCACCGGTACACTAAATGTCTGCTAAACAACAAGAGAATCTCTACCGTAGCACCTCCTAGGCTCCCCTAGGTTCCCAAATCCACCGAATTGCCCCACTAAGCTCACTGGAGCATATCATAGGCTTTCCTAGGTTCCCAACCTCGCTCTGCCATCAGTTGCTGAGGACTGCTCATGATACCAGCCATCCACCTCCTGGATATCGTCATACCCACTTAGTAGTTGACTCCCATCATTCAAGAGTTCCACAAAGCACAAAGAAAGCAGCATTCGTGCAATAGCATTCCGATCCAAAGAACTATCATAGAACTTTACGTCCACATGTCGCGACTTGCGGTGTCCACATCTATCCATCCTCACAGTCGGCTAACTTTATGCATGCAAATTGTACACAAAACAGGAAGCGAGTCCTAACCGTATACAATTTTTAAAACATACACTTGACAGTTACAAATACCAATTATCATTCTAATTCCAGCATCACCTCCAATATCCTCATGGATACAAGCACCACATATCAAGCCAACCTATCGCTGACTACTCAGCACTAGCATGCAAGTTTACCAGCTCATACAACATATAAAGGCATCTCTCCTAGCCCTAACTAGCATGCATCTTTCAGATTCATAAATGAAATCATAACAAATAACAATTGTGGGTATTCTGGGAAACTTACTTGAGCTCAGTTGATTGCATGCACCACACCCTTTCTTGTCTTAGAAAACCTTTTCCTTGAAACATTTTCTTTTGAAAATTTTGAAAGCTTTACAGATCCTCAGTTTGAGTCCAGACACACCCGAAGGTATCCCCGAATCCCTCAAACCAAGGCCATGATACCAAATGGTAACGACCCAAAAATCAAGGGTAAAAGTTTCATTTTTAGTCTAGCTAAAACATTGATACCATTTATTCTAAACAATTCAAATCATCATTAAGTAAAACATTTATCAGAGTTCATCCAAAAATCATTCATTGCAGAAATCATAGGTGTGTACACTGCGATAAATTCGAGCCCTTCCTTTCCGAAACGATGATACCTGAAACCATAAACAAAACCAGTAAGCACGAAGCTTAGTGAGTTTCCCAGAGCATACCATACACACAAACCACATATCACATAACCTTTCATTCATTTCTTGATCCATCAAACTGGGAGAAAAGCCCTTTATCTTTCTCTTTTTGCTACTAATAACTGGGCTTCCCTTCACCACAAGGTGCAAAAGATTGGATATCCTGTTGCTATAAAAGCTACCAATATCAAATTTCTTGCTAGCTATAAAAGCTACATAAAACACATAAGCCATGCATACAAAAACCTATAAGGATATCGTGGGCTCCCTCCAGGGTCTTACATCATTGTGACATGGGCTACCCCACATGGTCTTAACCTGAGAATGTCATGTGATACCCCACATGGTCTTATATCTAATTGCCATGGGCTCCCCCCCGTGGTCTTCCATGCAAGTATCACAAAGACAACTAGCATAACACATATCACATAAACATATCATATATCACAGAAATATCTACACATAACACAGATAAACATGTAAGGATGCCGTGGGCTCTCCCCAGGGTCTTACACCAGTGTGCCATGGGCTACCCCACATGGTCTTTACCTAGGAATGCCATAGGCTACCCCACATGGTCTTAAATCCAATGCCACAGGCTCCCCCCGGGGTCTTCCATGCAATAACACACAATCGCATAGCATATCAAATCACAAAATAACTAACACATATACCATAATCACATAATGGGTCGGCCTTGGTGCCTTAGACCCATGAGTATGGTGAGAAGACTCACATCGAAGGCAGAAGCTTCCTTAAGAAATCCTTAGCTGCTGCCCCACCAACTACCCGAGCTGTCACTACCAATCAATATACCCAATTAGCAATTGGGTCGCATACCATAATCTTTTATCGATGCATGGGGTAAAATGACCATTTTACCCCTGGCCCAATCTGACCCAGAACTAAGGCCCAAACCCAAAACAAAAGCCCAACAATATAATGTCCATAAAACCATCAATGGACCAATTTTCCAAATTTGGCCCAAACCTTTCTAATGGACCTTATACTAAATCTCAATATTCTCCTTAGTCAATAATCCGGACCCCAAATGACCCACGAAGGCCCACCACAACCTAGTCCAAGAATTGGCCCAAACCGAGGCCCACAAATGTGAAGTCCATTTCTATATTGGGCCACAAGGCCCAATAGGCCCAACTATACCAATATTAGCCCAATATACATACAGATCCAACAAACCACAAGTCTAGGCCCAAAATCATCAGGGCCTAGAGGTCCAAAGTTCACTAAGGCCCAACTCCTACTAAGAGCGTACGCTCAACTTACCTCTTCTGTATGCTTAGCGTACTGAGCAAATGGACTGTACGCGCAGCATACTACATAGTATGCCCAACGTACAAACAGCTCATGCACAACATCCATTAAGTGCTTAATACTTGATCCAATTAGTCCAAATCACACATCTGAACTTTACTTAACGTCTAAACCCATAAAGTCATTGACTTTGTGACTTTGCATGCCCTAAACAAACCCAAACTCCAAAATTGGAATTCTACTTCCATAAAAGTGACCCAAACTCAAGCATGAACCCATTAAGATCATCAAGATGGCAACTTTCTGCCTTATGGACTCAAATAGCATCAAGGGTGGCAACCCCAAGCCTAAAAACGGATTTGGAACCATAAAGCTCCATTCTTGGGACCAAAAGATCCAAAAACTAAACATAATAGATCCAAGAATTCAATGGTGAAGTCCAAAGCTTTATGCCTCCAAAAGCTTGCAAAGTTGATGAAGGTTCTAGATCTAGAAGCTTGACTCCAACCATAGCTTGATCACCAAGTTCCTTCTTTTTCAAGGTCCAAACATAACAAGTCATAACCCAACCAGATCCACATGAGAAAGCCACCAAGATCCAAACTTTATACTTTTTGGAGTTTGATCAATATGATTTGGGCTTGGATCCACAAGCTTCAAGCCAAAAAATGCTTCCTCAAGGAACTCCTTCTTCCACAATAAGCACCAAAAACACACTAAATCAATAAAAAGCTCAAGAATCACTCAAATGGAGGCTAAGAGTTGATTTCTAGGCTTTAGAAGGATGGAGGATGAAGATATTAGGGTTAGTTTATAAGATGAGGAGCTTAAATAGGGTCCAAGACCCTAAAATAGGGTTCTGATCTAACTAGAGTACGCCTAGCGTACATATGGTACGTGTACTCCTGGGAACCTTCGCGACCATCTTGGTCAGTACGCCCAGTGTACTCCAAGGTATGCCCAGCGCACTACCCTCTTTACTAGTACACATCGCGTATACTTTGTGTACACCCCGCGTACTTGGTTAAGCTTGAAAACCACGAAACTTCCGAAGGCCATAACTTCTTCGTTACAAGCCCGATTCTGACGATCCTTATATCCACGGAAAGGTGACGAGAAGCTCTACACATCTATCAACTCATATATTACTTTAGACCTTCCGAAAAAAAAATCCATTATCCATAAAATCCCAAACTAACACTTTACCGAAATACCCCCAAGCTCCAAAACACAAACCGAACACCCAAAACACTTCTAATGCATTACCCGCACCCAAATGGGCCTAGATCTTACCTTCTCTAGAGCCACACTCCTTATGATGACCAAACTTCGGCCCACAACCTCAAAATAGAAGTCAATTCGGAACAAAGCGTTACATTCCACGTTTTCCAGTATGTATCATTCCCTTCCAGGGCGAGACCTTCAATAGTATGCAGTGCCCAACCTGGAATTCCTAGGGTTTTCATCACTTATCAGCATAACTCTTCTGCCGATCCCTGGATGCTTTTAATCGTTCTCGGATCTGAACGATATTTTATGTAGTTTCTCGTATGATTTTCGGGTTGGTGAGTGTGTTATCAAGCACTTGTCTTTTTGCTAGTTCCGTGTCGCCAACCTCAGCCCAACATAGAGGGGATATGCACTTGCATCCGTATAGGGCTTCGAATGGTGCAACCATGATGCTAGTGTGATAGTTGTTATTGTAGGAGAACTCGACAAGTCGCAAGTGAGTATCCCAGTCCTTACCAAAGTCTATCACACAGGCCCTCAATATGTGTTCTAGCGTATGTATGATCCTTTTACTATGACCATCTGTTTGAGGGTAATAGGCTGTACTCATATGGAGTTTGGTTCCTAAGGACATTTGTAGTGACTGCCAGAACCGGGAGGTGAACCTATTATCTCTGTCAGAGATAAAAGATATTGGCACACCGTGTAGTCGCACGATTTCTTTAATGTACGTCCTTGTGAGCTTTTCCATCTTGTCGGTCTCCTTTATTGACAGGAAGTGTGCGGACCTAGTTAACCTGTCAATGATCACCCAGATGGTGTCAAGTTCACCAGTCGTCTTAGGTAGCTTGGTTATGAAGTCCATGGTTATCTGCTTGCACTTCCACTTGGGTGTGTCCGATTGCTGAAGCAAACCCGAGGGCTTTTGATATTCGACCTTCACCATGGCACAAGTCAGGCACTTGCCCACATAGGTAGCGATCTCTGCCTTCATGTTTGGCCACCAATAAAGTTGCTTGAGGTCCAGATACATTTTATCGGAACCGGGATAAATGGAGTATTTTGTCTTGTGAGCCTCGTTCATGACTACATCTCTGTAACCGCCAAATTTTGGTGTCCAGATTCGGTCCATGAAGTAGCGAATTCCATCATCGCTGACTTCGAAGTTCTTATCCATTCCCCTTAATGTCTCCCATGTGATGTTTTCGGGTTTCAAGGCTTCTATATGTGCCTCCTTGATTTGAACAGACAGGTAGGAATGGATGGTAATAGTTAATGACTTTACTCGGCGACCCGAGTATTCTTTTCGACTCAGGGCGTCTGCCACCACTTTGTCCTTTCCCGGATGATAACGAATTTCGCATTTGTAGTCATTTAGCAGTTCAACCCATCGTCGTTGTCTCATGTTTAGCTCCTTCTGATTGAGAATGTGCTTAAGAATTTTATTGTCTGTAAAGATGGTGCATTTGGTGTCGTAGAGGTAGTGCATCCATATCTTTAGGTCAAACACCACTGCTCCTAGTTCAAGATTGTGCGTGGTGTAATTGACCTCATGCGTCTTGAGTTATCTTGAGGCATAGGCGATGACCTTGCCTCATTGCATGAGCACACATCCCAGACCCTGTTTGGATACATCATAGTAGACCACGAAGTCTTCGATCTCTTCTAGGAGAGACAAGATTGGGGCGTTGTTGTCACACCCAGCTAAAGCGGAAACACGAGGTGTGGCAGTATAAAGGGTTTCATAGCAAAAGTTAAAAGACAACACCAACCATAGTATTAAAATCATTACAAATTTACAATGGTTTTGAACAAATTTTAAAAGAAATTACAATGTAAATTGAAATACAACACATGCGAATGCTCCTAAAAGTGAAGTGTCCCCAAGTGCCACTTACTCGATGATTCCTGAAAAAGCATGTAAAACGAGCATCAACTATAAAAATAGTGGGTGAGTACTCACAAGTTTTTAACATAATATAGTTTGAAATTCATGATAATCTGAATATTGATAACAGTTTCCATAAACAGATGTTCATTGCTAAAATAAGCAAATAAGTTTTCATGAATAGAAGTTCGTTGCTAAAGCGAGTAATAAAGTTTCCATAAATAGAAATATATTGCAAAAATGAGTATTAAGTTTGCATAAACAAAGTTCATTGTCATCATGAGAGATAAATTATGTTGCCCAAATGAGATGCAACATTCATATTCTCATGGGAAATAAAGTTTGTTACTAAAATGAGTAAACAAGTTCGTTGCTACAAGGAGAAAAACAAGTTTGTTACTATAAGAAGCAACCAAGTTTGTTGCTAAAACAAGTCAATAAGTATTTAGTAACAAAAGTTCGTTCTTATAATGAGATACAAAGTTTATTTCTATCATAAGTATTCAAGTTTCATTGCTAAAATTAGTATACAAGTGTCGTTGCTAACATGAGAATACAAGTTTGGTATGTGCATAAAGATTCCAATCATGAGTTCACAACCCAAGCCTAATGACCGAATCGTGCCCGATTGACTACTATGTGTATCGCAAACATAGTGTATAAAATGGTAAAGTGCACTCATGCGAATCGTGCGAGTGAGGAGTTGTCTACCTCCTGATAGCGTTATCCATAATAACCATATGCTCAAAAGAGTTAATGAGTTGTGTCTAGAAATTCCAGGGATTTAACCGCGATACAGTCCGCGTGAATTAAAGTATAATACACATACATACTAAATATAGCAACCAAGTTTCATACGAGTCAAAATAAATACAACAAACATAAATAGTTTAAGACATGCTTTTCCACCCGAAAATATTAAAACAACCGAAAATAGGGAGTGGTGAATACTCACAATACATTGAGATGATGCAAATGGTGCCTTGAACTACATTCCACTCGTACCACTATTATTTTCCTACAACGATGTTACACACTAATGAGTCTCTAATTGAAATCTAATACTAGTATACTTACTACAATAATAGAATTATGCAATAATGTGTCAAAATTTAATATTGTTAAGTTACAAACATTTTTCTGAAATGATGAAATTTTATTAAGTCATCTGATTTAGATAATTTTTGGATATTATTTTCCAGATTGTTGTAATATTAATTGAGGGTATTTCAAAACATTCAATGGTGTTTTAAACTCCTAAAATCCAAAAATATTATCAAATAGTTTCCAAAATTCATCAAATTTTACATTTTCATTCCAAATAAAGTAGAAGTCTTCCAGAAATTTTCCCTTGAATTTGTGATGTGATTAACTATTTTTCCTAATTTTAAGCCTTCATAACAATATAAATTCGTGAAAACTAGTATCTAGATGATAAAAATTCCCAAACTTCTTATAATACTGCCATTGAACATAATTAAGCTGGAAAAAAATAAAAAAAATGGATTTCTAAGCTGTTTAACCCAATTGTATGATTTTTGTACGTTTATTCTAATAAAAATTGAAATAAATAGAAAAAAGTTTCCAAAATTTCCCAAACATTTTTTATTATTGTTATTAGACATTCTAAATCTAGGAAAAATATAAAAATGGATTTCTAAACTGTTTAACCGAATTTTATGATTTTTATTCATTTATTCTAATAAAAATTGAAATAAATAGAAAACAGTTTCCAAATTGCCCAAAATTTTTGTAACACTGTTATTATACATATAGAAGCTGTGAAAAATATAAAACATATTTTTTATTTAGTCTTACTATTTTTCTTTGTTTTATCCTCTTAAATAATAATTAATTGGAGAGTAATAAATAAACAGTTAAAATAAATTACCAAAATTTTGTAAAATTCATTTATAGTATAAATAATCTAGAAAAAAAATACCAAAGGTGGTTTTTATCTACTGGAATCTGATTTTGTGGATTTAATTGTATTTAATCTTAGAAAATAGAAGAAAAATAGCATACTGAATATAAAAACTATCCAAATTTTTATTTAAGATTCTAATATATTATAAGATCTTTTGGTAAATTTTCATGAATTTTGGATGAGCAGAAATATTTTTACCATTATTAGTCCATTATAAATACAAAAATCAGGGAAAAATAGGAATGCATTATGAAAAATTCTGAAAATATTTTTATAAGTATTACTCATTAGGTAGGATCTGAGACAAATCATATATAGCCTTTTCACATTACCTATAGTGGTTTTATGATTTATTGGAACTAAATAAAAAGAAAATTCAAAATTATACCAAACAGTAACAAAAATCGATGAAACTCAATGAGATGTACTAATTCATTTTATGGGTCATCCACGAATTTACCTAGGATTTATAGATCTCAGAAAGTATTTTATATGAATATTTGTCCTTTTTTCTTGCAATAATTATAATAATTCGAGAGAAATGAATTATTTTCTAAAAATTTGTAAAACATCTCATTTTGTTGGTGAAATACTGGGAAAAATTGTATTTGATCAGAAAAGATATTTTAGATCTTTATTTGGGAATAAATCCTTTATGAACCTATTTGAATGCTTTTTAACAACAAACTTTGATGATCTAGCCTCTAAGCTTGAAAATCATCACATGCATGTTGGTTTTGGGGTGAAATAATATCACCATAATCATAAAAATCATGGTTATGAACTTATGATTCATAATCCATTCATATAATGGTGTAGAAGAAGAAGAAGATATGTAAGAAAACTTGAGATTTTAAAGGAAGATTGAAGGATTTTCATGATTACCTTGAAGAACAACCCTAAATGATGAAGATTTAGAGTTTAATGTGTGTTTTTGGCTTCATTTTCTGGAAATATTTCGTTGTTATAGAAAGAGGAAGAGAAAAAATGGTGTTGGGGATTTGAAGAGAGAGAGAGAGAGAGAGAGAGAGAGAGAGAAGTGAAGAAGACGGTTGAGTGTAAGAATTGATTTAAATGATTTCTAATTTGGAAAAAGATATAGTAGGAGAGATAGAATGAAATTTAGGGGATGAGAGAGGGTTTCCCTCTCAACCATTTTTATAAATTTCATATCTTTTATAAAATTATGAAATTTTTGTAAAATATGCACATTAACTTATATATTATTCATAAAACCTTGATTTTTGACTTATAAATTAAGGGTAAATGTTAATGTATTAAATTTAATTTTCCTAGAATGAATTTTCAAAATTTTAAATATTATAAGATAATATTATAAGGTTCATAATTATTTTTATAGAATTTTTAAGGTTAAAGTTTATAAATTTGAGATTTTATGGCTCTTAGGGTTTTGGAGTTTAATACATCTTTGGATATCAAAATAAATTGAATATTTGAGACTTCAAATTAATTTTGTGTTTCCTAACTCTTATTCAGGTTAGAAATAATGTTTGTAATTTATTTCGGTTTATTGGCATTCTATGTAGTGGTTTCGAGATTCAAGTAAAATTGAAGAATCAAGTATACTAGCCCTAGTTTTCAACTTTAACTTAAGTTCCTACGAGACTGTACCTAATTTATACCACTGGGTCAAGTGCATGATGTGTCTACAAGATTCATGCAAAGATGCTCAAGTCAAAGAATGACCCGAATATGGATAGTCATTACAGTTAAGTAGTTGTAGAATTCACATACCAATGTGAAATCTAAGTACACTATCCTTCGATTCTACTTGTTTCCATGTTTATAGTAGATTATAACTTAGCTTCTAGTTACTAAGTCTGGTATGTGTCGTGCCTATATGTGCAACTAAGTTTAGTCAAATCTAGAACCGACTAGAATTTTGACGGTTGTCACAATTGCACAGAGCTTGCTTAAGCGTTTGGAAGGCAACTTCTTGTTTGTTCTCCCAGCAAAAAGTCACACCCTTCTTAGTCAGCATAGTGAGCGACTTTGCAATCTTAGAGAAGTTTTGGATAAATCTTTGGTAGTAGTCGGCCAGTCCTAAAAACTGGCGTATCTCCATTGGTGTTTGGGTTGTTGCCCAATTTTCAGTTGCCTTATCTTTAGAGGGGTCCACGTGTATCCCTTCCTTGCTGACTACATGCCCCAAAAGGTCTACTTTTCGGATCCAAAACTCGCATTTTGAGAACTTTGTATATAGCTTTTCTACCCTTAAAGTCTGCAAAATCCGCCGTAGGTGTTGACTACGTTACTCCTCGATTTGTGAGTAGATTAGTACATTGTCGATGAATACGATTACGAATTTATCGAGATAAGGTCGGAACAAGCGGTTCATTAAGTCCATGAACACCGCTGGTGCATTGGTCAAACTGAAGGGCATCACTACGAATTCGTAATGACCGTAGCGATTTCTGAATGCCTTCTTAGGAACATCTTCCTCCTAAATTTGTAGCTAATGCTACCCCGACCTTAGATCGATCTTTGAGAAGTAGCTTGATCCTTGCAGTTGATCGAATAATTCGTCAATTCGAGGTAAGGGATAGCGATTTTTAATGGTGAGCTTGTTCAGTTCTCGATAGTCTATGCACATACGGAAGGATGCGTCCTTCTTTTTCACGAACAAGACCGACACTCCCTAAGGTGAGAAGCTCAGTCTAATAAATCCTTTGCTGAGCAGATCATTCAATTGATTAGATAGTTCCTGTATTTCCGCCGATGCTAACCGGTATGGGAATTTGGCTATAGGGGTGGCTCCGGGGATTAAGTCGATACTGAACTCGACTTAGCGTATAGGCAGGATTCCCGGAAGGTCTTCTGGAAATACATTAGGGAAGTTTTAGACCTCGAGAATATCTTTGATTTCCTTCACCTTTTGTTTATCATCTACTACGTGGGATAAGAAGGCATAATATTCCTTGCATAGATATTTATGGGCCTTGATGGAGGAGATGATTTGTAGGTTCATGTCGGGTTTGTCGCCATAAATGAAGAGATTTTCATTATTTGGTAGGTTAAGGAGAACGACCTTTTCGTAACACAGAATATCGGCATGGTGAGGGCTCAACCAATCCATGCCGATGATGACATCAAAACTACTTATTGTGACTAACATCAGATCAATTAGAAAGGAATGATCATTTAAAGTTAGTATGCATCCTACGAATATATCTTTAGTGCTTTCTGTTTTACCATTCGCCATTTCCACGGTGAACGTTTCATTTAGTGACTAAGGATTTCATTTGAGTAAGTGCTTAAACAGGTGGCTCATGAAGCTTTTCTCCGCACCATTAGCAAATAGTATGTATGCATATGAGTTGTTTAAGAGGAACGTACCAGTAACCACTTGTAACATCTCGAAATTCAGAAGAAGGAAAGGAGCTTGTGGAGGCTAGGGCTTGAAGTGAAAGTTTGGATCTGAGTTCTTCAGAGGGAGGAGCTTCATCCAGAGGTATAAAGCTCAAAAATTTCCTCTTTTTGGTTTGGTGTTGCATGGACCATTTCTAGGGTTAAAAGTCCCAAAGGTGGAGACTTTATGAGTACAAGGGACTCCATGGACCTAGATCTGTCCCATTTCAGTGATATATGTGTTGTAGAATTGTAACATCCCGAAATATCAAGAGTAGAGTTGAAGGGCTAAAAGAGTAAATTGGGAAAGAGTGACTCGGCGAGTCCATGGGTGGACTCGGCGAGTAGAGTCGCGACTTGGTCGCGTGTTAAGTAGCCGACTCGGCGAGTCAGTCAGATGGACTCGGTGAGTAGGCGCTGAGTGGAGAAAACCCTAATTCTCGGGGTTGAGCCCTATATAAAGAGCATAACATCCATTCCCCCAGCCTCTTTACTCATCCTCAAGTCCAGAAACCCTAACCTTCGTATGTGAGTGGATCAAGTTGCATTTGGGAGCTTGGAGAAGCAATTGTTGAGGAAATCTTGAAGGGTAGGAAGCTTGGAGCAAGGGGCTTTGCTTGGATTCGAGTTCCATTGCAGTTGGGGTGTTCTTTTGAGGTAATATCTCGTCCTTGGGTTGTTATTCTTATGGATTCATCATTATGGGGTTTGTGGGGAGCTTATCTTTTGGTGTTTTGGAGTTTAGAGGTTAGATCTGAGGTTGCTACCTCAGATCTAGAATGGAGAAGGGTTGAGATGCCTGAAAGTTCCTGTGTTTGAGTGTGTAGTGAAGCTATCATGTCCCAAACCCTAGCCCTAAAGTGTTAAAGGCCTAGATCTCTTTGGATTCACGTAAAGTTTGTCACTTTACGTGATGGATGGGTTGTAGGAGGCTAGATCTATGTTTTGGATCAATTGCATGGCCTGGGATGCTTCTGTATGGATTCAGACCAGTGGTACTCGGCGAGTCACATGGGTGGACTCGACGAGTTGCTTGAAGATAGGATGGAACTCGACGAGTTGGAAGAACAACTCGGCGAGTTGGATGAAGATGGCCTGGAACTCGACGAGTTGTATGAACAACTCGGCGAGTAGGTTGAAGATAGCCTTAGACTCGGCGAGTCTGTTCTTGGACTCGGCGAGTCTTGTCGAAGAGTCCCAATATTTTCTGGTTGAGTCGAGAATCAGCGAGTCAAGGGATGACTCGGTGAGTTGTAGGCAAGTGGACTCAGAGTTGTTGGACTCGGCGAGTCTCGGGGTGACTCGGCGAGTTAGGTCGCGGATTGAGGGAAGTTTTGAGCTTGGGGACTCGGCGAGTCATCGGGTTGACTCGGCAAGTAGAGTCAGTCAGGGGTTGTCTTTGACCTTGTCTTTGACCAAGGGTTGACCAGTGGTTTCCAGGGGCATTTTGGTAATTGTTGGTAATTGTTTTGAGTTCAGTGCTTTGTTGTTGTTCAGTGGAGGAGTTCGTGTCGGAGTTTGGAGTAGCGGGATCTTATCCTTTCAGCCGGAAGTTTCGAGGTGAGTTATCCTCACTATATCAACAGGGTCTACGGCACCAAGGTCGGCCCTTATCGGATTGAGATCCGGGTAGTTGTTGTTACGTTGTTGCTTTGATATGTTTGCATCCTGAGAGCTAGGATGGTATATGTTAGAGACCTGATTGAGATCGGTATCTTGAGAGATAGGGAGATGCTATGCTAGTGACCTGTTAGGTCAGTATCCTGGTTAGGATGATGATATGTTATGTGATCTGTTTGATCTTCTTGTTGACTGTGAATTGCTATATGATTGTATGTATATGTGCACATGGTTGTTTGGACTGGAGTGGGTTTAGGCGGGTCCTGCTTTGTGCTGTAGGCCAAGATACCCAGGGCGGACCGGTTGTCCCGAAGGTCCAGCGAGCGGTCCGGATAGGCTGTAGGCCCCAAGAGGGCGGACCAGACGTGCCGAGGCTTGGAGAGTGGACCAGGCCGACTGAAGGCCCGGTGCGGGCAGACCAGTCATACTATAGACTCAAAGAGTGGACCAGGTGGATTGAAGGCCCGGTGCGGGCGGACCAATCACACTGCAGACTTGATGTATGTGGTTAGATTCGGAGAGTGGACCAGGTGGATTGAAGGCCCGGTGCGGGCGGACCATCACACTGTAGACTCGAGGTTTATGGCTAGACTCAGAGGTTGGACCGGGTGGACTGTAGGCCGGTGCGGCGGACCAATCACACAGTAGACCTGAAGTGCATGGCTGTTCTGTGATCAGATATGTTGTGGCATGTTATGCGTGTATGGTATAAGTGGTTGGTATTTTGGGGGTATCTCACTAAGCTTTCGGGCTTACAGTTGTGGTTTTACGTTTTTCAGGTTCTTCAGGAGACCGTGGCAAGGCGAAGGCGTGATCGTACCGCTCCTCATGATTTTGTAGTAATGTGATTCTGGGAATACGCTAAATGTTTTGTATTGAAAGCCTTTTTGTAATGATTTAATGGAATCGAGTTGTTTTTGAAAAATTTAAAATTGGTTGTATTTTTCGGTCGTTACAAGTTGGTATCAGAGCCTTGGTTTGAGTGAATTGGAGAAACACTCGTGTGACTCCAGTCTCAAATCGAGGAGAGTGTTTCAAAAGAGTATTTAAAATGGTTTTCAAATGAGTAAAGGAGGACGCGGAGGTACGATCAGCCGGAGCCAGTAAGTAACCCCAAAATACCATGCATGTTATTTGTTTTTGAGCTTGGATAGAACAACATGCTAGTTTTAGGCTAGGGATCTTCAGGATTTCATGATAATGTTGCCTGATTTGTGATGCCTGTAGCCTAGGGTTTCCTTGTGGGAGATTTTCAGAGTTCCTCTAGTGGTGAGGGTTGAGAGTTATTATGTATGTTTTCTCTAGGGTGTTGTGGTAGTACTTCATACAAATATGGGTAGGTGTGGAAGGTAGTATGGGCCCATACTACTGAAAGCACGGGACCCATACGTGTATCAGGGAAACCATGATCTCTAGGGTTGGGTTGAGAGAGTTGGATCCCAGGTTAATGGGAAGAGTCTAATATTTTGTGTGGTGTTTTTCAGTATGGAGATTCCGAGGCATGATGAGAGTGGATCCGGATCAGGATCGGGAGCAGGAGAGGGAGTTCCGGGCGGGTCAGTACCGCCCGAGGTTATCGGTCAGAAGAGCACGTGTGAGTTGGATGCGAGGATTCGTGAGATCCTGCATGATGAGATTGTTGAGTTGTTCCGGGCTGAGTTGCCGGAGCTGTTTGGGTCGATCAAGACCGCCACGGTTGAGTATTTTGATGAGCGCTATGCAGCTCTCACAGAGACGGCTGTCGCGGCGGCTACAGCAGCTGTAGCAGCGGCAGGGGGAGGAGCTGGTCGGGGCTTCCAGTATCGGGACTTCGACAATACGAAGCCTCCCACCTTTGATGGAGTTCAGGACCCGATTGTTGCTATGAGGTGGTTATCGGACGTGGAGGGGTGTTTCTTCACGTGTTCATGCCCTGCTGATCATAGGGTGAGGTGTGCTCTGAACCTGTTGAGGCTCGGGGCGAAGGATTGGTGGAGATTAACCACGGGGTCATATTCAGATGCGCAGAGGGCTGCGGTTTCATGGGATCAGTTTAGGGAGATGTTCAGTACTCGTTATGTTCCGCAAGTTGAGAAGGAGAGATTGGCTCAGGAGTTCCTTGAGCTGAAGCAGGGTTCAGAGTTGGTGACTGAGATCACCAGGATGTTCACTGAGAGGGCGATGTTTTGCCCAGAGTTCGCTTCGGAGCAGGCTCAGAAGTCTCGATATCTGAGCATGCTTAAGAGGGATATCAGACAGTTTGTGTCTACCCAGAGGTGTGAGACCTTGTTGGATTTGCAGGAGGCCGCTAGGCGGCGTGAGTTAGAGATTGAGTTGCAATTGCGTGAGCTGAGGCAGGCTCCAATGCAATCGCAGCTGGTGCCGAAACGGTCCAAGACCGTTGATGTTAGAGTGGGGGATCTGAGAAGCTACACTTGTGGGAAGTGTGGGAGGGGTCACACCGGAGTTTGTAGGTCCGGTGGTGCATTCCGCAAGTGCGGAAAGGAGGGGCACAATGCGAGGTATTGTCGGCAGTCAGCGCCGGTTCGGGATTTGAGGATTTGTTATCATTGCCATCAGGTTGGACATTTGAGGGTCAACTGTCCACAGCTTGCTGCAAGACCGGTGCAGGCTCCAGCACCGGCCACCTTGAGGATCACGGGTGGAGGTCAGGGTGGAGCGGAGCCCCCAAGGGCTCAGGGTCGTGCTTATCAGCTTGCGGCAGAGGAGGTCAGAGCAGTGCCGGATGCAGCTGCGGGTATGTTTCTTTCTTGATATCTTGTTATCTTCTGATTATTATGGTGTTTTGTTTATGTGCTGGTATGTTTGTGTGGTTTTCGATGCGGTATTCGTCGTTTTGAGAGTTTTGGGTTGGTTATGGGTTATTGTTTTGGGAATTTCGTTGGTTATCATCCATGAGGGTTATTAGTGGAAACCTGGCATTGGGTTGAAGGCCGGGTAGCATCTGCTTTCTGAAGAGTAGTTAGATGCAGGTTGAATTTCTTTCGAGCGGGTTATCAGTGTTGATGTGGGATCTTGTTAAGGTTGTTTATGCCTGTGTAAATCAGTCAGCGTGTAAGTGTTGGTTTTGTGCAGAGTTGTTCTGGGAGGTCGGTGATGGCAACCGGTGGTTGTTAATTAGTGCTACAAGTGGGGGAGAATTGGAAAATTCTCCGGGAGATCGATGAGTATTTGACGGTGCTTAGCTGTTGGGATTCAGCAGTGTTCCGTCAGTCCAGAGTGTAGGCTGGTAGGAGCAAGTGTCGGGCATGCGGGGCGGAATATAGACCTAGGGCATTCGATTGTGGAGGGCCTGGGAGCAGGCCGAGATCGAGCATGTGCGATTGAGACAGAGTTCAGAACCTTTAAAGGGTTAGAACAGTATGCATGGGAGTATTTCCGGGAGAGATAGCTCGGAATGATGAATGCTAGTTGAGCGGTCCGGATAGACTGAAGGCCGGTAGGCGTACCTGTCAGGCCGAAGGCTCGGAGAACGGTCCAACCAAACTGAAGGCACTGAGAGCAGTCCAGATTGGCTGAAGGTTCTGAGAGTGGTCCATATTGGCTGAAGGCCTGGTGAGGCGGTCTGGTCATGCTGAAGACTCTGCAGGTATTGCTAGTCCGGTTGAGGAGATGGATTGAGTATGTTGCGATGTGTTAGCATCAGGAGGTCTGGCCCCGGGTATTAATCTTGATTAGTGGAGATGGTGCATGGACTCGAGGGTCCGTGCGAGCAGATTCAGAGCATGTGTGTTGCATGGATAGCGGTTATGCTATAAAGGGGTGGTGCAGCGTTGGGTGAGCACCGTGGCACTTGTTGTGGTGACAAGGCAGCCAAGTGGATTTCCTTGGCAAGGAATGAGAGAAGAGTGTAACTCCGAGAAGGAGTGCAAGTTCACGGAAGTGAAAGCGGTAGAGCAGAGTTATGATTAGAGTAATTCGAGTATGGTTATTGAGCAGCGTGTTTGCGGCAGTGGAATAGAAGCACATCCGGTTTGGGGTGTCTGCTGAGGTCGCAGAGGGAATTCCGCAAGTGTAGAGCCAAGAGGCTCGGAAGGGATGAAGGGAGAGAGTCTTGGGCTCTCAGTGTGATTTTGATCAGGGAATTGGGTATGTATTAGTGGTTCATCCTGGGGGATGTTTGAGGATATCATCAGTGTATCGGGTTTTCCCAACCTGAGGGTGCTAGAGCTAGTTCAGCATGTGTATGTGATTGCAAGAGGAGAACTCGTGGGAGTTGCTCTGAGATTGAAGAATGGGTCTTTCTGTCAGCATGGAATGGATAGAGTGGGATTCGGATTGGGGATCCGATGGTTCATGGTTTTCTAGCTCATATGGGTCGAGTGATGGTTGTGATTTGGTGCAGTGATGCATCTTGGGTAATTCTCGATTGTTGATTGTGATTATTAGAGGGTACAGCCGGTGCCCGATTTGAGACGGTGGTCAGGACACCGCAAGGAAAGAGGAAATGAGTTTGAGTTTCGATGGTTATGCCTTGAGGAACCTGGTCCGGTTAGGGCTAGGTGGCGCGTCGTGGGAGTATTTTGGAGTTGAGTTGTCGTAGGCTTCGAGGACGAAGCCTAATTTAAGTGGGGGAGAATTGTAACATCCCGAAATATCAAGAGTAGAGTTGAAGGGCTAAAAGAGTAAATTGGGAAAGAGCGACTCAGCGAGTCCATGGGTGGACTCGGCGAGTAGAGTCGCGACTTGGTCGCGTGTTAAGTAGCCGACTCGGCGAGTCAGTCAGATGGACTCGGTGAGTAGGCGCTGAGTGGAGAAAACCCTAATTCTCGGGGTTGAGCCCTATATAAAGAGCATAACATCCATTCCCCCAGCCTCTTTAGTCATCCTCAAGTCCAAAAACCCTAACCTTCGTATGTGAGTGGATCAAGTTGCATTTGGGAGCTTGGAGAAGCAATTGTTGAGGAAATCTTGAAGGGTAGGAAGCTTGGAGCAAGGGGCTTTGCTTGGATTCGAGTTCCATTGCAGTTGGGGTGTTCTTTTGAGGTAATATCTCGTCCTTGGGCTGTTATTCTTATGGATTCATCATTATGGGGTTTGTGGGGAGCTTATCTTTTGGTGTTTTGGAGTTTAGAGGTTAGATCTGAGGTTGCTACCTCAGATCTGGAATGGAGAAGGGTTGAGATGCCTGAAAGTCCCTGTGTTTGAGTGTGTAGTGAAGCTATCATGTCCCAAACCCTAGCCCTAAAGTGTTAAAGGCCTAGATCTCTTTGGATTCACGTAAAGTTTGTCACTTTACGTGATGGATGGGTTGTAGGAGGCTAGATCTATGTTTTGGATCAATTGCATGGCCTGGGATGCTTCTGTATGGATTCAGACCAGTGGTACTCGGCGAGTTACATGGGTGGACTCGACGAGTTGCTTGAAGATAGGATGGAACTCGACGAGTTGGAAGAACAACTCAGCGAGTTGGATGAAGATGGCCTGGAACTCGACGAGTTGTATGAACAACTCGGCGAGTAGGTTGAAGATAGCCTTGGACTCGGCGAGTCTGTTCTTGGACTCGGCGAGTCTGTTCTTGGACTCGGCGAGTCTTGTCGAAGAGTCCCAATATTTTCTGGTTGAGTCGAGAATCAGCGAGTCAAGGGATGACTCGGTGAGTTGTAGGCAAGTGGACTCAGAGTTGTTGGACTCGGCGAGTCTCGGGGTGACTCGGCGAGTTAGGTCGCGGATTGAGGGAAGTTTTGAGCTTGGGGACTCGGCGAGTCATCAGGTTGACTCGGCAAGTAAAGTCAGTCATGGGTTGTCTTTGACCTTGTCTTTGACCAAGGGTTGACCAGTGGTTTCCAGGGGCATTTTGGTAATTGTTGGTAATTGTTTTGAGTTTAGTGCTTTGTTGTTGTTCAGTGGAGGAGTTCGTGTCGGAGTTTGGAGTAGCAGGATCTTATCCTTTCAGCCGGAAGTTTCGAGGTGAGTTATCCTCACTATATGAACAGGGTCTACGGCACCAAGGCCGGCCCTTATCGGATTGAGATCCGGGTAGTTGTTGTTACGTTGTTGCTTTGATATGTTTGCATCCTGAGAGCTAGGATGGTATATGTTAGAGACCTGATTGAGATCGGTATCTTGAGAGATAGGGAGATGCTATGCTAGTGTCCTGTTAGGTCGGTATCCTGGTTAGGATGATGATATGTTATGTGATCTGTTTGATCTGCTTGTTGACTGTGAATTGCTATATGATTGTATGGATATGTGCACATGGTTGTTTGGACTGGAGTTGGGTTGAGGCGGGTCCTGCTTTGTGCTGTATGCCAAGATACCCAGGGCGGACCGGTTGTTCCGAAGGCCCAGCGAGCGGTCCGGATAGGCTGTAGGCCCCAAGAGGGCGGACCAGACGTGTCGAGGCTCGGAGAGTGGACCAGGCCGACTGAAGCCCGGTGCGGGCGGACCAGTCATACTGTAGACTCAGAGAGTGGACCAGGTGGATTGATGGCCCGGTGCGGGGGGACCAATCACACTGCAGACTCGATGTATGTGGTTAGATTCGGAGAGTGGACCAGGTGGATTGAAGGCCCGGTGCGGACGGACCAATCACACTGTAGACCCGAAGTGCATGGCTGTTCTATGATCAGATATGTTGTGGCATGTTATGCGTGTATGGTATAAGTGGTTGGTATTTTGGGGGTATCTCACTAAGATTTCGGGCTTACAGTTGTGGTTTTATGTTTTTCAAGTTCTTCAGGAGACCGTGGCAAGGTGAAGGCGTGATCGTACCGCTCCTCCTAATTTTGTAGTAATGTGATTTTGGGAATACGCTAAATGTTTTGTATTGAAAACCTTTTTGTAATGATTTAATGGAATCGAGTTGTTTTTGAAAAATTTAAAATTGGTTGTATTTTTCGGTCGTTACACGAGGTGAGTGTTCTCACTATACTTTACCAAAGAGTGGTAATTAGAGTTATGTGACAGAGTATCTTGTATGCTTTTGTATGATGTGATTTCTATGTGATTTGTGTTATGTATGATTCAGAGTTTACAGAGTTAGGACCGAAAGTTCCACAAAGTTAGGACCAGAGGGTCCACGGAGATATGGGACTGGAGGGTCCCACTGAGACACATTGACCAGAGGGTCATACAAAGTTATAGCTTCGAGTGGCTAATATGTGTTATATGTGGTATTTTGGGGAACTCACTCAGCATTTATTCTTACAGTGTTGTGCTATGTGTTTCAGGTACCAGTGAGGATCGCAGGAAGGCACCGACATGATCAGTACACACATGAGGAGTTTTTATATATTATGATCTTAGGATGTGCTACTATGACATTTTTATAATATTTATGAATGAAAGTATGTTTTTGAAAAAAATTGTTTGAAAATTTTGGGCATTACAAGTTGGTATCAGAGCCTTGGTTTGAGGGATTCGGGTGCACCTTCGGGCGTATCTGAACTCAAACTGAGGATTTGAGAGATTTTCAAATTAAAATCAAAATTTTTTTCTCAAAGAGTAAAAAGTTTTTGAAAGAGCAGAGCAGAGCAGTGTGTACGATCAGCCAGCGCTCGAACGGTGATTTCCCAAAATACCCTTACATTATGAGTTATGAGATATGTTATGATATGATATGCATGCTAGAGTAAGGCTAGGTATTCTTATTAGGACTAGAATGGCCTGATTTGTGATGCCTTAGCCTAAGGGTTTTGCTGCTAGGATATGTGTGAGAGTGAGTAGATAGCAGCGAGGAGCTTATGAGAGATCTGCTAGAGAGTAGTCTATGCATGGAGAGAGTAGAGTACTTGGGACTTGGGATCCTAGGAGGAGGACTTGGGGTGAATATTGATGCGGTTTGGATGGTAGTATTGGGCCCGTACTACCAAAGGCACCGGATCAGTGCGCAGCCCAAGTAAGAATACTTAGGGTACCAGGGATCGAGTAGGAATGGGATATTGAGTGTGTGTACACTCGAGTGAGTCTCTGATATTTTGTGTTGTATTTCAGAGAGACATCATGGTTGGGACACGCCACACACTTGAGAGCAGTGGTGTTAGCGATGAGGAGATCCGCAGATTGATTCACGAGGAGGTGGCTGTTGCCATCCGAGCTGAGATACCAGAGATGTTTGGGTCTATCAAGACCACCCTGATCGAGACTTTTGACGAGCGTTATGCTGCTCTTACTTATGTTGTTGTTGCTGCGGCCACCGCAGTCGTTGCTGCTGCGAGGCCACTGGGGGTGACTCGTTGCTGTACCGAGAGTTCAGCAACACGAAGCCACCAGAGTTTAATGGGACGCAGGATCCGATCGCCGCGATGAGATGGATTTCTGATATTGAGGGATGCTTCTATACGTGTTCTTGTTCGGAGCATCTGAGAGTTCAATTCACGCTGAACCAGCTTCGCTTGGGGGTGAAGGACTGGTGGAAGTTTGTGAAAGCGTAGTATTCTTCTGCAGAGCTTGCCGCGGTGACCTGGGAGAGGTTCACCGCTATGTTTCGTGATGATTACGTTCCCCCGGTGGAAAGGGAACGTTTGGCCCAGGAGTTCTTGACCCTCAAGCAAGGTATCAAGTCTGTTACAGTGATCACCAGGATGTTCCATGAGAGGGCGATGTTCTGCCCTGAGCACGTGTCTTCTGAGCAGGCACACATGAGTAGATATTTGAGCATTTTGAGGAGACACGTTCGCGAGTTCATGGCGAACTCGACGTACCGGACATTTGCTGAGCTTTAGGAAAATGCCCGGAAGAGGGAGATTGAGCTCGAGACTCAGGCCAGGGAAGAGGCAGAGTCTCAGGGGAAGGATCGGTGACTGGCACAGTCCCATCTGGTTGCCAAGCGGGCCAAGCCCGACGATTCGAGATCAGGGAACCAGAAGGGCCGCACTTGAGGCAAGTGAGGCAAGAGTCATGAGGGGGTGTGTAGGGCAGGGTCTTGATACAAGTGTGGCAAGGAGGGGCACATGGCAAAGGATTGCCCTAAGGGGTTTGCAGTCTGTTTTCACTGCAACCAGATCGGACACCGAAAGGCCGAGTGTCCGCTTTTGCGGGGGTCAGCTCAGGGAGCATCACAGGGATCTGCCCCTGCTGCCGTACGAACTACGGAGAGTCATCCGGTGAAGGCCGAGGTGCCGAAGGCTCGCGGGAGAGCCTTCCAGTTAACAGTGGAGGAGGTCCGCGCAGCGCCCGATGTTGTGGCCGAGGTACATTTGTTGTGATTTATGTACCTGCTTTGGTGTTATTCGACTCGGGTGCGAGTCGGTCTTTTGTGTCGTTAGCCTTTTGTCAGCACATCAGTATCTGCCGTGAGGCATTGATTCAACCTTTGCGAGTTTCCATAGCTGATGAGAGAGCGGTGTATGCCACTAATGTGATTCGAGGATGTGTACTCGAGATCTTCGGCGTTGAGTTCCCGATTGCGATGGGAGATGTCTGCGTCGTGGGCATGGACTGGTTGAGCAAGTTCGGAGCGGTTATCGACTGTGAGCGACAGCTGGTAACCATACGAGACCCTAGTAAGGGATTTCTTATGGTTTATGGCGAGGGTACCCGTTATGGTTCAACATTTTGTTCGGCCGTCAGAGCGAGGCAGAGCCTACAAGAGGGTTGTAGCGGGTTTGTGGCTTATGTGGTGGATATGAGAGTAGGTGCAGAGAGACCGAGGTCGGTCGATGAGGTCCCGATAGTGCGTGAGTTCCCGGATGTTTTCCCCGCAGAGTTGTCGGGTGTGCCTCCCGAGAGGTAAGTGGAGTTCCGTATCGATTTGGTTCCGGGGGCAGCGCCTATCGCCAAGGCGCCCTATCGCCTTGTGCCTCCAGAGATGTAGGAGTTATCCTCGCAGCTTCAGGAGCTGCTGGGAAAGGGGTTTATACAGCCGAGTAGCTCGTCGTGGGGAGCGTCGATCCTTTTTGTCAAGAAGAAGGATGGTTCACACCGGATGTGCATTGATTACCGGGAGTTGAACAAGCTGAAGGTCAAGAACCGTTACCCCTTACCGAGGATCGACGATTTGTTCGATCGGTTGCAGGGAGCGTATTGGTTCTCCAATATTGATTTGAGGTATGGATATCATCAGATGCGAGTGCGTGGCGAGGATATCCAGAAGACAATGCTCAGGACTCGTAATGGGCATTACGAGTTTGTGGTGATGCCTTTCGGGCTCAACAATGCACCGACGACGTTCATGGATCTCATGAACAGGGTGTGCATGCTGATGTTGGATCGTTCGGTGATCGTGTTCATTGATGATATATTGGTGTATTCGAGATCCAGAGAACAGCATGAGGAGCATTTGAGGGAGATCCTCGGAGTTCTAAGATTGGAGAGGCTTTATGCCAAATTCTCCAAGTGCGATTTCTGGTTATGAGAGGTCCAGTTTCTAGGACACCTCGTCAACCAGAATGGGATATTAGTCGATCCGGCCAAGATTGAGGCAGTGATGAGTTGGGAGGTGTCGAAATCCCCTTCAGAGATGAGGAGTTTTCTGGTATTGGACGGTTATTATCAGAGATTTATCAAGGATTTCTCCAGGATTGTTGTTCCTCTCACCAGACTGACCCGGAAGGGCGTGGCTTTCAGTTAGGGCCTGGAGCAGCAGACCTCATTTGAGACACTTTGCTAGAGATTATGCGAAGCCCCAGTGTTAGCCCTTCTGAGGGGGATGGAGGATTTTGTGGTATATTGTGACGCGTCGATATCGGGATTGGGTGCGGTGCTGATGCAAAGAAGGCATGTGATAACATACGCATCGAGGCAGCTGAAGCCTCATGAGACGAGGTATCCTACCCATGATCTGGAGTTGGGGGTTGTAGTGTCCGCCCTCAAGATCTGGTGTCACTATTTGTATGGGGTTCGGTGTACCATATACACGGACCAAAAGAGCGTGAAGTATCTGATGGATCAGCCCAACCTGAACATGCGCCAGAGGAGATGGTTGGACGTGGTAAAGGATTATGAGTGTGAGATCCTGTACCACCCAGGCAAGGCTAACGTAGTAGCCGATGCCTTGAGTTGTAGGGCAGAGAGTGCCCCGATACGGGATGTTTGTATGAGGTTGACAGTGATGACTCCGGTGTTGGACACCATTCGAGAGTCCCAGGTAGAGGGCATGAGACCGGAGAACTGCAAGAGAGAGTGGGTGATCGGGCAAGTATCTGAGTTCATTGCCGATAGCCGAGGGTTTATGACCTTCCAGGGCCGGATTTGGGTGCCATTTGAGGGTGGGGCACGTACCATTTTGATGGAGGAGGCGCACAGGTCGAGGTTTTCGATCCATCCCGAGGCCACTAAGATGTATTTGGACCTGAAGAGAGACTATTGGTGGCTCTGCATGAAGAGGGATGTGGCGTGGTTTGTAGAGAGGTGCTTGACATGTCGCAGGGTTAAGGCCGAGCACCAGTGTCCACATGGCAATTTGCAGCCACTTGAGGTTCCCCAGTGGAAGAGGGAACAGATTTCCATGGATTTTATCACCAAATTGCTGAGGACTGCAAGAGGTGTCGATTCAATTTCGGTGATCGTCGACCGGCTGACAAAGAGCGCTCACTTTCTTTCTATCAGTGAGAGCTCTTCCGTAGAGAGGCTGGCGGAGGTGTATGTGAGGGAGGTGGTATCGCGGCATGGTGTGCCGATCTCGATTGTGTCAGATCGAGATGTGCGTTTCACTTCCAGGTTCTGGAAGAAGTTCCATGAGGATTTGGGTACTAGGCTGCATTTCAGTACCGCTTACCACCCACAGATGGACAGTTAGAGTGAGCGGACGATTCAGACGCTCGAGGACATGCTTCGGGCATGTATGTTGGTCTTTGGAGGGAGTTGGGACAAGTATTTTCCATTGGCTGAGTTTTCCTATAACAACAGTCACCATTCGAGCTTTGGTATGCCTCCCTTCGATTTGTTGTATGGGAGGAGGTCTCGGACTCCTATCTGTTGGGGAGAGGTAGGGCAACGAGTGATGGGCAGCACTGAGATATTTCTTCAGATGACAGAGCAGATACAGCAGGTTAGACAAGGTTGTTGAAGGCTCAGAGTCGCCAGAAGAGTTATGCGGATAGGCGACGATCCAAGCTTGAGTTCCAGGTGGGAGACCTCGTGCTACTAAAAGTGTCTCCTTGGAAGGGAGTGATTCGATTCAGAAAAAGGGGCAAGCTGGGACCCCGGTATATTAGGTCGTTTAGAGAGATCACGAGGGTGGGCAGGTTAGCATATCGTTTGGAGCTACCTGCGGAGTTGAGCCAGATTCGTGATACCTTCCACGTGTCTCAGCTGAGGAAGTGTATAGCCGACGAGTCGGCAGTGGTGTCGTTGGAGGATATCCAGGTGGACGCGAGTCTGAATTATGTTGAGAGACTGATCGTGATCTTGGACCGAAAGGTCAAGGTTCTGAGAAACAAGGAGGTGCCTTTGGTTCAGGTCTAGTGACAACATCGGAGGGGTCCAAGCTGACTTGGGAGCTAGAGTCAGAGATGCGGGAGCAGCATCCAGAGTTGTTTTTGGCATGAGACTTCGAGGGCGAAGTTTGGATCTAGTGGGGGAGAATTGTAACATCCCGAAATTCAGAAGAATAAGAGGAGCTTGTGGAGGCTAGGGCTTGAAGTGCAAGTTTGGATCTGAGTTCTTCAGAGGGAGGAGCTTCATCCAGAGGTATAAAGCTCAAAACTTTCCTCTTTATTTTGGTTTGGTGTTGCATGGACCATTTCTAGGGTTAAAAGTCCCAAAGGTGGAGACTTTATGAGTACAAGGGACTCCATGGACCTAGATCTGTCCCATTTCAGTGGTATATGTGTTGTAGATCCATAAAAATCGCAACTTGGTCGTTGTTATGGAGTCATGCTTGAGTTATGAGCTTTTCTAGGGTTGGAAATGGAATGTCATGGGTGTTGGTGACTATTACAGCCATGCAAAGGCTTAAAGTCACCAACTTTATGGATTAAGAGGCTTAGGGATGGCCAGATCTGGAAGCTGGATGTTTGTCTTAACTGTTTAAGACCCCAAAAGCTAAGGAGTCTGAAACTAAATGTTACGCGGGGCGTAATCCCAGTACGTGCGGCGTAAGGGGTCGCGTTCCCCGTTTTGGTGAGGTCGCCGGGTACGCCCAGCGTACAGGTTTGTTATGCGCAACGTAACCCAGAGAGTTGACTTTTGCTGACTTTTAGGGTTTGGTCAACTTTAGGGTCTTTGATCCATGAGAGGGGTAAAATAGTCGTTTACCCTTATAAGAGTGCTAAGAGAGGGAATAGTCTGGCCTTGAGAGTTGTATTGATTAGAATGCTTATTCCATGTGATTAGACGGAGGCTAGACCAGATTTTACCGAGTTCGAGATTACCGAGTTATCCGATGTGAGTCTTCTCATTATACTTTACCAAAGAGTGGTAATTAGAGTTATGTGACAGAGTATCTTGTATGCTTTTGTATGATGTGATTTCTATGTAATTTGTGGTATGTATGATTCAGAGTTAGGACCGAAAGGTCCACAAAGTTAGGACCAGAGGGTCTATAGAGATATAGGACTGGAGGGTCCCAATGAGACACATTGACTGGAGGGTCATATACAGTTATAGCCTCGAGTGGCTAATATGTGTTGTATGTGGTATTTTGGGGGACTTACTAAGCATTTATGCTTACAGTTTTGTGTTATGTGTTTCAGGTACCAGTGAGGATCGTGAGAAAGCGCCGGCATGATCAGTACACACATGAGGAGTTTTATATATTATGATCTTGGGATGTGCTACTATGGATTGATAGGTGATACAATGACATGTTTATAATATTTATGAATGAAAGTATGTTTTTGAAATTGTGAAAAGTTGTTTAAAATTTTTGGGCGTTACACCACTGTGGGATCCCTCACTGCCTCTTCACGACCCATTGTTAGAACCCTTCCCATACATCCACTGTAACGCCCCATTTCTGGTATGTAATTCTAATAAAGTATTTTCATTTCTGAAGGGGTACTCCACGAGTCTGTAGCCCGACTCGTCGAGTAGAGACGGGATGATCATGCGTTTTGAGCTGGCTACTTGACGAGTCCATACGCTGGGACTCGGCGAGTCCGCCTGTCTGGATGAAGCCCTAATTTTAAGGGTTTTCACCCAATTTAAACACACTAATACGCCCCCAACCTCGCCTATATCACTCTCAGAACATTTCCCATATAAACCCTAGCCCCATTGTTGAGTTTGAGTGTGCTTGTGATAGCTTGGAAGCTTTGGGAAGGAAAGAAGGTCCATAGAAGGGAAGGAAGATCCAGGAGTTAGCTTAGATCTGTTTTTCATTCAGGTAATGAAATTATGACGTTGTGCATTCCTCCATTATAACCTCCTATATGCTTGTTATGCCTTCTTTGGAGCCTTTTATGATTCAAAACTTGAGATATGGACTCTCCTTTGGATGGAAACTTCAGATCTGGACTCTCATTGCGTTCTAGAAGTGTAAAGTTTCAGTTAAGGTCATGATTGAGGTCCCTCTTGAGCTTGGAACCCCATTAAGAGCTTAGGGTTGGCATTTAAAGCCTTTAAAGCCATGTATGACGTAAAGTTTGCAACTTTACGTGATAAGCATGCCCTAGAAGCTTGGATCTGTGATTTGGAGCCGCTGCATGGCTCAAATCAGGTCTGTATGGAAAAGGGCCTGAATGGACTCGGCGAGTCGCAAGCTTGACTCGACGAGTCATATGAAGATATTCGTGGACTCGAAGAGTTGGATGAGCAATTCGGCAGGTCCGATGAAGATTGCCTTAGACTTGACGAGTTGTTTGAATAACTTCAGTCCTTCTTAGTTACACGTAAAGCTAGCAACTTTACGTGTTCAGATGGTTCTAGAGGCTCAGATCTACAAGTTAGATGCTCTGGAATGGTTTAGAATTCAATGGTATGGAATCTGTATGACAGGACTCGGCGAGTTGTTCTTCGGACTCAACGAGTCGAGTCGCGAGTCCCCGTATTTCTTCGACTTGTGAGTTTAGGGTGAGTCAGTGAGTGGGAAAGGGACTCGGTGAGTTAAAGTCAGAGTTAGTAAAGAAGGGACTCGACGAGTCTGTGCCCAGACTCGGCGAGTCCGATCAACTGGAAGTTGACTTTCACCAGGGAGTTGACTTTGACCAGGCGTAAAATAGTCATCTTACCCTGAGGGTATTTACAAGTAACTAACCTATTATTTTTGGGATTTGTAGCCAGACAGTTCCGGAGCAGCAGTTAGCCACTTTTAGAGTTAGCATCTCAGCAGCCAGCATTACGAGGTGAGTTTTCCTTCCAGTAGGAACGGGTCTATGGCCATAATGCCAGCCCGTTTAGTTAGCAGTAGTTCTGGACCTCGGTCCGATGAAATAGTTAGATTGCTTGATGTCTTTGTGACTCAAGCATGTCCTTGTGTTGTGTGTTCCGGACTTCGGTCCGATGTAGTATGCAGTATACGTGTTTATGCTAGTTGATATGTGTTTATACTATGTTAACTTCAGTCAGTTCCGGACTTTGGTCCGATGCAGGGGACAAGGTCCCAGTTAGTTTCGGACTTCGGTCTGATGCAGTTAGTTCCGGACTCCGGTCCGATGCAGGGGACAAGGTCCCAGTTAGTTCCGGACTTCGGTCCGATGCAGTTTCCGGGCTTCGGTCCGATGCAGAGGGCAAGGCCCTGGTTAGTTTCCGGACTTTGGTCCGATGAAGTTTCTGGACTTCGGTCCGATGAAGTTTTTGGACTTCGGTCTGATGTAGTGGGCAAGGCCTAGTATGTGTTGTTGGATTAGTGTCTAAGGCTGTAACTATATTTGGTAAGTACTTGACCCGATTATGCATGGTCCTTTTGGGTTGCCTTCATCATAGCAACTTGACAGGGTGATTTAGAGAGAAGAGATATTATTATTAATGTATTATAAGAATAATATGTTAGAGAAATAATAATATTATTTGATTAATATAAGTCCTAAATTAATTAGGAATTAATTTGGTGACTTAAAGAGATTAATTGAATAAAAGGGCATAAACTGTCCAATGTGTGAAAGTTGTATTTTGAGCTGACAACCCTTATGGATATGGGTTGGACGATTTTAGGGATGTGGATCACCTAGAAATCGTCCAAGGCCTATCAAGAAGGGATATTGGATTGCATTGAGGCTAAGTTATCCAATTAGGGTTTTAAGGTGAAACCCTAGAAGCTCACAAGTATAAATAGACCCTTGGGGTTGTGGAAATCGACACCCTTGTTATTGGAGTAACCTTAGAGCCGATTTCCCTCCTCCTTACCTCTCTCAAATCATCTTCTTACTAGTTGGTGTTTGTAAGCCATTAGAGGAGTGACATTTGTGACTCTAAGCTCCAAGAAGAAGAAGGTTTCAAGCAAGTAACTCAAGGTATTATTCTAAATCTATCTTCATATGTATTGATTGTTAGTTTACATTAGATCTAGCCATGAAAGTCTTGGATATATTGCATGTTCAATTAGAGAAACCTAGATCCAAGCTATAGGGTTGTATGTGCACATAGGGAAAGTTCTTATGTCTAAAACCCATCAGTGGTATCAGAGCCATGATTGGTTTCAATTGAATGTGATGCTTTACTATTTTGCTTGCTGGAAATCGTTTTTCTTCACCTCTGTTCAACCCAACTCAACGAGTTGGCCCAACTCGGCGAGTCCAAAGCTTGACTCGGCGAGTCCGAGCGTCAGACAGAGGATAATTCGGGATTTTATTGTTGTTTTGTCTTGGATTGATACCTAAATCGTTTTATTATGTAAATATTCGAATTTTAACTTAATTTAATGATTATCCTTGACATAAATATAGATAATTTCAAATCTTTTAAATATTGATTATTTATGTGATAAACATGGACAGTTTAAGATTATTTGGTA
This sequence comes from Lactuca serriola, assembly GCF_051521515.1. NCBI lineage: Eukaryota > Viridiplantae > Streptophyta > Magnoliopsida > Asterales > Asteraceae > Lactuca > Lactuca serriola. The sequence continues at coordinate 106,106,828 of NC_136415.1, forward strand.
ATTATCTAATGACTAAAATTGGATTAGGTCAAATATAGATAATTATGAAATTAATTGTTTAATTATTTGTTATTTGATCCCTATTGTTTTGAAAAGTTCAATTTCTATCCCGAAGTTTTGAAATTTGAATTTTGTGATTAATAGTTTAATTTAGAAGAATTTAAATTTCAACCCCTAGAGTTTTACAAGTTTAAAATTCAACCCTATACTATTATATTATTAAAGGCTTAATATATATAAGTAAAATTAAAATGCTAGTCTTACCGTTAGTAGGCCTCATTCACGAAGCCGGTCTATAAGGTGGGTATAAGGTTGTTGCCTATAAAATGGCGCTTAATGGGTGTACACTCACACCCACCGCTTGCTTGACCGGTGGAGGGTCGATAGCCGAACGGGTAGGATAGGGCAACTCTCTCCTCATTAATAAGTATAATGAATCTATAAAGTAACTAAAACTTTTTTTTTTACAAATTCCCAATCCTCGTTACTTTAGGCAAAAGTGAATTGATGCAATACCATGAAGTTGCACTTTACACCCTTGCTAAGAAGTTAGTGGAGCGTGTGTGGTTTACCGGCACACTAATTGGTTCTAAGAAAAGGTGGTAAAGGGTGAATCATTGTTTATCATAGTTCGATGGAGCGTGTGTGGTTTACCGACACATCGAATAGATGATTGTAACAATGAAGGCACCATGTAGATTTGCATGGTAATTCACACCCACTTTGTGATCCTCAGCATCCCAGTCACAAAAGAGAGGGGAATATCGAGATTTAAACATGCCATTGAAAGGTTCAATGAATCTTAAAGAAAATCTAGGAATTCTCAATGCGTTTAAAACTTAAAGTTATGTTTTCAAGGTGAAGAATTAGTGAATCGTCATTCACTTACCTCCAAATTATTTGCATGTTGGATTACGGCATCCCTTTTCTAATATATAGATAATGTTGTTGGGTCCTAGCCCTAATTTTTCATTTTGGGTGTTTAATTATGGATTCAATTCTAATCAAACTTTGTCCTTTCTATTTGTAGATGTCGAACACAAACAACGTTGTTGCTAACTCATTCAAGTTAATGATTCTTTGCCAAAAGGTGACCTTCGATGGTACAAACTTTAGTGAATGGATAAGATACGTTCGCACCATTGCACGCTACGAGGACAAAGAGTATGTCCTCGACGAAAAGCTCGAGAAGTTCAACCCGGAAATCGCTACTCCCGAAGAGATGGATGTCTTTGAGACACATGAACGTGATGCAACGAAAGTCCATTGCATCATGATAGCCACTATGAACCAAGAATTCAAAAAGTCCTATGAGGACATGTATCCCTATGAAATGCATCAAGACTTGATGGAGAGGTAACACCAAAGCGCGAGGCAAGAGCTCTACGAGATCATCACCAACATGATCACCGCCAAGATGGGAAGTGGTGAATCTTTAACCGTGCACTTGCAAACGATGCAACAATATGTTGATCGTCTTCGCAAGTTAAATGTTAACTTTAGGGAAGATTTGGATATTGACATTGTTCTTCACTCCTTGCCTTCATGCTACAATCAATTTAGGATGACCTACCACATGAACAAGGAAGAGGTCACCCTAAGGAAACTCCAAGGACTCCTTAGGACTGTTGAGAGCAACCTAAAGGACAAGTCTGTTGCACCAATTGCCGCACCAACCGTTGCTCCTGTTTTGTCTATAGGGTAGGGAAGGGGCAAGAAGAGGAAGGCTCCGTCAAAGAGTCACCACAAGGGAAAGTCCCAAGATGGTTCCTCTTCTAGTGGGACCAAGGTTAATCCTGCTAAGCCCAACCCTAACCCGAAGGAGGCAGAGTGCCATCATTACCACAAAATAGGGCATTGGAAGAGAAGCTGCCCGGAATATCTGCAAGCCATCAAGGATGGAAAGATCAAGCCATCTTTTGCAGGTATATACACAATTAAATCTAATAATTCACCTCATACTATTTCTTGGGTTCTTGATACAGGATGTGGTTACCACATTTGTTCTGATTTGCATGGACTAAGAAGAGATAGAGATGTGGAGCAAGGAAGAATAAATATAATCATGGGAAACAGAAGATCGTCGCCTGTCACCAAGATTGGAGTGTATTCTTTAGTGCTTAGTAATGGATTAGGTTTAGATTTAAATAATTGTTGCTACTCGCCAGATATGGCAAGAAACATCATTTCATTTCATGGTTTGTTTAGACAAGGATTTAGATATTCGTTTAATAATATGAATGGTTCTATTTATGCTTATCTAAATTGTGTTTTATACTTTGAAGCAATGCCTTGTAATGGAATTTATGAAACTGTTATGGTTGTAGATAACCTAGGAAATGATGTGTTGTGTATGGATTCTTCAAATAGTATGGATAAAGCATCTTTGTGGCATTGTCGTCTTGGACATGTCAACAAGAAGCGCATAGCCCAACTCCAAAAGGATGGATTGTTGGAGTCATTCGACCTTAGGGAAGATGACACGTGTGAATCTTGTTTACTTGGAAAGATGACCAAGTCACCCTTCACTGGCACTTGTGAGAGGGGTGAGGTTTTATTGGATCTCATACATACCGATGTATGTGTGCCCTTTAGATCCACCACAAAAGATGGGAACCGCTTCTACATAACTTTTACTGATGATTATAGTATATATGGGTATATTTACTTAATCAAGCACAAGTCTGAAACGTTTGAAAAGTTCAAAGAATTCAAGAATGAAATGGAGAATCAATTGGGCAGGAAGATCAAGATGCTTTGATCCGATCTAGGAGGAGAGTACCTAAGTCTTGAATTCCACGACTATCTCAAGGAATGTGGAATAGTTTCATAATTGACGCCACCTAGGACACTGTAGTTAAATGGTGTGGCAGAAAGGCCCAATCGAACCTTGTTAGACATGGTTCGTTCTATGATGAGTCGTGCTTCACTACCTATCTCATTTTGGGGGTATGCCTTAGAGACTGCCGCTCATATCCTTAACCGAGTCCCTACAAAGAAGGTTGCCAAAACACCTCACGAGATGTGGGCAGGGAAAGCTCCCTCGTTGGCACATATCAAGGTTTGGGGTTGTGAAGTTTTCATAAGACGAGAAACTCATGACAAGCTCGAACCTCGTAGTGATCGATCTATTTTCATTGGCTATCCGCAGAAATCCTTTGGATATCTCTTCTATAGACCGAATGACAATGTTGTCTTCGTTGCGAGGAGAGGGGTTTTCCGAGAGAGAGGGAACTCATAAGCCAAGGAGACAGTGGGAGGCAGATCGATCTTGAAGAGATTCAAGAGTCGAGTGATGAAGGAACCTCTACCGCTGGCGCTCAACCCGAGGAGGAAACTCCGGTTGAACCAATTGACGAGTCATTACCTCTTAGACGTTCCAAAAGAGTTAGAGTTCAACCCCAGTTTTATGGTTTTCATATTACTACTGAAGGGGACACGTATATTAGTGATGGTACACTAATAAATCTAGATGAACCTAATTGCTATAAGGAAGCCATGGCAGGCCCGGAGTCTGCAAAATGGAAAGAGGCGATGAACAGCGAGATTCAGTCCATATATGACAACCAAGTTTGGAATTTGGTTGACAAAGTGCCCGGACATAAGACGGTTGGGTGCAAATGGATCTTCAAGAAGAAGACCGACGTGGATGGGAATGTACACACGTATACAGCACGATTGTTGGCGAAGGGCTTTACTCAAACTCCCGGAGTTGACTATGATGAGACCTTCTCACCAGTTGCTAAAATAAAATCTATTAGGGTGATGCTAGCTATTTCCGCATTTCATGATTATGAGATATGGAAAATGGATGTCAAGACCGCTTTTCTTAATAGGAAGTTGGCTGAGGATGTTTACATGGCTCAGCCAAAGGGTTTTGTCGATCCGAAGCATCCAAATAGAGTGTGCAAGCTTGAGAAGTCCATTTATGGACTTAAGCAAGCATCTCGCAGATGGAATCTTTACTTTGATGAGAAAGTCAAAGAGTTTGGATTTGTACGAAGCGAAGATGAATCATGTGTATATGTCAAAGCCAGTGGGAGCATAGTTAGCTTTCTCATTTTGTATGTCGATGACATACTGCTCATGGGAAACGACATCCTAACTCTGCAGGAAGTTAAGTCCTGGCTCGGGAAGTGTTTTGCTATGAAGGACCTCGGAGAGGCTTCCTATATTTTGGGAATAAGGATTGTGAGAGAAAGAAGTAAGAGACTAATAGGACTTAGTCAAAATACTTACTTAGATAAGGTACTAAAACATTTTAGTATGGAGAACTCGAAGAAGGGAGAACTACCGATACAAAGTAATACCAAGTTGAGTAAGACTCAAAGTCCGAGTACCAAAGCCGAGATAGCTGAGATGAGCCGAGTACCTTACGCTTCCGTAGTTGGCTCGATCATGTATGCTATGACTTGTACTCGACCTGATGTGGCCTTTGCTTTGAGCATGGTCAGTAGATATCAAGGGAATCCTGGAAGAGCACATTGGATTGCGGTGAAGAACATCCTTAAGTACCTTCGGAGGACCAAGGAATGGTTTCTAGTCCTCAGAGGGAGTGATGACTTAAAGGTGCGAGGGTATAGTGATGCCAGTTTCCAGACCGACAGGGACAACTACCGTTCGCAGTCGGAATGGGTCTTTACCCTTAATGGAGGAGCGGTAACTTGGAAAAGTTCCAAACAGGAAATTGTAGCTGATTCAACGTGCGAATCAGAGTACATTGCAGCGAGCGAAGCGTCAAAGGAGGCAATATGGTTGAAGACCTTCATTGGCGATCTTGGAGTTGTGCCTGCTATAAAGGAGCCCATGGAAATTTTCTGTGATAATGAAGGAGCGGTTGCCTTGACCAACGAACCGAGGGATCATGGTAGATCTCAGCATATCGACAGAAAATATCACTTTATTAGACATCGAGTAGAAGGACACCTCGTGGTTAAGAGGATATCATCAGAAGATAACCTGGCAGATCCGCTTACGAAGGGACTGAGCAGGGTTAAGCACTTGCAGCATGCTAGGAGTATTGGGCTGAAGGATGATATTAGTTTAGATTAGATAGTATTAGAAATGTGTAATAGACAAATGTAATTGACATTTGATGATTAACTAAAATAGTATTATTTATAAGTAAAATTATTGTCTTATGTTAATTGTTTGGCTATTGTTTCACTTTGCATGTTTTAACTTCCAGAATAATTGAGTTTATTAAAAATAATCGAATTATTCAAACAGTCCACAACCGTTCATATGTTGGAAGTAGGTATGAATGAAGATTGCCATGAATTGGTGTGTAGATTGTCTAAATGGTATTAGACATAGCAAAGGTTTGTTGCAACGTTCATGAGTGCTTATGAACAAGTTTTGAGCATTGGAATAAACCCGCGCTTGCTGGAATCACTTTGGAGTGATCGCAAGACGATAATATCATATGATCTTAAAACCTATATATATGGTTTATTATTTATTAATTGGTTGTACATTGATAATGCGAAACCGCATCAGTAAATTGATGTCATAAAACGCATTATTGTGTAGAGTTGATTAATCGGTAAGTAAATGCATATAAGTCGAAGTTTATCTGTTACTTTTATCCTAAGAGGGTAAAAGCGATATCACGGTCGCTCGATGATTTGATTTGACTTATGTGTCGGGCTCGGTCAGGACTGAATTGATGTGTTCAATTAAGTTCTATGTCAAATAAATCTGAGATCGAGAAAATAGTTGCTGGACAATAAGTATGACAATCGTCTTCACGATATCAAAATAGAGGACTGTACGATCCCTTATCTAAAGGACAGGTTACTGATAAGATTAGAGTTGACAGCGTCTTCGAGAGCTACGATTGCTAATCGGATTGTGTTTGCGTTTATAGTTACTAGACTTATCCAAGTGGGAGACTGTTGGATTAGTGTCCAAGGTTGTAACTATATTTGGTAAGTACTTGACCTGATTATGCATGGTCCTTTTGGGTTGCCTTCACCATAGCAACTTGACAGGGTGATTTAGAGAAGAGATATTATTATTAATGTATTATAAGAATAATATGTTAGAGAAATAATAATATTATTTGATTAATATGAGTCATAAATTAATTAGGAATTAATTTGGTGACTTAAAGAGATTAATTGAATAAAGGGGCATAAAACTGTCAAATGTGTGAAAGTTGTATTTTGAGCTGATAACCCTTATGGATATGGGTTGGACGATTTAAGGGATGTGGATCACCTAGAAATCATCCAAGGCCTATCAGGAAGGGATATTGGATTGCTTTGAGGCTAAGTTATCCAATTAGGGTTTTAAGGTGAAGCCCTAAAAGCTCACAAGTATAAATAGACCCTTGGGGTTGTGGAAATCGACACCCTTGTTATTGGAGTAACCCTAGAGCCGATTTCCCTCCTCCTTACCTCTCTCAAATAATCTTCTTGCTAGTTGGTGTTTGTAAGACATTAGAGGAGTGACATTTGTGACTCTAAGCTCCAAGAAGAAGAAGGTTTCAAGCAAGTAACTCAAGGTATTATTCTAGATCTATCTTCATATGTATTGATTTTTAGTTTATGTTAGATCTAGCCATGAAACTCTTGGATATATTGCATGTTCAATTAGAGAAACCAAGATCCAAGCTATAGGGTTGTATGTGTAGATAGGGAAATTTCTTATGTCTAAAACCCATCATGTGCTTTATATGTTATTGTATGGTATGTGGTAGTTTGCGGGAGCTCACTAAACTTTGTGCTTACAGTTTCAGTTTTGGTTTCAGGTACTCCCGCAAGCAAAGGGAAGAGATCGGGATGATGGCATTGCACACACCACAGTTTCAGCTTTTGTCCTGGGAGTTTATTTCAGATACTATGTTATGTTGATACAGTTCTTTTGTAATGACACATCTATTATAACTTTTTGGGATTTATGACGTATGATTTCATGATATATTATAAATGGTTGATATCTTTAGTATTATTTCAACAAAAAAAATGGGGTCGTATTTTGGGTCGTTTCAAGTTGGTATCAGAGCCTTGGTTTGAGAGATTCAGGAACACTTACGGGTGTGATTGAACTCAAACTAAGGAAATAGTAAAAAGATTTTCGAAAGAAAAAATGTTTCAAAAGAATTTTTGAGAAAGTGACTTAAAAGAAAAGAGTTTTGAAAACGAGAAAAGGGTGAGGTGCATGCGATCAACCGAGCTCAAGTAAGTACTCCCAAATTACCCGTACAAGTTTATATTATGATTATCTGTTTCAGTTTCAGTAGAACAACATGCTAGAATAAGACTAAGGATCTAGGAGGATGACTTATGTGCCTGCTATATGTGTTTCAGCTTTATGAGAGTTGCATGCTAATATTGAGTAGACAGCAGTAGGATAGCATGTTTAGGTTATGCCTGATAGAATGAGCTTAGGATTGCATACCAGTACCGTTTCTAGCTATGAGGATAGAATTGCTGGAGTAGTTTCTCGTGTTCGAATGCTTCCTGCTTTGTGCTTAGTGGGATTCTGAGTGATGGGAGTTAGCCATTAGGTGAATACGTCACATCACATGTGATCAGGGCTGAATATTCTCAGAGTGCTAGATTTGGCCATACTGTGCAACTCTTGTTTGAGTCTAACCGTTGTAGGAACGAGTCTTTTACTCAAAGGATTATCCGAGCCTCGTCGCATGTGATGGTATTCATGTAATGACTAATTAGCATTACAAGGAGGCCTTTGGCGGCTAAGGATTGGTTTTGGCTGAGTTAGAGATTTCCCTAGGGCAAGCCTAGGATGAGAGTAGCAGAGATCAGTAGCAGTAGTAGTGACTTGGTGGAGTCGAGGCAGTTCTTAAGGAAAGTAGGGATTGTTGTGGATGGTAGTAGGGGCCCATACTACTGGAAGCAGAGGATTTGTACTTGAATCAAGGAAGGCCGAGGTGAGACTAGGAAACCTGTAATAATAGCGATCCCTCGAGATATATTAGTCTTTCTAACGTGTGATGTGATGTGTTTACGAGAATGGTGGTTTTATGCCCTAGACCAGCAGGCGGCAATTCAGGTGTCGAGGAGGGATCAGGATCAGGCTCGGGGGCCGAGCAGTTGGATGAGAAGACTAGGGAGTTTTTCACTTTAGAGGTTACCTGTATCATACTTAAGCAGACTCTTGGTATCTTGGAGTTGATAGATGAGAAGTTGAGCACATTTCGTGTTGAGATGGCGGCCATGATGGGGTCACGCACACTCACCTTCAGGGAGTTCCGAGATTATGGAGCTCCAAACTACCATGGGGCGCGAGACCCCATTGCGAGTACTAGGTGGTTGGAAGATGTTGCCAACACGTTCTGCACCAACAGATGTCCTGAGGGGGACAAGGTCAGATTAGCATCCTGTCTTCTGAAGGACAGGGCACGTGACTGGTGGGAGGAGGTTGGGCATGGTATCGGGGATGACACAGCACTTGATGCTATGACTTGGGCAAATTTTTCCACCAGGTTCAGAGCCGAGTTCGCATCGGTTATTGAGGTGCAACAATTAGCCAGAGAGTTTCAGGACCTTACTCAGACTACAGAGACAGTGGCGGAGATTACCGCCAAGTTCAGGGAGAGGGCTCTTCTTGTTCCTCAGTACATAACTGATGAGGAAATGAAGAAGGCCCGTTATCATGAGATGTTGCGGAGTGATATCCGTCAGTTTGTGAGCTGATCCAGCTGTAAGACGTTGGATGACATGATTGTGAGTGCGAGAGAGAGAGAGAGAGAGAGAGAGATTGATCTTGAGATGGAGAATAAGAGGAAGCCAGAGGTGGCTTCGGGTACAGGGAGTTCGGGAAAGAAGCCCAAGGTTTCAGATCATAGGTCCAGAGGTCAGCAGAGCCACAGTCGGTGTATCAAGTGTGGGAGATTGCACGATGGGGCGTGCAAGGCAGGGATTTCTGGCTGCTACAAGTGGGGTCGGACTGGGCATATGAGCAGAGATTGTACAGCTTCTACCACCGCCACTGCAACATCAGATCTGATTTGCTTCCATTGCAATCAGAGGGGACATAAAAAGTCCCAGTGCTCGAGCTTAGCCACAGCAGGGAAGGTATCGGCACCTGCCCCTGCTACCTTGAGGATTACGGACGGTCGTCAGGGCCGGGCTGAGGCGCCAGTGGCGAAGAGTAGAGCTTTTCAGATGTCAGCAGAGGAGGCGCGAGCAACTCCTGACGTGGTGACGGGTATGTATTTTCCTTTTCATCTCTGCACTTATTACCAATTGTTTCTGATGTTATATGTTTGTATATAGGGTCGTTCTTAGTGAACGGCATTTCAGCTACAATGTTATTTGATTCGAGGGCTACCCGATCGTTTGTCTCTCTTGCGTTTAGCAAGAGGTTTAGCAGAGCTCCAGGGGAGCTGGATTGTCCACTCGAGGTGGAGATAGCAGATGATAGGATTGTCAGAGTCGCGAGGGTGCATAAGGCATGCTTGATGCAGTTATTCGATGAGCAGTTTTTGGTAGACCTGGATTCCTTTGCGAGGGAACAAGGTCATAGTAGGCATGGATTGGCTGAGCCCCAACGGGGCGGTGATTGATTGCGAGTTATAGCTAGTGAGGGTTCAAACTCCCGGTGGGGGAGAGTTAGTGATTCAGGGCGAGAGGCCACAGCGCGGACCAATTCTTTGTTCAGCAGCGAGAGCGAGGCGCTACTTCCAGTAGGGTTGCGCAGGGTTTGTCGCCTACGTTTTGGATGCTCGGGAGAAGGGCAAGGCGACAGTCGATGATGTACCGGTAGTGCGAGACTACCCGGACGTATTTCCGAAGGATCTGTCTGGTATACCTCCGGAGAGACAGGTTGAGTTCAGGATTGACCTAGTTCCTGGTGCGGCTCCGATAGGCAAGGCACCGTTTCGGTTGGCTCCTCCGGAGATGCAGGAGCTGTTAGACAAGGGTTTCATCAGACCGAGTAGTTCACCATGGGGAGCCCCGATCCTGTTCGTGAAGAAGAAGGATGGTTCGCACCGTATGTGCATAGATTATCGAGAGTTGAGCAAGGTAACGGTGAAGAACCATTACCCACTCCCGAGGATAGATGACTTGTTCGATCAGCTTCAGGGAGCATCTTGGTTTTCCAAGATTGATCTACGCTCCGGTTATCATCAGATGCGGTTCAGGGGTGAGGATATTCAGAAGACAACTTTTAGGACCCGTTATGGTCATTATGAGTTTGTGGTGACGCCGTTTGGGCTCACCAACGCTCCAGCCTTGTTCATGGACCTCATGAACCGCGTGTGCAGGCCGATGTTGGATCGGTATGTGATTGTATTCATCAATGACATCTTGGTTTATTCCAAGACTCAGGAGCAGCACGAGGAGTACCTGAGGGAGGTGCTAGAGGTCTTGAGGAGGGAGAGACTTTTCGTGAAGTTCTCCAAGTGCGAGTTATGGTTGCGCGAGGTGCAGCTCCTTGGGAACCTCGTCAACCAAAAGGGTATACTAGTAGATCCGGCCAAGATAGAGGCCGTGATGTAGTGGGAGGTCCCGAGGTATCCATCTGAGATTCCGAGCTTCCTAGCATTGGCAGGGTACTACAGGAGATTCATTCAGGATTTCTCCAAGATAGCAGTTCCACTCACCCGACTAACCAAGAAGTCGGTGGTGTTTCGTTGGGGGCCTGAGCAGCAGGCGACATTCGAGACTCTCAGACAGCGATTGTGCGAGACACCGATTCAGACCCTGTCAGAGGGAGTGGATGATTTTGTAGTCTACTGTGATGCCTCGATCACAGGTTTGGGAGTAGTGTTGATGCAGCGGGGGCATGTAATAGCTTACGCCTCCAAATAGTTGAAGCCTTAGGAGGCTAACTATCCGACACACGATTTAGAGTTGGGGGCAGTGGTGTTCACCCTCAATATTTGGAGACACTACCTCTATGGGGTCCGTTGTACCATCTACACGGATCACAAGAGTCTGAGGTACCTCATGGACCAGCCGAATCTTAACATGCGACAGCGTCGGTGGTTAGATGTGGTGAAGGATTACGACTGTGAGATCCTTTATCACCCGGAGAAGGCCAACGTAGTGGCCGACGTCCTGAGCCGCAAGGCGGCAGCGGCCCCGATCAGGGATATATGCCTGAGGATGACAATGATTACTCCATTGTAGGAGCAGATCAGGGAGGCACAGGTCGATGGCCTCAAGGAGGAGAGGTAGAAGTGTGAGAGGATTGTGGGCCGAGTAGCTTCCTTTGATTATGATAGTCGGGGATTGTTGAACCTTCATGGGAGGGTTTCGGTACCGTACTGGGGCGGAGTACGGCAGGTGTTGACGGAAGAGGCTCATAAGTCTCGATTTTCCATCCACTCAGGGGCGACGAAGATGTATAGAGACCTTCGACCCGACTATTGGTGGCCCTGCATGAAGCGGGATATCGCCTGGTATGTGGAGAGATGCCTGACCTGCAGGAAGGTCAAGGTAGAGCACCAGAGACCCCACGACAAGATGCAGCCGTTAGACATTCCCGTATGGAAATGGGAGGACATTACCATGGATGTTATCACTAAGCTTCCCAGGACCGCACCGGGAGTGGATTCGATTTGGGTCATAGTGGATTGGCTTACCAAGAGCGCGCACTTTATACCGATCCAGGAGAGCATATCGGATGAGAAGCTAGCCGAAATCTATGTGCGCAAGGTAGTAGCATGACACGGAGTGCCTGTTTCGGTAGTGTCAGACCGAGACGTCCGTTTTACTTCCAGATTTTGGAAGCGGTTTCATGACGAGATGGGGACTCATCTTCACTTTAGCACCACTTTCCACCCCCATATAAACGGGCAGAGTGAGAGAACGATTCAGACTCTCAAGGACATGCTCCGAGCATGTGTTCTAGACTTCGGTGGTAGTTGGGATACGTATCTTCCACTAGCGGAATTTTCGTATAACAAGAGTTACCACGCTAGCATTGACCGCCCTCCTTTCGAGATGCTCTACGGGAGGAAGTGCAGGACCCCGATTTGTTGGGGCGAGGTCGGTCAGCGAGTCATCGGGAGCACCGAGGTGGTGATCAAGACCACAGAGTTGATTCAGCATATTCGTAGCAGACTGCAGACTGCGCAGAGTAGGAAGAAGAGTTACGCCGACAGGAGGCGTTCGGACTTGGAGTTTCAGGTGGGTGATATGGTCCTCCTGAATGTATCACCCTGGAAGGGTGTTATCAGGTTTCGGAATAGGGGCATGTTGGGCCCCAGGTTCATTGGTCCTTTTAGGGTTTTGGCCCGGGTGGGTCGATCGGTTGGATCTTCCGGCAGAGCTTAGCCAGATCCACAACATTTTTCATGTTTCTCAGTTTAGGAAGTGTTTGGTGGACGAGTCAGCAGTTGTACCCTTGGATGATATTCAAGTTGATAGCAGCCTGAATTATATCGAGAGACCATTTGCGATCTTAGATCGAAAGACGAAGACCTTGAGCAACAAGGTGGTACAGTTGGTGAAGGTGCAGTGGCAGCACCGAAGGGGTTTAGAGTGGATGTGGGAGTCCGAGGGAGAGATGAGGGAGCATTATCAAGAGTTATTTTCAGCAGCAGCAGCAGACTTCAAGGACGAAGTCTAATATAAGTGGGGGAGAGTTGTAACACCCCAATTCTGGTATGTAATTTAAATAAATTATTTTCATTTCTGAAGGGGTACTCGACGAGTCTGTAGCCCGACTCGTCGAGTAGAGACGGGATGATCACGCGTTTTTAGCTGGCTACTTAACGAGTCCATATGCTGGGACTCGGCGAGTCCGCCTGTCTGGATGAAGCCCTAATTTTAAGGGTTTGCACCCTATTTAAACACACTTAGATGCCCCCAGCCTCGCCTCTATCACTCTCAGAACATTTCCCCTGTAAACCCTAGCCCCATTGTTGAGTTTGAGTGTGCTTGTGATAGCTTGGAAGCTTTGGGAAGGAAAGAAGGTCCATAGAAGGGAAGGAAGATCCAAGAGTTAACTTACATCTGTTTTTCATTCAGGTAATGAAACTATGACGTTGTGCATTCCTCCATTATAACCTCCTTTATGCTTGTTATGCCTTCTTTGGAGCCTTTTATGATTCAAAACTTGAGATATGGACTCTCCTTTGGATGGAAACTTCAGATCTGGACTCTCATTGCCTTCTAGAAGTGTAAAGTTTCAGTTAAGGTCGTGATTGAGGTCCCTCTTGAGCTTGGAACCCCATTAAGAGCTTAGGGTTGGCATTTAAAGCCTTTAAAGCCATGCATGCACGTAAAGTTTGCAACTTTACGTGATAACCATGCCCTAGAAGCTTAGATCTGTGATTTGGAGCCGCTGCATGGCTCAAATCAGGTCTGTATGGAAAAGGGACTGAATGGACTCGGCAAGTCACAAGCTTGACTCGACGAGTCATATGAAGATAGTCGTGGACTCGAAGAGTTGGATGAGCAATTCGGCAGGTCCGATGAAGATTGCCTTAGACTTGACGAGTTGTTTGAACAACTTGGCGAGTCGGATGAGTTTTCCCGAGAAAGGTAGTGTTTGAGTGAAATAAATTCAGTCCTTCTTAGTTACACGTAAAGCTAGCAACTTTACGTGTTCAGATGGTTCTAGAGGCTCAGATCTACAAGTTAGATGCTCTGGAATGGTTTAGAATTCAATGGTATGGAATCTGTATGACAGGACTCGGCGAGTTGTTCTTCGGACTCAACGAGTCGAGTCGCGAGTCCCCGTATTTCTTTGACTTGTGAGTTTAGGGTGAGTCAGTGAGTGGGAAAGGGACTCGGTGAGTTAAAGTCAGAGTTAGTAAAGAAGGGACTCGACGAGTCTGTGCCCTGACTCGGCGAGTCTGGTCATCTGGAAGTTGACTTTGACCAGGGGTTGACTTTGACCAGGTATAAAATAGTCATCTTACCCTGAGGGTATTTACAAGTAACTAAACTAGTGTTTTTGGGATTTGTAGCTGGATAGTTCCGGAGTAGCAGTCAGCCACTTTTAGAGTTAGCATCTCAGCAGCCAACATTATGAGGTGAGTTTTCCTTCCAGTAGGAACGGGTCTACGGCCACAATGCCGGCCTGTTTAGTTAGTAGTAGTTCTGGACCTCGGTCCGATGCAGTAGTTAGATTGCTTGATGTCTTTGTGACTCAAGCATGTCCTTGTGTTGTGTGTTCCGGACTTCGGTCTGATGCGGTATGCAGTATACGCGTTTATGCTAGTTGATATGTGTTTATACTATGCTATGTTCAGTCAGTTCCGGACTTTGGTCCGATGCAGGGGACAAGGTCCCAGTTAGTTCCGGACTTCGGTCTGATGTAGTTAGTTCCGGACTCCGGTTCGATGCAGGGGACAAGGTCCCAGTTAGTTCCGGACTTCGGTCCGATGCAGTTTTTGGGCTTCGGTCCGATGCAGAGGGCAAGGCCCTGATTAGTTTCCGGACTTTGGTCTGATGAAGTTTCCGGACTTCGGTCCGATGCAGTGGGCAAGACCCAGTATGTGCTTTATATGTTATTGTATGGTATGTGGTAGTTTAGAGGAGCTCACTAAGCTTTGTGCTTACAGTTTTAGTTTTGGTTTCCGGTACTCCCGCAAGCAAAGGGAAGAGCTCGGGATCATGGCATTGCACACACCACAGTTTCAGCTTTTGTCCTGGGAGTTTATTTCAGATACTATGTTATGTTGAGACAGTTCTTTTGTCATGACACATCTATTATAACTTTTTGGGATTTATGACGTACGATTTCATGATATATTATAAATGGTTGATATCTTTAATATTATTTACATAAAAAATTTTGGATCGTTTCATCCACCATTCCTGCTTTGTGCTTTCGGGAAGTCCCTCTTGAAATGCAATGTTTCACCGCAACCGTAGCAGATGCATCTCACCCCAGCATTTGTGGCTTAGGTGGTTTGTTGCTCCGGTTCTCCGTAGTAACGAGTAGTGTGTCCCTTCTTGTGGTAGTTGGTACATTGTCTATCTTGGCGGGCACCATGGTGGTGGTGTTGGGTTTTGAGCATTCTAACACTCCTTAGGTGTACATGCAGCCCTAGAAACCTTGGATCTATGTTTTACTATGATACATGCAAAATTGATTTTCCAAGGTTCTTAACCTATCTAAGAAGGAACAGATAAACTTCGACTCATATGCTTGTTCTACTACTTGTTGAATTATACACAAAGACACGTTTTATAACATCGAGTTACCAATGCGTTTTCATACAATCAATGTATAACCAACTCATAGGCAACAAGTCATATCTCTAGGTTTGAAGACTTATATGATATTACTGTCTCACGATCACTCGAGATAAATTCCATGAAGTGGTACCAGTGAGCATGGGTTGAATCCAATACTCATAACTTATGAGCACTTATGAATGTTGCAGCAACTCGTGTTATGTCCCATAACTTGGACATCTACAATCCAGCTTCATTACAGTCTTGATTCATATCTACTTCCAACATATGACCGAATGTGGATGGTTCGAATTTCTTAGTCATTTGGGAAGAATGACCTAGTTATTCTGGAAGTCAAAACATGAAAAGTGAAACACAAAAATAATCAAATCAAATATGGTCTCAGAACTTATGAATATAAATAGAACACATTTTTTTATCACCATATTGATTACACATTATTCATTGCATACTGTTTCAAACTATCAACTTTATACTTGAATTAAAACAATAGTTGTCCCATGCTCCAAGCATGTACACTAAGGTTTTTTTTTCTAAACACTAGTCATGTCATACACCAAGTATGCACACTATGTTTTTCCAAACATTAGTTATGCCATACACCAAGGTTGCACACTAAGTTTGTCTATGATCTTTACTCTTTGAAATAGATCGATTGAACATAATTCCATTGATACTCATTTCACAATCCCAAATCCTTACCGCAAATGCAAGAATTCCAAATTCCTGTCATTTACCTAAATCTGTTAGATTCTAAACTTATATGCATTGGTCCTCTTGTAATGATTATGCACAAAGTCACAAACACTTTTCAACAAACATTACAAAGTATTCCAATGGAGATCAACTCCATGGAAACGAAGTCTCATATTCAAAGTTCATTGCCTTTGAACATTCTTCTTGCATTAAGTTTCCTAATCCTACATAGATTTAATGAATAACTTCCACCTATGGGAACATTTCCATATTCCCCTTTTGACTATTACTCCTGAACAAGAGTTGCCTCTTTTCAAAATATGTCAATGTGTTCCTTCCAAAATTAACATTATACTTTCACCTGTCTCTGGGCAACCAATCTTTGATAAACCTTAGAATGTCCTCAAAAATTGCTTGATCAAATTAGTCATATCTAGTTCTAGTACTTTTTCCCTCTTAATGCTCTGTGCATTCGGAAAAATTTAGAACATATGAATATTATAGCACATGCAATCGATCCTATATCCGAAGCATATGGGACATGATTCATAAAGACATGATACAAGACCAGTCTTTTGCTATAATATTTCTATTTCTATTTGCCAAGTTCTCATAATTCATATTATGAAAATGAATGTCGTAATCATAATCGAATTTTAGAACGCAAATAATAAACCCGTATATAGAATTTCCTTATGTTGAGCCATTCCAACATAAAATTCATATATATATATATATATATATATATATATATATATATATATATATATATCCTTGACTAAAGATGATTAAAACCTCAATCTAAGCTTTTAGAATTGAAATGAAGTATAATTTCATCTCCCTTAATTATAGCAAAACATTTTTTTCCCAATTAAAACCTTTTGTTTTCTATAATTAACATTGCTAACTTGCAACACTTATTATAATTATCATGCCCCCACTTGCATGATGATTATTAGCAAAACACTTATTCTCCCACTAGCTTTGACATGTACTCAGAAATTAGTTGGACTTCTAGAAATCAATACTTTTGTGACCTTCTTACCAAAGTTCAGATTGCTGATATGAGATGCTTTGATAAAACTTTCTTTATCAAAATCATACACCTTTCCTTAGATAGCACACATGTGTTTCTAAACAATTTCAGAACTATGAAAAAGGGATGTCGTAATTATAGTCTCAATTGTTTAGACCTTTGTCATTTCTCACAAGTCCATGTTAGTGTGTCGGTTAACTACACATGCTCAACTAACGACCTTGAGAATGCAAATATCACAATTGCTATCTACTTAAAATCTACTTAGTGAAAGCGTTTCCTCACCATCATTTTTCATGAATAAGAGAGAAACCTTATGAAACTTAGATTTTATGGTGTATGTGTTTCTATCCATGTGAATTTGTCAAAACCATAATCACAAGACAAGGTTA
Organism: Lactuca serriola; assembly: GCF_051521515.1. Taxonomy (NCBI): domain Eukaryota; kingdom Viridiplantae; phylum Streptophyta; class Magnoliopsida; order Asterales; family Asteraceae; genus Lactuca; species Lactuca serriola. Next base: position 106,124,086 of record NC_136415.1, read on the forward strand.
GTGACAAATCCAAACTCTTATGGATTGAACTTGTGCAGTCTTAACTTCTTGCCACCTGGCAGCACAAGGGCCCACCATTGCTTCCAAGTTGTTATGCAACCAATTGAGAACTCTGATAACTCATATGCAAAGCCAACTTTAACTGGAATGGGCACAAAAATAGGAATATGTCAACATGATAGGTTATAAACCTCAAGTCGTGTGCTAGCGATAAACTATAGGTTTTTCTTCTTTATTAGATCTAGAAGCTTTTTCAAGATCTTTAAGACTCCCACTATCCTCTTGACATATAAGACTCACTTTCCAAATATTCAAGAGATAGTGCATATTCTTTATCAAGACAAACACTTCAGACAATTGGCCTTAGTTGGTCTTTGTTTTATCCAAAACATCGCAACTTACCAATTTCAAATGTACAAGAGTAGGATATGTTTTACTCTTACATTTGACAAGTGTTATAAACCTTTCTTTAAGATATGTCACTCAAGTTACAATCTTGGAGTATGACTCTAAGATTTGTTTTTTTGGAACGAAGTATGACTCATCTTCTTGATTTAACCACTTCAACAATTCATGATTCCTCTTCTTAGCCATAAGAATGCACTAAGATGTACTGAGAGAACCAATTGTGATATGGTTTCTTAATCATTAAGATGATCAGAAAACATGATACTAAAGTACTCTCCCATATTTTCAGATTTGAGAAACTTTTATCTTTCTGCCTAATTTGATTCTTCTCATTCGTCCTGCAATACATCGAAACTTTTCCAATGTTTCGGAATTATACTTAAACTAGTAAGTATATCCATATTTACTCAAGTTTAGTAAATCATGACGAATAGCCTTATCGATCTTTTGTGGTGGACCTTGACCAGTGCACAAGAACATGTATTGGATCCCTAGGTCCTTCATATAACCAAGGAATTAGTCTTAATTTTCCAAAGATGAAAATTCTGATTCATCATACTATACAACTTGCATGATTCCAAGTTTCGGTCCAATTGAAACTTGGTTGATGAGAATCTTCTTTATTTAATAAATTTAGACACTACCACAAATGAAAGAATCAAATTCACATCTCCATTATTGCTAGAACCACACAAACATCATTTTTTTCATAAAATGCCATTGCAAGGAGGTATAAAAAAAGAAAACAAAATTTTATTTATTTATAAATGTGGAAAAAACTTATTCCTTACAATGAAACTTTAAATGAAAACTATGCTATTACATCTCTTCTAGCAATCTATCAAAACTCCTAAGTAGTAGCTCAAGAATCCGATCTTCGAACCATGCGATTGAAATCCATCTTCGCGATCAGATTCAACATACTCTTTCTTTAAGTTTCCTTCCCTTTGCTTGATCCTGTTAAACACCAAAATGTAACCGAGTCACATTTTGTATTAAGAATCATCAATAAGGATATTAATAGAGTTAGATAGTGGACTTACCTGAAGCAGAGTCAAACCTTTTTTATTTTTCCTTTTCTCTTAGATCTTTTAGGTAGTTAGTGCAGTTTCACAACCAATGCCCCTTCTCTTGACAATGAAAACATATAGACTCTTTGGGAATGGTACACGGGACTATCACAGACTTAGCTTTTCCCTTTACGTTTTAGTCAACCGGGTTGACCAAGGCCGATCCCTTTCCATTGGGAGGAGAAAGCTTTTCTGGACATCCAATGTTACCATTGTCAATGTCCATGGAAGTTTGAGAAATAGACCTTCCACCCATATTTGCTTGACCATTGTGCCACATCATTTCTGACTTTGTAGCAACAAGAAAATAAGATAGATATCACATAGTAGTTCTTAATGAACTCACTATATGACTCAGGAAGTGACTGAAGAACACAGTCAATAGCCAACTTCCTTGGGACAACGATACCTAACATTCTCAACCTGTCAATGTGTGACTTCATTCCTAAGACATGAGTGCACACAGTTCTTCCATCTTTATGTTTCATTGCTAGTAGGGCTTGAGTGACCTTGAATTTTTCAAGTCTTCAAGCTTGTGGGCCAGGGAGAATAAATGGAGGAGGTGGAGGTAGAGAAGATGATTTCCATGAAAATTAGGAAGATCATAGTTGTCTAAACCAGACATCTACAACGAGAGATATTCTAGTTAGTTGATTTAAGTCCTTAATATAACACCAAATATGAAATATTAAGGCTAGGACCCAACACCATATTTTATAACATAGAAAAGGGATGTTATAATCCAAGCTATAAAATATTTGAAGGTAGGTGAATGACGATTCACCAATTTCCATCATGAAAAACAAAATAAATTATTCGGTTTTAATTGTTTTTGAAACTCCTAGATTGTTTGAGATTCATTGAACTTTTCAATGGCATGTTTCAATCTCGAGTGTGCCCTTCAGGATTTTTGACTGGGATGTCGAGGATCACTAAACAAGGTGTGAAGTAACCGCGCAAATTACTCAGTACCCTTCATGTTTACCCCTCAATCGATGTGACGGTTAACCACACGCGCTCCATCGATACTAAGATAAACATTAAGTTACCCTTTGCCTACCTTGCTAAGTCCAGTTAGTGTGCCGGTTAACCACACACGCTCCACTAACCGACTTAAGCAAAGTGCAAAGTCTAATTTCATGGGTTAGCACCTTATTCATATTTTCCTAAAGTTACTAAGATTGGGAATTTATAAAACATTTAGTTACTTTGTATTTATCATTAATACTTTTAATGAAGGGAGAATTCTAGTCCTTGTCCTACCCGTTCGGCTAACGACCCTCCACCAGTCAAGGAAGCGGTGGGTGAGAGTGGACACCCATTAAGCTGCCATTTTATAGGCAACAACCTTATACCCCCTTATATTCCGGCTTCGTGAATGAGGCTTACTAACGGTTAAACGACTTGTTCTTATACATATATAATTATTATTAAATGTATAATATTATAAAGTATAAGGGTTGAATTTTAACTTTTAAAATTCTAGGGGTTGGAACTAAAGTTTTTAAAGTGACTTTACATGTTCCAAAACTTGAGGGCAAGTTTTGTAACTTTCAAAACTTTTCATCTTTCTTAACTTATGAGTTAAATGGTTTATTAAAATGAGTGACTTTTCATTTTATGCAACCTATGTGTTTCTTTAATGGACTTTAAAAGTGTGACTTTTGGTAATCCATAACTTGAGGACAAATTATGGATTCCATTAAAACACATAATGATCAAGAATTAAACTAACAAGCAAGTTACAAATAATTCATATGATCTTCTAAACTTATAAGTTCATGAACATGCATATCAACAATTTCAAGAATCATAAAATTAACCAAATAAAACTTCAAAATTTGATAATAGCTATTGAAAATGGATTAGCATAATCATTACACCATCTAAAAGAAGTTTTATAAAGCCAAAACAGTTTAGGGTAATGTTTCTAGTCCATTTTCAGCAGCAAAATTCGAAAATCTGCATTCTGGGGCTCCTACTCGTTGAGTGCACGAACCTACTCGACGAGTAGGATGAATTTAGTCATGGACTCGTCGAGTCCCCCCATGGATTCGGCGATTTCATGCTGCAGAGTGCAAAAAAACTGAGTTTTTTCACAATTTTGCATCAAGTATCAAACAAACAAGTCTAGGCTCTGATACCACTATTGGGTTTTGAGCATTCTAACACTCCTAAGGTGTACATGCAACCCTAGAAACCTTGGATCTACGTTTTACTATGATACATGCAAATTTGATTTTCCAAGGTTCGTAACCTATCTAGCATACCATGTGGAACTTTTAAACATAAATGCTAGAAAAAGAACATACCTTTTATAGTTTGGATTCCTTGTGAACCTTGTGAGCCTAACACCTCAAGTGTGATGCCTCAAATGTCTCAGGCAACGCTACAACTCTTGGAATAGGCTTGAGATAAGTTCACTTACACCTCAAAATCAGCTAGCCCTCTTTCTTGTACAAGTAGTGCCGATTTTGCTAGAATAGGGGTCTTTATATAGTTGTGGCAGAAGTAGGGTTACACCATGTAAACCCTAATTGTCATGGATTTTTATATTCCATGATCCATGAATTTGTAACCTCCATGAATTATCCATGGAGCACCTCATGGGTTTTAGCCCAATCCGTACAAACCATGGATCATTAGCCCACTATATAAGAATATATTATTTACACAATCAACCCCATATATTTAATTAGTCTCTTTTTGATCACTTAATTAATTCCAAATTAATTCTTTGATCAATACTAATTAAATAATAATATTATTAATATATTAGAACTTATAATATATTAATAATCCTTAAGTGTCATTTCTCTCATTCAGTCTATCCAAGTGTTGCAACGCCATGTGTAACATCCAAAATTTCAAAACAATTAAAACTTTTCAAAAACCACTCGTTTTAATAACGTTGTTACAAAAGGTTTTCAATGCATTATTTAACAGAGTATTTTTCCTAGGTTCATATCATAAAACATCAACGCGAGGAACGGTACGATCACGCCTTTGCCTTGCCACAAACTCCTGAGAACCTGAAAACACAAAATCACAACTGTAAGCCCGAAAGCTTAGTGAGATACCCCCAAAATACCAACCACATATACGCCCTTCCAGGCCACGACCTTCCGGTCCATGTGTCTCAGGGGACTTCCGTCCCTGCTGGGTAAACCTTCCAGTCCTACCCACGCCGACCTTCCGGTCCACAACACAACATATTGCCTTCCGGCCCATAACATATTGCCTTCCGGCCCATAACATGTTGCCTTCCGGCCCATAACATAAAATGCATACATAACATAACAAATCATAGAACGACCCTGCATACCGGGTCACACCTCAGATCTAGCAATCATACGCATAACACATAACCATATAACAGTTCACAGTTAGCAATGATCAACAGTTCACATAACATAGCATTACTCTAATCAAGATACCGGACTAATCAGTCACTAGCATAACATAATCATAGGAATCAGTCAACATACTAATTACACACATACGCCTTTCCAGGCCATGACCTTCCGGTCCACATAGTAATGCCTTCCGGCCCATAACATGTATTGCCTTCCGGCCCATAACATATAACAACTAACAACTACCCGGATTTCCATCCGATAAGAGGGTTGGCCTTGGTGCCATAAACCCTAGCGATATAGTGAGGATAACTCACCTCGAAACTGCCGACTGAACAGATAGCTCAAGCTGCTCCGATCACTGATACGATCTCCACCTCTGGACAGCCACCAATGCACTGAACTCAAACAATAAACAGCAATTACCAAAATACCCCTGGAACCACTAGTCAATCCTTGGTCAAAGGCAAGGTCAAAGTCAACCCCTGACTAACCCTACTCGCCGAGTCAACCCTATGACTCGCCGAGTCCCCATACTCAGAACTTCACTCAATCCGCGATCTAACTCGCCGAGTCACCCCGAGACTCGCCGAGTCCAACAACTCTGAGTCCACTCGCCCTCAACTCACCGAGTCATCCCTTGACTCACCGATTCTCGACTCAATCAGAGAATATCGGGACTCTTCGACAAGACTCGCCGAGTCTAAGAACAGACTCGTCGAGTCTATGGTCATCTTCAACCTACTCGCCGAGTTGTTCATACAACTCGCCGAGTTCCAAGCCATCTTCATCCGACTCGCCGATTTGTTCTTCCAACTCGTCGAGTACCACCGATCTGAACCCTTTCAGAAGCATTCCAGACCCTCCAATTGATCCAAAACATAGATTTAGTCTCCTACAATTCGTCCATCACGTAAAGTGGCAATCTTTACGGGAATCCATAGAGATCTAGGCCATATTCACTTATAACTAGGGTTTGGGACTTGCAAGCTTCACTAATCATTCCAATTACATCCATAGGCAAGATCCACAACCCCAAAATGAAGAAATAACATACAATCAGACCAAGAACGAGATATTACCTCCAATGGACGCCTTCAACTGCCATGAAATTGATTCCAAGCAAAGCCCCTTGCCCCAAGCCTTCAATTCCCACAAAATTCCTTCAATGATTGCTTCTCCAAGCTTCAATCCACTCAACAATGGAGCTCCTCTGCGATTTAGGGTTTCTAGAACTCAAGAGGGAAGTAAAGAGGCTGGGGAAGGAACATGATGTTCCTCATATATGGCTCAATCCCGAGGGTTAGGGCTTTCTCCACCCAGCGCCTACTCGCCGAGTCTATCTCATCGACTCGCCGAGTCGGCTACTTAACACGCGGTCAAACCGCGACTCTACTCGCCGAGTCCAGCCATGGACTCGCCAAGTCAATCTTTCCCAATTAACACTTTTGGCCCTTCAACTCTACCCTCGCTATTTCGGGATGTTACAATTCTCCCCCACTTATATTAGGCTTCGCCCTCGAAGCCTATAGCAGCTCAACTCCAGGGATACTCCCACAATGCTCCACCTGGCCTCAACCAGTCCAGGTCCCACAAGGCATACCCAAACAACTCGAATACACTTTCCTTCCCTCACGGTGTCCTGACCACTGTCTCAAATAGGGTACCGGATTCACCCTCTAATATCTTCGATTAACCCCTGAGAACTACCCATAATGCAACACTGCTCCAAATCACAACCATCACTCGACTCATAAAGGCTAGAAGACCATGAACCATCGGATCCCCGATCCGAATCTCACTCTACCCATTCCGTGATGACGGAAAAACTCATTCTCTATATCAGAGCAACTCTCACGAGTTCTCCTCTTGCAACCGCGCACACAAGATGAACCAGCTCTAACACCTTCAGGTTGGGAAACCTGCCACACTGATACTATCCTCAAACATCTCCCAGGATGAACCACTAATATCCACCCCATACCCTGATCAGAATCACACTGAGAGTTCAAGATTCTCTCTCTCCCTGCATCCCTTCCGAGCCTCTTGGCTCTACACTTGCGGATATCCCTTCGCGACCTCAACAGACGTCCCAAACCGGATGAGTTCCTATTTCGCTGCCGCGAACATGATGCTCAAAACCATACTCGAAATACTCTACCCATAATTCTACTCTGCAGCTCTCACTTTCGTGAACTTGCACTCCCCTTCGGAGTTACACACCTTTCCCTTTTCCTTTTTCCAAGGAACTCACTTGGCCATGATGCCACCCCAACCCGTGCCACGGTGCTCGCCCAAGCGACACTACCCTTTTTGCGTAACCGCTATTCACATACTCTGGCTCTCATTGCAGGGGCTCTCAATCCCATGCACTCTCTCCACTCAACAAAATCACTACCTCAACTAAACAAGATTACTAACCCGGGGCCAGACCTTTTAGTGTAATCACACTGCAACATACACAATCCGCAATCTCAAACGGATCCGACCATACCAACAGAGTCTCCAGCATGACAGGACTAACTCACATAACGCACACTAGCCACTCAAGGCTATATCTCAGTGGGTCCGTACACCCAAACTCTGTGAACCCTCTGGTTCTAACTCTGCGAACCTTCCGGTTCTAACTCTGGAAACATGCACAACATAGATCCCGTGGGATTAATGCAGTACAACCCATCCCATACATCAAGCATACAAATACTCTGCTCACATAACCCCGGTTACCTACTCAAACTTGATCCCGGCCTGCTCCCAGGTCTCCACAACCAAATGCCCTAGGTCTGTATCCCGCCCCGCATACCCGACACTCGCTCTCGTCAGCCTATACTCTGAGCTGACAGAACACTGCTGAATCCCAACAGCTAAGCACCCTCACATACTCATCGATCTCCCGGAGAATTCTCCAATTCTCCCCCCACTTAAAGCACTGACTAACAGCCACCGATCGCCATTAACGACCTTCCAGAACAACCCCGCACAAAGAGAACACTTACACACTGACTGCTTCCCACTAGCATAAGCAACCCTCAGCAAAACACATATCCTCCCTGATCAATCCGCATCAAAAGAATCCGGTCTTTCAATTATCCACTCCACGACTGCAGATGCTACCCGACATCCAAACCAGTGCCGCATCTCCACTATCAACTCTCACGAATGATAACCAACGGAGTTCCAAACAATAACCCATTACCAAACCCATAACCTGCAAAAGGATGAATACCGCATCGAAAACCGCACAAGGATATCGGCACCAAAACACCAAACTATAACCATACCAAACCATCAGGGAACAATGAATGCCAAAGCGAAAACCTGAAACACCAATCCATAACCATTCCAAACCCGCGAAACAACGAATACCGCGTCGAAATCCACGCAAGATACCAGCACAAACAATACGCCACGATCAACGCAAGATAATCAAGACATCAAGAAAGCATTACATCCGCAGCTGCCTCCGGCACTGCTCCGTCTCTCTCTGCCGCAAGATGATAAGCACGACCCTGAGCCCTTGGGGCTCCGCTCCATCCTGTCCTCCTCCTGAACACCTCACGATGGCCGGTGCTAGAGCCTGCACCAGTCCTGCAGAAAGCTGTGGATAGTTGACCCTCAAATGTCCAACCTGCCGACAATGATAACAAATCCTCAAATCCCAAACCGGCACTGACTGCCGACAATCCCGCGCATAGTGCCCCTCCTTTCCGCACTTGCGGCATGCACCACCGGACCCGCACCTCCGGTGTGACCCCTCCCACACTTCCCACAAGTGTGGTTGCTCCGATCCCCCACTCTAACATCAATGGTACTGGACCGTTTCGGCGCTAGCTGCGACTGCATCGGAGCCTGCCTCAGCTCACGCAACTGCAACTCAACCTCTAACTCACGCCGCATGGCGGCCTCCTGCAACACCAACAAGGTCTCGCACCTCACGAACTATCTGATATCCCCCTTGAGCATACTCAGATATCGGGACATCTGAGCCGGCTCCGAAGCGAACTCAGGGCAAAACATTGCCCTCTCAATAAACATCCTGGTGATCTCAGTCACCGACTCCGAATCCTGCTTCAGCTCAAGGAACTCCCGAGCCAATCTCTCCCTCTCATCTCGCGGAACATAGCGAGTACTGAACATCTCTCTGAACTGATCCCGTGAAACCGTAGCCCTCTGCGCATCGGAATATGACTCCGTGGTCAATCTCCACCAATCCTTCGCCCCGAGCCCCAATAGGTCCAGAGCCCACCTCACCCTCTAATCAGCAGGGCATAAACTCGTGAAGAAACACCCCTCCATGTCTGATAACCATCTCATGGCGACAATCGGGTCCTGAACTCCATCGAATGTGGGAGGCTTCATATAATAGAAGTCCCGATACTGAAAACTCCGACTAGCTCCTCCCCTTGCCGCTGCTACAGCCGTTGTAGCCACCGCGGCAGCCGTCTCTGCGAGAGCCGCATATCGCTCATCAAAATACTCAATCATGGCGGTCTTGATCGACCCAAACAATTCCGGCAACTCAGCCCGGAACAATGCAGCAACCCCATCACGCAGGATCTTGCGAATCCTCGCATCCAACTCGCTCGAGCTCGTCTGATCGATAACCTCAGACGGCACCGATCCACCTGGAACTCGCTCTCCATCTCCCGATCCTGATCCGGATCCACTATCATCATGCCTCGAAATCTCCATACTGAAGACACCATACCAATCTCAGACACTTTCCACAATCCTGGGATCCAACTCTCGCAACCCAACTCCTAGAGATCATGGTTTCCCTGATACGCGTATGGGTCCTGTGCTTCCAGTAGTACGGGCCCATACTACCTTCCACACCTACCCATATTTGTATGAAGTACTACCACAATACCCTAGAGAACATGTATAACAGCTATCTACCCTCACCATTAGAGGAACACTGAGAATCTCCCATAAGGGACCCTAGGCTACAGGCATCACAAATCAGGCAACATTATCATGAATTCCTGAAGATCCCTAGCCTAACTCTAGCATGCTGTTCTATCAAGCTCAATAAAACAAATATCATGTATGGTATCTTGGGGTTACTTACTGGCTCCGGCTGATCGTACCTCCGCGTCCTCCTTTTACTTAATTTGAAAACCATTTTAATTTCTCTTTTTAAAATCCTCCTCGATTTGAGACTGGAGTCACACGAATGTTCCCCCAATTCACTCAGACCAAGGCTCTGATACCAACTTGTAACATCCAAAATTTCAAAACAATTAAAACTTTTCAAAAACCACTCGTTTTAATAACGTTGTTACAAAAGGTTTTCAATACATTATTTAACAGAGTATTTTTCCCAGGTTCATATCATAAAACATCAACGCGAGGAACGGTACGATCACGCCTTTGCCTTGCCACAGACTCCTGAGAACATGAAAACACAAAACCACAACTGTAAGCCCGAAAGCTTAGTGAGATACCCCCAAAATACCAACCACATATACGCCCTTCCAGGCCACGACCTTCCGGTCCATGTGTCTCAGGGGACTTCCGTCCCTGCTGGGTAAACCTTCCAGTCCTACCCACGCCGACCTTCCGGTCCACAACACAACATATTGCCTTCCGGCCCATAACATATTGCCTTCCGGCCCATAACATGTTGCCTTCCGGCCCATAACATAAAACGCATACATAACATAACAAATCATAGAACGACCCTGCATACCGGGTCACACCTCAGATCTAGCAATCATACGCATAACACATAACCATATAACAGTTCACAGTTAGCAATGATCAACAGTTCACATAACATAGCATTACTCTAATCAAGATACCGGACTAATCAGTCACTAGCATAACATAGTCATAGGAATCAGTCAACATATTAATTACACACATACGCCTTTCCAGGCCATGACCTTCCGGTCCACATAGTAATGCCTTCCGGCCCATAACATGTATTGCCTTCCGGCCCATAACATATAACAACTAACAACTACCCGGATTTCCATCCGATAAGAGGGTTGGCCTTGGTGCCATAAACCCTAGCGATATAGTGAGGATAACTCACCTCGAAACTGCCGACTGAACAGATAGCTCAAGCTGCTCCGATCACTGATACGATCTCCACCTCTGGACAGCCACCAATGCACTGAACTCAAACAATAAACAGCAATTACCAAAATACCCCTGGAACCACTAGTCAATCCTTGGTCAAAGGCAAGGTCAAAGTCAACCCCTGACTAACCCTACTCGCCGAGTCAACCCTATGACTCGCCGAGTCCCCATACTCAGAACTTCACTCAATCCGCGATCTAACTCGCCGAGTCACCCCGAGACTCGCCGAGTCCAACAACTCTGAGTCCACTCGCCCTCAACTCACCGAGTCATCCCTTGACTCACCGATTCTCGACTCAATCAGAGAATATCGGGACTCTTCGACAAGACTCGCCGAGTCTAAGAACAGACTCGTCGAGTCTATGGTCATCTTCAACCTACTCGCCGAGTTGTTCATACAACTCGCCGAGTTCCAAGCCATCTTCATCCGACTCGCCGAGTTGTTCTTCCAACTCGTCGAGTACCACCGATTTGAACCCTTTCAGAAGCATTCCAGACCCTCCAATTGATCCAAAACATAGATTTAGTCTCCTACAATTCGTCCATCACGTAAAGTGGCAATCTTTACGGGAATCCATAGAGATCTAGGCCATATTCACTTATAACTAGGGTTTGGGACTTGCAAGCTTCACTAATCATTCCAATTACATCCATAGGCAAGATCCACAACCCCAAAATGAAGAAATAACATACAATCAGACCAAGAATGAGATATTACCTCCAATAGACGCCTTCAACTGCCATGAAATTGATTCCAAGCAAAGCCCCTTGCCCCAAGCCTTCAATTCCCACAAAATTCCTTCAATGATTGCTTCTCCAAGCTTCAATCCACTCAACAATGGAGCTCCTCTGCGATTTAGGGTTTCTAGAACTCAAGAGGGAAGTAAAGAGGCTGGGGAAGGAACATGATGTTCCTCATATATGGCTCAATCCCGAGGGTTAGGGCTTTCTCCACCCAGCGCCTACTCGCCGAGTCTATCTCATCGACTCGCCGAGTCGGCTACTTAACACGCGGTCAAACCGCAACTCTACTCGCCGAGTCCAGCCATGGACTCGCCGAGTCAATCTTTCCCAATTAACACTTTTGGCCCTTCAACTCTACCCTCGCTATTTCGGGATGTTACACCATGCAACCCAGATAGAAGGCACTTGTTTTAAATGTGTGTCCTCTAGAAATGTCGCTTTATATTTTTTTTATCAAACGCGCGTTTTTAAAGGCGAAAAATGAAATCCTTTGCGATTCCAAAATTTTGAACTGCCCACTTCTTCCCTTTTTCCTCTAGATCTCCCTTCTCTCTACAAACCCTAAGGCATCGCCGCCTCCCTTCTCTCTAGGACGTGCTAGGGTCCAGAAATCATCTCTTGCGGCTGAACATGCGGCGGCCGGAAACTTCGACACCGCTATGCGGTTGCTCAGCCGCCAGGTTGGCATAAAGAACTTCACACCGTTGAAATCACTATTTCTTGATCTTCACATGGGGAGTCATACTTTCCTACGTGATTTCTCTTCGGCTCCATTGATCTCATTGGCTATTGAGTGTGGCTGGAGTGAGTCAGCAAGCCCTAACATCCGGGCCCCACCTACACTCGTGTTCAATTTCTCTCAGTTAGAAGAAAAACTCAAAGTTCGCTACAAAGCCACCACCACTGGTAAATTCACTGAAGCCTTGCGTCTTTTCCTGGGTATTCTCCATACCATTCCCCTGATTGTTGTATGTGTGAGGGTATGTCTGTCTTCTTCCTCTTACAATCGATAAGCCCTAACACCGAAGATTGAAAGTCAAAATTAGATTAATCGCCGACTCATCTTCGTTCAATCGAGTTTGGACATGGTTTCACCATCGCTGCAATCAATTACCCTGCTCCACCTCTCACCAGTCACCACTGTTGGCCACTGCAAACATGTATGTCCCTCAGTTCCTCCATTTATTTCTTCCCTCCGTTTCTCTCATCTCTCTTGTCCGCTTGAAAAGTGTAATCAACATTCAACAATTCATGAATGTCAAACATTTGATTTACTGTTACAATGTCTAGTTTTGGGGTATCTCCTAGAGAATCTATTTAACAGAATGTAAATCTTAGAACTTTGCAATGTGCACGCCTATATCTTTATTGATTATCAGTAATTTTGTATCTATTAAGTTTTTCTAGTGTGTTTATTGTTTTTCATCTAAATTATGTCCTTTATTTGAATTTATTCTGTTTGGTTAACACAAGTGTTAACAGGATGTAGAAGATGTTCTAATGGCAATCTGCAAGCCTTATCTTTATTGATTACACTCTTTAGATTCACAAGTTTTATATTTAAAACAATCTCTCTTTCAAACTATAACAAAAAAGCTAATAAATTAATATATAACCGGTTCGGTTTCGAACCGGACAGGATCAAAAACTGATTTCTGAATAATTTGAAAACAAGAACTTATTACATTAAGCATCAAGAGTAGTTGTGTGAATTCCCATTAACATCTATTTCATAGAGATTCTAGCATCGGGAAAGCCCAAAATCGACTACTTTCATGAAGAAATTATCGCTTAACAATATATGTGTCGACTGTATAAGTGATTCTTTCGCCCCCCCAAATTAACTGTTCAAGCTCCGTCCCTGAGTGACTGGTTCATTTCACATGGGATATGCTATGTTTGTAACTCTTGAGGTTTGGTAAATGCTTACTAACAACATAGATTCACATAAAAACTTTGTAAAATTCATCATTTTTCCTTCATTCAATGTGTAAATAAACAAACCATTCATATTTTCAATTGTGTTCCAGGATATTATGATCAAATACAACAGGATGAAGGGCAAACCTACACTCTAGCTCCCTGGAGCTAGTCATGCTAGCATTGTAACTCAGGTTTGAGTTTTTCCACAAATGGATTTCTGATTATTATATTAGTATACTTAGTTAATATATTATATATCTAACGGATTGTTAATGGAAAAAAAATGAATTTCTTGTTTGACAATAGCATGTAATATAAGATAACTGCTAAGTAAGATTTCAACTCTGGTTCCTAAGCTTGATCATCATTCATTTTGGAAGGATGATAGGTGAGCTAACTGCTAAGTAAGATTTCATTAATTGAAACTGAATCTAAGATTTTATTAAATTATGATTGTTATCTTATTATTATTTTTTTAATAAACTTTGCAGTGACTTTTCAAACATTTTTGATGCTGATTGGTTTATTTCTTTCCTTGCAAAGGATGTGGTTGTTGTGAAAAGAATCCCAGACAAATACATGGGTCACTTGAAAAAACCCCATACACCATGCGGGTCCCACGTAAATCTAAACCTCACTATTACCTTCATGAATTTCTTCCTGTTCTCTTGAGGCGACATGTAATTATTCTTCATTTAGTTTACAACTATTGAAATCTTTTGATTTGTGAATTTTGATGAACGAATTGTGTGTAGGTTGTTCAGCTAACAAAGTTCTACTAACGTCTTGCTATTGACCTTAATAAAGAGATACAAAGATTAAGATGTCAACTCAATTACCATGCTTTTCGCTTTACAAAACCATTGCAAGATGTTGGAGATCATCTGGTGATGAAAATGAGGAAGATGAAAAATCATTACATTGATGTTCATTTAAGGTTTGAGCCTGATATGCTTTCATTTTCTGGTCGTTATTATGGAGGTGGTGATAAAGAGGGATATGAGCTTGGTGAAGTTAGGAAAAGGTGGTACTCCTTTTCCTGCTTGTAATATAAGATAACTGCTAAGTAAGATTTCATTAATTGAAATTGAAACTTCATAAAAATTCATAAATTTTTTTATGAAGGATAACCATTGAGAGCCCCATAGATCTTGCAATTTAATTGGTTTGATTAGTTTATTCTTGTGGTGATATGAATATGATACAATGTAACATGGAATATGGGAAGGAGTGGAGGGTGTTGAAAGAATATGCAAAGAGTCCAACATTAATGGGCTCTAAGTGTTTTTAAGAATTTTGAATTTGACTGCGAAGAAAAATATTTTACTGTTGTTGAAGTGATTATTGGGAAAAGGTTTGTTTGTACAAAGTCCTTGGATGCTTTTTTTTAAATTTTTTTAAGAATTTTGAATTTGGTTCCTTCCTTTACACTTTCTTCTGCAGCTTATTCTATGTGGCGGTGGACAATACTAAGGCAAATTGTAATGTTGATGATAGCCAAAGTTGAACCCGAACACAGTGAGGAACACTTCCTTTTTCAGTAATTGAATTGTTATAAAATATAAATATAAATTATATTTATGTACATGATGTATATCGGATAGGTACTTTGATGGAACTTGTTCGAGTTCTTGCTTTATCATTTTCATATGAATGGAAAACGTGTTAACGTATGCTTATCATGGTTCTGATGGAATTGGAATTGAAGATTCCATTCCATGGCATGTTTGATTGGCAAATGGATGGAATTAAATTATATCAGATTCCTTCAAATTCCATGTTTGATGGGATTCACTAATCAATTCAATTCTTCCTTTTTTGTTAAATTCCATTCCATTTCCTGCCAATTAAAGGCATGACAAATTATGATTCTTCCAATTCCAACTCCTAAATTGTAAATGTCAAATTCAGTTATTGTATATAACAACAAAAAAAATATTCGAATATAAATAAAAGTTTAAAATTTATTCAGCTTTCTGTTCAAGGATCCATGGGAGAATGAGCACTTGTAGGAATGCCATTACAGCTTGCAGGAACAATAAAGATTTTGGAGTAGATGGACTGGGGTAATGATGGATCCATGGGGACCTTCATCAACATTGGTGCTATAGGTACTCTTTTGCAAAATAAATAATGTTGGATTTCAAATTATTGAGATAAAGTGAGTGTATTATAACAAGTCAAACATATGAATGAAGCCAAAGCTGGAAGAGTCACATTAAGGCCGTTGGATCAAACTACCACAACTTGTAATGTTGATGATAGAGAATGTCAAGCATCGCGCATGAATCCCCTTTTAAAACTTCTAAAGTGTTCCCCCCCCCCCCCCCCCTTTACGAGAAGGCACTTTCTTCGGTTAGCAATTTCCCATGATTTTTTTCCTTCTTAACTTTGTTGTTACTAAGTTTAGTCTTCATCCGTTATAGGCTATCAACTTAGCAAAGGAATTATGAGTTAGATATGAAAATTAAGGGTAAGTCAACTGGTCAAATAAATAAGGTCAAACATGTCAAGGCTTGGGCTAGGGGTCTTTTAGTCATTTTACTTGTTAGTTTAGTATAAATAAGAGGTTAGCAGGAGGAGTTGAGTAGCTATTGATTTTGTTCTTAGAACTATGTTCTTGTAAATGGGGTTTTGATTTTTCAGGCGCAATTAGCAAATGAGAAGCAGCTTGTTGATCATTATAGCTCCAAGCATCCAAAGGAGAAGCCTCGCTCCAGCTTGTAAATGGGGTTTTGTGTTGTCTGTTTTTCTTTTTCATTTGCATGATGATGATATTTCTAGTGTTTCTTTTGCTTTGACATTTTCATTTCTGCCAATACCGAGTATAAAAAAGCTTATTGATCATGTGGGTGTTTAAAACAATAGAAAAATTTTAAACATATTTCTTTATTGGATTCCATGTTAAGTTACCAATTTTCCATGTGCAGGTTCTGACAGCTCTAGCAACCTCCTTCCATGCCCCGAAGCCTCTCAAAGTTCTTGCATTAGGTTATTCTTTTAGAAAGGAAATTCTCAAAGGAGAATTTAGTCATGGGTTTCTTTTAATGTTGTACATGTTTTGTTTTCTATAATAAATATTATGCAATATTAGAAATGTGTTACATTTACTTACTATTGGAATGATCATTTGTATTTGACATAATAGTGAAATGAATTATCTTTATTGTTTATGGTATTTTATTTTGTAATATAAGACTTTTAATGTGTTATTTAGTTTGAAAATTAGCAAATCTATCAAAAATATATAATTTTAAAAACATTTAAAATTATGACACGCAAAAATGTGTGTCTTCTTCCTTTGTGACATGGGCTTTGTTGATACGCATTGTATGTCATAAACACGTGTGTCATCTTCCTTTATGATAGGGCCTTTCTTGATACGAAATGTGCGTCGTAAACGCACGTTGTAAATGCGCGTCATAAATGTGCGTCATAAATGCGCATCGTCTATAGACGTCGCGCAAAAGCGTGTCGTCTCTCGTTATGACAGGGCCTTCCTTGACACGCATTTGCGCGTCATCTGAGCGTTGTACGACACGCATTGCGCGTCAGAAAAGGCTGTTTTTCTAGTAGTGGAGAGAATACTTGCACTCAAAAAAATCGGCTATAGCTCTTCCAATAACACTAGGGTGCCAATTTTAGGAGCCAATGGGTTTCTTATATAGTGTGGCAAAACTAGGGCTACACCAAGTAAACCCTAATGTGCATGACCTTCCATATTCCTTAGGCTGCATGGGTTTAAACCTCCATGGATCATCCATGGGTTATCACATGGGTTTAGCCCAACCTAAGGAATAAAGGATCATTATCCCACACCATAAGAATGAATGATTTTACCAAATCAACCCCTTATATTTAATTAGTCTCTTTTGATCACAAAATTAGTTCCAAATTAAGTCTTGATGAATACTAATTAAATAATATGATTTCATATTAATATATTAGAACTTATAATACATTAATAAATCATGAATATCCTCTTCTTAAAAGTCCATCCTTACAAATTGTTCTGGTGCCATGTAACCCAAATGGACTATGCTACTCTTGGGTCAAGTACATACTAATTATAGTTATGGGGTTAGACACCTAATCCAATAGTCTCCCACTTGGATGAGTCTGATAACTATTATCGCAAGTACGACTCCACAACCCAACTAACAATCGTAGCTCTTAAAAGTCGTTGTCGAACTCTGACCTAGTCAATGACGCGTCCATTATATAAGGGATCATATATTCCTCCATTCTAGATATCATATGGACTGAGACATGGATTATAATCATTCTCTCTGTCCATCTGTTGTTTCCTGATTTCCGATTTATGACAACCGACTAATTAAAGATATCAAATCAGTCTAGGCTTGGCCAAAGCACTTAGGTTTTTTCATCACTAAATCATCGAGGGGCCTACATATATCGCTTTTATCCACATGGGGTAAAGGAACGGATAAACTTCAACCCAAATACTTGCCTGTACTTACTCATAAAATTACACACAACAATATGTTTTATAACACCAAATTACTGGCGCATTTATATATGTCAATGTGCAACCGACTCGCAACTACAACTTACATGTCTCCGTTTCAAGAATATAAGATATTATCGTCTCACAATTACTCGTGATAAAATCCATGAAGTGATTCAGATGAGTGTGGGTTGAATCCAATACTCGAATCTTATTCCAGGAGTACTCATTAACACTGTAGCTATGTCTAAAACACCTAGACAAACTACAGACCCATTCATGATAGTCTTGCCTCAATACCTACTTCCAAAGTATGATCGAATGTGGATGGTTTGAATAACCCCTTATATTTAATTAGTCTCTTTTGATCACAAAATTAGTTCCAAATTAAGTCTTGATGAATACTAATTAAATAATATGATTTCATATTAATATATTAGAACTTATAATACATTAATAAATCATGAATATCCTCTTCTTAAAAGTCCATCCTTACAAATTGTTCTGGTGCCATGTAACCCAAATGGACTATGCTACTCTTGGGTCAAGTACATACTAATTATAGTTATGGGGTTAGACACCTAATCCAATAGTCTCCCACTTGGATGAGTCTGATAACTATTATCGCAAGTACGACTCCACAACCCAACTAACAATCGTAGCTCTTAAAAGTCGTTGTCGAACTCTGACCTAGTCAATGACGCGTCCATTATATAAGGGATCATATATTCCTCCATTCTAGATATCATATGGACTGAGACATGGATTATAATCATTCTCTCTGTCCATCTGTTGTTTCCTGATTTCCGATTTATGACAACCGACTAATTAAAGATATCAAATCAGTCTAGGCTTGGCCAAAGCACTTAGGTTTTTTCATCACTAAATCATCGAGGGGCCTACATATATCGCTTTTATCCACATGGGGTAAAGGAACGGATAAACTTCAACCCAAATACTTGCCTGTACTTACTCATAAAATTACACACAACAATATGTTTTATAACACCAAATTACTGGCGCATTTATATATGTCAATGTGCAACCGACTCGCAACTACAACTTACATGTCTCCGTTTCAAGAATATAAGATATTATCGTCTCACAATTACTCGTGATAAAATCCATGAAGTGATTCAGATGAGTGTGGGTTGAATCCAATACTCGAATCTTATTCCAGGAGTACTCATTAACACTGTAGCTATGTCTAAAACACCTAGACAAACTACAGACCCATTCATGATAGTCTTGCCTCAATACCTACTTCCAAAGTATGATCGAATGTGGATGGTTTGAATAACCCCTTATATTTAATTAGTCTCTTTTGATCACAAAATTAGTTCCAAATTAAGTCTTGATGAATACTAATTAAATAATATGATTTCATATTAATATATTAGAACTTATAATACATTAATAAATCATGAATATCCTCTTCTTAAAAGTCCATCCTTACAAATTGTTCTGGTGCCATGTAACCCAAATGGACTATGCTACTCTTGGGTCAAGTACATACTAATTATAGTTATGGGGTTAGACACCTAATCCAATAGTCTCCCACTTGGATGAGTCTGATAACTATTATCGCAAGTACGACTCCACAACCCAACTAACAATCGTAGCTCTTAAAAGTCGTTGTCGAACTCTGACCTAGTCAATGACGCGTCCATTATATAAGGGATCATATATTCCTCCATTCTAGATATCATATGGACTGAGACATGGATTATAATCATTCTCTCTGTCCATCTGTTGTTTCCTGATTTCCGATTTATGACAACCGACTAATTAAAGATATCAAATCAGTCTAGGCTTGGCCAAAGCACTTAGGTTTTTTCATCACTAAATCATCGAGGGGCCTACATATATCGCTTTTATCCACATGGGGTAAAGGAACGGATAAACTTCAACCCAAATACTTGCCTGTACTTACTCATAAAATTACACACAACAATATGTTTTATAACACCAAATTACTGGCGCATTTATATATGTCAATGTGCAACCGACTCGCAACTACAACTTACATGTCTCCGTTTCAAGAATATAAGATATTATCGTCTCACAATTACTCGTGATAAAATCCATGAAGTGATTCAGATGAGTGTGGGTTGAATCCAATACTCGAATCTTATTCCAGGAGTACTCATTAACACTGTAGCTATGTCTAAAACACCTAGACAAACTACAGACCCATTCATGATAGTCTTGCCTCAATACCTACTTCCAAAGTATGATCGAATGTGGATGGTTTGAATAACCCCTTATATTTAATTAGTCTCTTTTGATCACAAAATTAGTTCCAAATTAAGTCTTGATGAATACTAATTAAATAATATGATTTCATATTAATATATTAGAACTTATAATACATTAATAAATCATGAATATCCTCTTCTTAAAAGTCCATCCTTACAAATTGTTCTGGTGCCATGTAACCCAAATGGACTATGCTACTCTTGGGTCAAGTACATACTAATTATAGTTATGGGGTTAGACACCTAATCCAATAGTCTCCCACTTGGATGAGTCTGATAACTATTATCGCAAGTACGACTCCACAACCCAACTAACAATCGTAGCTCTTAAAAGTCGTTGTCGAACTCTGACCTAGTCAATGACGCGTCCATTATATAAGGGATCATATATTCCTCCATTCTAGATATCATATGGACTGAGACATGGATTATAATCATTCTCTCTGTCCATCTGTTGTTTCCTGATTTCCGATTTATGACAACCGACTAATTAAAGATATCAAATCAGTCTAGGCTTGGCCAAAGCACTTAGGTTTTTTCATCACTAAATCATCGAGGGGCCTACATATATCGCTTTTATCCACATGGGGTAAAGGAACGGATAAACTTCAACCCAAATACTTGCCTGTACTTACTCATAAAATTACACACAACAATATGTTTTATAACACCAAATTACTGGCGCATTTATATATGTCAATGTGCAACCGACTCGCAACTACAACTTACATGTCTCCGTTTCAAGAATATAAGATATTATCGTCTCACAATTACTCGTGATAAAATCCATGAAGTGATTCAGATGAGTGTGGGTTGAATCCAATACTCGAATCTTATTCCAGGAGTACTCATTAACACTGTAGCTATGTCTAAAACACCTAGACAAACTACAGACCCATTCATGATAGTCTTGCCTCAATACCTACTTCCAAAGTATGATCGAATGTGGATGGTTTGAATAACCCCTTATATTTAATTAGTCTCTTTTGATCACAAAATTAGTTCCAAATTAAGTCTTGATGAATACTAATTAAATAATATGATTTCATATTAATATATTAGAACTTATAATACATTAATAAATCATGAATATCCTCTTCTTAAAAGTCCATCCTTACAAATTGTTCTGGTGCCATGTAACCCAAATGGACTATGCTACTCTTGGGTCAAGTACATACTAATTATAGTTATGGGGTTAGACACCTAATCCAATAGTCTCCCACTTGGATGAGTCTGATAACTATTATCGCAAGTACGACTCCACAACCCAACTAACAATCGTAGCTCTTAAAAGTCGTTGTCGAACTCTGACCTAGTCAATGACGCGTCCATTATATAAGGGATCATATATTCCTCCATTCTAGATATCATATGGACTGAGACATGGATTATAATCATTCTCTCTGTCCATCTGTTGTTTCCTGATTTCCGATTTATGACAACCGACTAATTAAAGATATCAAATCAGTCTAGGCTTGGCCAAAGCACTTAGGTTTTTTCATCACTAAATCATCGAGGGGCCTACATATATCGCTTTTATCCACATGGGGTAAAGGAACGGATAAACTTCAACCCAAATACTTGCCTGTACTTACTCATAAAATTACACACAACAATATGTTTTATAACACCAAATTACTGGCGCATTTATATATGTCAATGTGCAACCGACTCGCAACTACAACTTACATGTCTCCGTTTCAAGAATATAAGATATTATCGTCTCACAATTACTCGTGATAAAATCCATGAAGTGATTCAGATGAGTGTGGGTTGAATCCAATACTCGAATCTTATTCCAGGAGTACTCATTAACACTGTAGCTATGTCTAAAACACCTAGACAAACTACAGACCCATTCATGATAGTCTTGCCTCAATACCTACTTCCAAAGTATGATCGAATGTGGATGGTTTGAATAACCCCTTATATTTAATTAGTCTCTTTTGATCACAAAATTAGTTCCAAATTAAGTCTTGATGAATACTAATTAAATAATATGATTTCATATTAATATATTAGAACTTATAATACATTAATAAATCATGAATATCCTCTTCTTAAAAGTCCATCCTTACAAATTGTTCTGGTGCCATGTAACCCAAATGGACTATGCTACTCTTGGGTCAAGTACATACTAATTATAGTTATGGGGTTAGACACCTAATCCAATAGTCTCCCACTTGGATGAGTCTGATAACTATTATCGCAAGTACGACTCCACAACCCAACTAACAATCGTAGCTCTTAAAAGTCGTTGTCGAACTCTGACCTAGTCAATGACGCGTCCATTATATAAGGGATCATATATTCCTCCATTCTAGATATCATATGGACTGAGACATGGATTATAATCATTCTCTCTGTCCATCTGTTGTTTCCTGATTTCCGATTTATGACAACCGACTAATTAAAGATATCAAATCAGTCTAGGCTTGGCCAAAGCACTTAGGTTTTTTCATCACTAAATCATCGAGGGGCCTACATATATCGCTTTTATCCACATGGGGTAAAGGAACGGATAAACTTCAACCCAAATACTTGCCTGTACTTACTCATAAAATTACACACAACAATATGTTTTATAACACCAAATTACTGGCGCATTTATATATGTCAATGTGCAACCGACTCGCAACTACAACTTACATGTCTCCGTTTCAAGAATATAAGATATTATCGTCTCACAATTACTCGTGATAAAATCCATGAAGTGATTCAGATGAGTGTGGGTTGAATCCAATACTCGAATCTTATTCCAGGAGTACTCATTAACACTGTAGCTATGTCTAAAACACCTAGACAAACTACAGACCCATTCATGATAGTCTTGCCTCAATACCTACTTCCAAAGTATGATCGAATGTGGATGGTTTGAATAACCCCTTATATTTAATTAGTCTCTTTTGATCACAAAATTAGTTCCAAATTAAGTCTTGATGAATACTAATTAAATAATATGATTTCATATTAATATATTAGAACTTATAATACATTAATAAATCATGAATATCCTCTTCTTAAAAGTCCATCCTTACAAATTGTTCTGGTGCCATGTAACCCAAATGGACTATGCTACTCTTGGGTCAAGTACATACTAATTATAGTTATGGGGTTAGACACCTAATCCAATAGTCTCCCACTTGGATGAGTCTGATAACTATTATCGCAAGTACGACTCCACAACCCAACTAACAATCGTAGCTCTTAAAAGTCGTTGTCGAACTCTGACCTAGTCAATGACGCGTCCATTATATAAGGGATCATATATTCCTCCATTCTAGATATCATATGGACTGAGACATGGATTATAATCATTCTCTCTGTCCATCTGTTGTTTCCTGATTTCCGATTTATGACAACCGACTAATTAAAGATATCAAATCAGTCTAGGCTTGGCCAAAGCACTTAGGTTTTTTCATCACTAAATCATCGAGGGGCCTACATATATCGCTTTTATCCACATGGGGTAAAGGAACGGATAAACTTCAACCCAAATACTTGCCTGTACTTACTCATAAAATTACACACAACAATATGTTTTATAACACCAAATTACTGGCGCATTTATATATGTCAATGTGCAACCGACTCGCAACTACAACTTACATGTCTCCGTTTCAAGAATATAAGATATTATCGTCTCACAATTACTCGTGATAAAATCCATGAAGTGATTCAGATGAGTGTGGGTTGAATCCAATACTCGAATCTTATTCCAGGAGTACTCATTAACACTGTAGCTATGTCTAAAACACCTAGACAAACTACAGACCCATTCATGATAGTCTTGCCTCAATACCTACTTCCAAAGTATGATCGAATGTGGATGGTTTGAATAACCCCTTATATTTAATTAGTCTCTTTTGATCACAAAATTAGTTCCAAATTAAGTCTTGATGAATACTAATTAAATAATATGATTTCATATTAATATATTAGAACTTATAATACATTAATAAATCATGAATATCCTCTTCTTAAAAGTCCATCCTTACAAATTGTTCTGGTGCCATGTAACCCAAATGGACTATGCTACTCTTGGGTCAAGTACATACTAATTATAGTTATGGGGTTAGACACCTAATCCAATAGTCTCCCACTTGGATGAGTCTGATAACTATTATCGCAAGTACGACTCCACAACCCAACTAACAATCGTAGCTCTTAAAAGTCGTTGTCGAACTCTGACCTAGTCAATGACGCGTCCATTATATAAGGGATCATATATTCCTCCATTCTAGATATCATATGGACTGAGACATGGATTATAATCATTCTCTCTGTCCATCTGTTGTTTCCTGATTTCCGATTTATGACAACCGACTAATTAAAGATATCAAATCAGTCTAGGCTTGGCCAAAGCACTTAGGTTTTTTCATCACTAAATCATCGAGGGGCCTACATATATCGCTTTTATCCACATGGGGTAAAGGAACGGATAAACTTCAACCCAAATACTTGCCTGTACTTACTCATAAAATTACACACAACAATATGTTTTATAACACCAAATTACTGGCGCATTTATATATGTCAATGTGCAACCGACTCGCAACTACAACTTACATGTCTCCGTTTCAAGAATATAAGATATTATCGTCTCACAATTACTCGTGATAAAATCCATGAAGTGATTCAGATGAGTGTGGGTTGAATCCAATACTCGAATCTTATTCCAGGAGTACTCATTAACACTGTAGCTATGTCTAAAACACCTAGACAAACTACAGACCCATTCATGATAGTCTTGCCTCAATACCTACTTCCAAAGTATGATCGAATGTGGATGGTTTGAATAACCCCTTATATTTAATTAGTCTCTTTTGATCACAAAATTAGTTCCAAATTAAGTCTTGATGAATACTAATTAAATAATATGATTTCATATTAATATATTAGAACTTATAATACATTAATAAATCATGAATATCCTCTTCTTAAAAGTCCATCCTTACAAATTGTTCTGGTGCCATGTAACCCAAATGGACTATGCTACTCTTGGGTCAAGTACATACTAATTATAGTTATGGGGTTAGACACCTAATCCAATAGTCTCCCACTTGGATGAGTCTGATAACTATTATCGCAAGTACGACTCCACAACCCAACTAACAATCGTAGCTCTTAAAAGTCGTTGTCGAACTCTGACCTAGTCAATGACGCGTCCATTATATAAGGGATCATATATTCCTCCATTCTAGATATCATATGGACTGAGACATGGATTATAATCATTCTCTCTGTCCATCTGTTGTTTCCTGATTTCCGATTTATGACAACCGACTAATTAAAGATATCAAATCAGTCTAGGCTTGGCCAAAGCACTTAGGTTTTTTCATCACTAAATCATCGAGGGGCCTACATATATCGCTTTTATCCACATGGGGTAAAGGAACGGATAAACTTCAACCCAAATACTTGCCTGTACTTACTCATAAAATTACACACAACAATATGTTTTATAACACCAAATTACTGGCGCATTTATATATGTCAATGTGCAACCGACTCGCAACTACAACTTACATGTCTCCGTTTCAAGAATATAAGATATTATCGTCTCACAATTACTCGTGATAAAATCCATGAAGTGATTCAGATGAGTGTGGGTTGAATCCAATACTCGAATCTTATTCCAGGAGTACTCATTAACACTGTAGCTATGTCTAAAACACCTAGACAAACTACAGACCCATTCATGATAGTCTTGCCTCAATACCTACTTCCAAAGTATGATCGAATGTGGATGGTTTGAATAACCCCTTATATTTAATTAGTCTCTTTTGATCACAAAATTAGTTCCAAATTAAGTCTTGATGAATACTAATTAAATAATATGATTTCATATTAATATATTAGAACTTATAATACATTAATAAATCATGAATATCCTCTTCTTAAAAGTCCATCCTTACAAATTGTTCTGGTGCCATGTAACCCAAATGGACTATGCTACTCTTGGGTCAAGTACATACTAATTATAGTTATGGGGTTAGACACCTAATCCAATAGTCTCCCACTTGGATGAGTCTGATAACTATTATCGCAAGTACGACTCCACAACCCAACTAACAATCGTAGCTCTTAAAAGTCGTTGTCGAACTCTGACCTAGTCAATGACGCGTCCATTATATAAGGGATCATATATTCCTCCATTCTAGATATCATATGGACTGAGACATGGATTATAATCATTCTCTCTGTCCATCTGTTGTTTCCTGATTTCCGATTTATGACAACCGACTAATTAAAGATATCAAATCAGTCTAGGCTTGGCCAAAGCACTTAGGTTTTTTCATCACTAAATCATCGAGGGGCCTACATATATCGCTTTTATCCACATGGGGTAAAGGAACGGATAAACTTCAACCCAAATACTTGCCTGTACTTACTCATAAAATTACACACAACAATATGTTTTATAACACCAAATTACTGGCGCATTTATATATGTCAATGTGCAACCGACTCGCAACTACAACTTACATGTCTCCGTTTCAAGAATATAAGATATTATCGTCTCACAATTACTCGTGATAAAATCCATGAAGTGATTCAGATGAGTGTGGGTTGAATCCAATACTCGAATCTTATTCCAGGAGTACTCATTAACACTGTAGCTATTTCTAAAACACCTAGACAAACTACAGACCCATTCATGATAGTCTTGCCTCAATACCTACTTCCAAAGTATGATCGAATGTGGATGGTTTGAATAACCTAGTTATTCGGGAAGTCAAAACATGCAAAGTGAAACAAAAAATAATACTAATCCTATATAGCCCCAAAACTTTTGAGTGCCATACTGATTACTCATTATTTTTTGTATAATGTTTCGTATAATCAACTTAATACTTGAAATTAAACAATAGTTGTCCCATGCTCCAAGCATGCACACTATGTCTATCTATGATCCTTACTTTGTGAAATAGATCAATTGACAACATTTCAATGATGCTCATTTCATAATTCCAAATCCTTACTGTAAATGTAAGAATATCACATTCTTGCCATTTTACTATAATCTATTAGATTCTAAACTTATATGCAATGATCCTCTTGTAATGACTATGCACAAAAGTCATAGAGACTTGGCAACAAACATTACAAAGTATTCCAATGGAGAGCAATTCCATGGAAATGATGTCTCAAATTCAAATTAAATTCCTTTGAACATCCTTCTTGCATTAAGTTTTCTAATCTTACACAAATTTAGAGAATAACTTCCACTTATGGAAACATTTCCATATTTCCATTTTGACTATCACTTCTGAACAAGAGTTGCCTCTTTTCAGAATATGTCAATATGGTCCCTCCAAAATTTAAAATATACTTCCAACTGTCCATGAGCAACCAATCATTGGTAAACCTCAGATAGTTCTCAATAATTGCTTAATCATTTTAGTCATATTTAGTTCTGTCCTTTTTCCCTCTTAATGTCCTAGGCATTTGAAAATTTTAGAATGGATAAATATTATAGCACATGTAATCGATCCTATACCTGAAGCATATTGGACACGATTCATAAAGACATGATACTTGACCAGTCTTTTGCTACAATATTTCTATTTGCCATGTTCTCATAATTCAAATTTATGAAGAGGGATGTCATAATCATAATCAAATTTTTTTGAGAACGCAATAAGCATTTCCATATATAGAATTTCCTTATGTTGAACCATTCCAACATAAAATTCATATATATTTGACTAAATTTTATTAAAAACTGAATCTAAGCTTTTAGATTTTGTAATGAAGTATATTTTCCTCTCCCTTAATTATAGCAAAACAACTTTTCAAACCCTGCAACTTTGCGATTTGAAACCTTTTGTTTTTCTATAATTAACATGGCTAACTTGCAACACTTACCATCATAATTATGCTCCCACTAGCATAATAATTATTATCTTACTTGTATAACACTTATGCTCCCACTAGCTTTGACATGTATTCATAAATCAGTTGGACTTCTAGAAATCAATACTTATTAACTTTCTTACCAATGTTCAGATTTCTGATATATGATGATTCGATAAGACTTTATCTAGGCTTTTCAAACTGATACACATTTCCTTAGATAGACCACATGTGTGTCTTAGCAATTTTAGAGCTTACAATGATAAGTCTCAAATGTTTAGACCTTTGGCATCTCTCACAATTCATAATTGATATCTTCTTAAAATCTACTTAGTGAAAGCGTTTCCTCACAATCATTTTCATGAATTGGACAGAAACCTTATGACACTTAGATTTTATGGTGTATGTGTTCCTATCCATGTGAATTTGTCATATCTATAATCACAAGACCAGGTTAGTGACAAATCCAAACTCATATGGACCGAACTTCTTTAATCTTAATTTCTTGCCACCTGGCAACACAAGGGCCTATCATTGCTTCCAGGGTTTTTATGCAAACAACTAAGAACTCATAGAACTCACATGCATAGTCAACTTTTACTGAAATGGACACAGAAATAAGAATATGTCAACACGATAGGTTACAAACCTCAAGTTGTGTGCTAGTGTTTAACAATAGGTTTACTGTTGATTAGTTCTTGAAACTTTCAAGATCTTTAAGACTCCCACTGACCTCGTGACATATAAGACTCTCTTTGTCAAGAAACATTCTTGACAAACAAATATTCAAGAGTTAGTTGGGTTTCTTATCAAGACAAACACTTCACACAATTGGCCTTAGTTGGTCTTTATCCTTACGAAGACATCACAACTTACAAATTTCAAATGTACAAGAGTAAGAACCATTTTACTCTACATTTGACAAGTGTTATAAACCTTTCATAAGACTATGTCACTCAAGTTACAATCTTGGAGTCTGACTCTGAATGAAGTATGATTCACCTTTTGATTTAACCATGTCAACAATTCATGATTCCTATTCTTAGCCATACACTAAGGTGTCCTTATAGGATCAATTGTGATATGGTTTTCCATAATCATTAAGATGATCATAAAACAAGATACTAAAGTACTCTCCTATCTTTTCAGATTGGAGAAACTTTTATCTTTCTGCCTAATTTGATTCTTCTCATTCGTTTTGGCATACATTGAAATCTTATCAACGATTCAGAATTATACTTAATCTTGTAAGTATAACCATATTTACTAAACTTTAGTAAATCATGACGAATAGTCTTATCGTTCTTTGTGGTGGACCTGACCAGCGCACACCTAATGTACCCGATCCCCTAGTCCTTCACTTGACTTACATATTCATGTGAACAAGGAATTAGTCTTAATTTCCCAAAGATGATGTGTCTCATTCATCGCACAATACAAGTTGCATGATTTCAAGTTTCTATCCAACTAAAACTTGGGTGATGAGAATCTTTCCTTATTTGGCAAATTCTCGACACTACCACAAATGAAAGAATCAAATCCATATTGCTAACATAGAAACATAGAAACATCTGTTTTCACAAATTCAATTGCAATGAGATATAATAAAATGAAAAAAAAATATTTATTTGTAAAATGTGGAAAAACTTTTCCTTACAAGGCAATTACAAATGAAAACTATGTTACTACATATTTCAAAGCAATTTATCGGAACTCTTTAAGCAGCAGCTCAAAAATCCAATCATCAAACCATGCGATTAAAATCCATCTTCGCGACCAGATTCAACATACTCTTCCTTTAAGCTTCCATTCTCTGCTTCGATCCTTCAAAACATAAAAATGTAATTACATTACATCATGTATTAATGATCTACAAATAGGAACTTAATATAGTTAGATAGTTGACTTACCTGAAGCAGAGTCAAAATTTTTTGACTCTACCATCCTTATGATCATTCAATTAGATACATCAGCTCGCAACCAATTCCTGTTCTCTTGGCAACAGAAACATATGGACTCTTTGGGAATGGTACACGAGACTATCTCAGACTTAGCCTTTCTCTTTACCATTTGGTCAACTGACTTGACCATGGCCGATCCCTTTCCATTGGGAAGAGAAAGCTTTTCTAGACTTTCAATGTTACCATTGTCAATGTCCATGGAAGTTTGGGGAGTAGATCTTCCAATCAAATTTTCTTTACCAGTGCACCAAATCATTGTTGATTCAACATCAACAAGAAAATATATTAGATCAATAAGGTTCATGTCGTGATCTCCCATATAGTAGTCCTTAAAGAACCCGCTATATGACTTAGGAAGTGATTGAAGAACCCAGTCAACAGCCAACTTTCTCGACACTTCGACACCCAACTCTTCCAACTTGTCAATATGTAACTTCATCTCCAAGGCATGAGCACATACAGACTTTCCTTCCTGCCAATAGGGCTTCGAGTGACCTTGAACTTTTGGGTTAGGTAGAACTATTGTAGGAGGTGGACGGAGTGAAGTTCCTTTATAGCATGAAGAAGGGATTAATCTTTCACCTTGATCGCCTTGTGGAAAATCATCTTTATAAAGAAAGCTTTTTCCAAAAGATTCGGGAAGACCATAGTTGTCTGAACTAGACATCTATAATGGGAGAAATTCAAGTTAAGTTGATTTTAGTCCTTAATATAACACCCAACATGAAATATTAAGGCTAAGACCCATAACAATATTTTACAATTCGGAAGAGGGATGTCGTAATCCAATTGCAAAATATTTGAAGGTAGGTAAATGACGATTTACCAATTTCCACCATCAAAGCGAAATTTATTATTAAGTTTTAAATGGATTGAAATTCCTAGATACTTTGAGATTCATTAAATTTTTCAATGGCATGTTTAAATCTCGATTATGCCCTTCAAGTTTGTGATTGGGATACCGAGGATCACAAACAAGGTGTGAATAACCATGCAAATTAGCTTGGTCCACTTAATGTTACAACCACCTAATCAATGTGTCGGTTTACCACCCATGCTTCATTGATCTATGATTAACATCAAGCTATCCTTTGCCACGCACTATCAGTCCTAGATTAGTGTGCCGGTTAACCACACATGCTCCAGTAACGACTTAACAAGGTGCAAAGTGCAATTTCATAGGTTAGCATCAAATTCACATTTTTTCTAAAGTAACTAAGATTTAGAATTTTAATAAAGTTTAGTTACTTTATAATTATGGTTATACTTATAAAGATAATTAACGTCACATCCTACCTGTACGGCTAACGACCATCCACCAGTCAAGGAAGCGGTGGGTGAGAGTGGACATCCATTAAACTACCATTTTATAGGCGGTAACCTTATACCCCCTTATAGACCGGCTTCGTTAATGAGGCCTACTAACACCCATTAAACTACCATTTTATACGCAGTAACCTTATACCCCCCCCCCCCTTATAGACCGGCTTCGTGAATGAGGCCTACTAACGGTAACACTGACTTGTCTTATACAAATATATAATTTTTAAACTTATAATAATATAAAGTATAAGGGTAGAATTTTAAATTTTAAAACTCTAGGAATTGGAACTAAAGTATTCAAAAGTGAGACTTTACAAATTCCAAAACTTGAGGGAAAGTTTTGAAACTTGTCAAAACTTTTCATTTCTCTAACTTATGAGTTTAATGAGGTTTTTATGGAAAAAAATTTCAAGCTTCATAACTTGATGAAAAGTTATGGAAGACCTTAAAACCATTTAAGATGACTTTTAAAATGAGACTCTTGAAATTCCATAACTTGAGGACAAGTTATGGAGTTCATAAAAAAACATTTATGAAAAACTTTTCATTTTCCATAACTTGAGGACAAGTTATGGAATTCATAAAAGGCATTTAGATCAAATATTTCAATTAACACAATAATCAAATAATTTTTCTATGATCTAGATTAAACTCATAAGTCAAGATAATTCACATCAACTATTTATAAGAAATTAGTCTATCATATAAACTAATACAAATCTTGAAACTATGACAATTATCTTTTATTTGGACAAGCATGATCATTACCTAATGAAAAAACACATTTCATGGTTCAAAATCCGATTTCTGGCCAAAAGTCGAAAATTTGCCCACTGGAGCACCAACTTGGCGAGTACATGAACTGGACTCATCAAGTAGGCCATTTTATGAGGGGAATCAGCGAGTCACCCAGTGGAATCAGCGAGTTCACTGGGCAGAAGGCAGAAAATTCGATTTTTTCACTTTGAAAACCAATAAAACATCAAGTATAATAGAAAACAATTCTAAGCTCTGATACCACTGATGGGTTTTGGTATACTACAACATCCTATGGTGCACATACAACCCTAAATGCTTTGGATCTATGTTTTCTCTAATTATACATGAAATAGTGTTTCCAAAGCATTAAGCCTACAACTATCATATAAAATGATATAAACAACATAAAATTGAGTTATGGAGTTACCTCTTGGTTGTGGCTTGTAGAACTTGTTGAGTTTGGCCTTCAAGAACTTATTGCCCCAAGTGTTACACCTCAAATGGAATCACACAACACCACCAACAATGGAGGACTTGAGAGAGAGAATACTTGCACTCAAAAAATCGGCTATAGCTCTTCCAAGAACACTAGGGTGCCAATTTTAGGAGC
Source organism: Lactuca serriola (assembly GCF_051521515.1). Taxonomy (NCBI): domain Eukaryota; kingdom Viridiplantae; phylum Streptophyta; class Magnoliopsida; order Asterales; family Asteraceae; genus Lactuca; species Lactuca serriola. Next base: position 106,156,913 of record NC_136415.1, read on the forward strand.
TAATGGGTTTCTTATATAGTGTGGCAAAACTAGGGCTACACCAAGTAAACCCTAATGTGCATGACCTTCCATATTCCTTAGGCTCCATGGGTTTAAACCTCCATGGATCATCCATGGGTTATCACATAGGTTTAGCCCAACCTAAGGAATCATGGATCATTGGCCCACTCCATAAGAATGAATGATTTTACCAAATCAACCCCTTATATTGAATTAGTCTCTTTTGATCACAAAATTAATTCCAAATTAATTCTTGATCAACACTAATTAAATAATATGATTTCATATTAATATATTAGAACTTATAATATATTAATAAATCATGAATATCCACTTCTCAAAAGTCCATCCTTTCAAATTGTTTTGGTGCCATGCAACCCAAATGGACCATGTTACTCTTGGTCAAGTACATACCAAATATAGTTATGGGCTTAGACACCTAATTCAACACCTCCTCCATTAGTTCCTCATGATCCTCCTCAGGATCCTATTCGATGCATCCCCATTTCCCTGGTTAGGGAAGTAGGGGTCTCCAGGTATGTGAAATCCTGCCATGATGTATGTGCGAGAATAGAGATGTGTGAAATATATGGAAGGGTTATAGCATTCTAAAATACTCCTGTAGTATTTTAATTTCTTTATGTTCGATTTCAGGGTTTTAGGGTTGGTAAGTTTTAGATTCGTTACCCACCACAACCATTCCTATTACATACACGTTTAGTTATCGTGTTATGTAAAATTTAAAAGTGAATAATATTATGAAATATTATGTAATTTTGAGTGTTGAATTCTAACAGATAGTTTTTACTAGAATTGTAGTAAAATTATGTTTAGAATAACCCAGAAAAAATTGGAAGTCTTATGAGATTCCAATCTAATGTAAAATATTGAAATTTAACAAAAATATAAAATTTGAAATAAGAAAAATTTTATTATTGAAAGTTGTAAAGAATCTTGTTAGAAACATTTATGAGGTACACCCCGCGTAGAGGCTTACGCCCAACGTACTAGATCCGAAAAACATGTATCATACACTCTTGACACGTCCGAGGCCTGGGTTCTGATCAGATGACTCGCATGTACGCCCCGCGTACGAGGGTTACGCCCCATGTACTGAGCCGCCTCGCAGTACGCCCAGCGTACCGAGGACTTACACCGAACATAGTCAGTAGCTTCGCTGCCTAATAAATAGAAACCGAGGTTGCCATATTTTTGTTTAGAAAATTTCATTTTCTTTCACTCTAAAACCCCTTTTAGCCAACTTTTAAACACCCCCCCCCCCCCCGAAGTCAGTCCCGGCGCTCCGGAGTTCTTGAGAAAATTATATTTTCAAGTCCAAACTCTGCCCTAGTAAGGCCGGTTTTCAACTAAAATCCCCGGTTTCGTCACAGAAAGTCATATTTAGAGCCGAAGTGCTGCCCAAATTATTATTTATTCCTTCGGTTATTTCACCGTGAGTTCAATATAGGGACAATTGTATGTTATGTGTTATATGTTCAATGTGCTTTTCCATGTTATTATGATAATGAGCTGTTCCTTTGACCACGAAGTGTATGACATATGCATCACTTGGGTACTGGTGTGACATCCCCATTTTTTACGGCCAGAAAAGACCAATTTCATTTATGCTTTTTAATAAAAATCAGAGTAACTTCTTAAGAAAAGTATTGCAGAATTTGTTCCCCAAAAAAATATATGATATAAATTTATCAAAACATTTCTTAAAGAAATGTATTTTCATTACATTACAAAAACTCGGGATGTCAATCATCGATACAGACCATAAGCATAAACCAAAAAGAAATAAACATCTTAGGCCACAAAACATAATTTGGCTTCAAATCCATAATCTCTCGTCAAGTCATCCAACTATGCTTTTGCCACTACCTGTAATACAAGAAACTGAGTGGGTCGGGCTAGGGAGCCTGGTGAGCATATAAGGTTTTCAACCCACAATAAATAAGTTTATTATTTTCAATAATCATTTACCCGATTACCCGTTCCCATTATCCTCACCTTACGTCCCTAAAGCATCTATCATAAGGGACCTATCCTAAGGAAGTTCATCAGGATGGACACTACTGCTGAGGGGATTGCTCAGCCATAAGTGTCCGTAGGGCAACCATGGGGGTGATGGAGTACACCGGTTAACACTTCGTTCACAAGCACCTACATGTTGCGAGCCTACTAGCGTTCCACTAGACTTCCTAGAAAAGTTCGTGGTCATCATCCATACTCCGCTGGATGACTAGAACAACGTCAACATTGAGGCCTCTCATCATTTTATTTCACCACACACCAACTATTTTATCTAACTTCTTCGTTATAACTCGGATTTCGGCGTTCTCTATATTTTTGGAATCCTTGTCACGACCACTACCACTTCATGTATCAATATCGGGTTTATTCAAAACTTAAATTTTGACGCTTATTTTTATCCTTTATTAATTATAACTCTATAAGTAAGGAATAAGCATATAAATTCACATAATTCACATAATACTCAAATAATTCATCTTTATTACTTCAAAATGGGTTACAAAGGTTGACCTAGACTATTACATTATCGCATAATGCTTAGCCTCGAAACACAAGTGTTACAATTCTCTCCCCCTTAGGATGATTCCGTCTCGGAATCATGCATCAACAAAAAGATGTGGATACCGACTCATCATGTCACTCTCTGTTTCCCATGTGAGATTTGGCCCATTCGAATGTTTCCATCGCACAAGCACTAAGTTGACCATCTTGCGTTGCAACTTCTTCGTCTTTCGGTCTACAATCGCCTCGGGCTCTTTGATTAGCCTCTTATTCTCATCTATCTTTAACTATGAAATTGGAATTATGTCAGGAACTTCTCCCATGAACTTCCTCAAATAACACACATGGAATGTGTTATGTATACCATCTAGTTCTTTGGATAATTCGAGCTTGTAAGCTTGGTTCCCAATCCTTTGAAGAACTTTGAACGATCCAATAAAACCATGGACTCAACTTTCCTCGTTTCCCAAATCTTATAAGTCCCTTTCATGGTGAGACTTTGAACCAAACAGAATCCCCAACTTCGAATGTCACCGGTCGCCTCTTCTTGTCAGCATAGCTCTTTTGACGATCCTAAGCTGCTAACATCCTTTCCCTGATCACTTTCAGCTTTTCAGCAATCTGATGGACTATCTCGTGGCCCATAAACTGATTTTCTCCGGCTTCAAGCCAACAAGACGGCGTACGACACCTTTTTCCATATAAGGCTTGATAAGGCGCCATCTTGATGCTCGAATGGTAACTATTGTTGTAGGAAAAATCTACCAGAGGCAAATGTTCATCCCAATTACCTTGAAATTCCAGGTTACATTCTCTTAGCATATCCTCCAATGTTTGGATTATTCTTTCGCTCTAACCATCAGTCTGCAGATGGTAAGTTGTACTTAAACACAATTTCATACCCAATTCCTCTTGTAGACATCTCCAAAACCTTGACGTGAAACGAATATCATGGTCTAATACTATCATTAAAGGAACACCGTGAAGTCTTACTACTTTCTTCACGTAAACCTTAGCAAGCTTATCCATAGACCATATTTCATTGGTTTTCCAAGATTGATCTACGCTCCGGTTATCATCAGATGCGGGTCAGAGGTGAGGATTTTCAGAAGATAGCTTTTAGGACCCGTTATGGTCATTATGAGTTTGTGGTGATGCCGTTTGGGGTCACCAACACTCCAGCGGCATTCATGGATCTCATGAACCACGTATGCAGGTCAATGCTGGATCAGTCTGTGAGAGTGTTCATTGACGATATCTTGGTTTATTCCAAGACTCAGGAGCAACATGAGGAGCACCTGAGGGAGGTGCTAGAGACTTTGAGGAGGTAGATAATTTTCACAAAGTTCTCCAAGTGTGTGTTCTGGTTGCGCGAGGTGCAGTTCCTTGGACACCTCGTCAACCAGAAGGGGATATTGGTGGATCCGGCAAAGATAGAGGCCTTGATGTAGTGGGAGGTCCCAAGGTCTCCATATAAGATTCAGAGCTTCCTAGGTTTCGCAGGGTACTACAGGAGATTCATCCATGACTTCTCCAAGATAGCAGTCCCATTTACCCGAATGACTAGGAAGTCGGTGGTGTTTCGTTGGGGGCCTGAGCAGCAGACAGCATTTGAGACCCTTAGACAGCGATTGTGCAAGGCACCGATTCTTACCCTACAAGAAGGAGTGGATGACTTTGTGGTCTATTGTGATTCTTCGGTGACAGCGATGGGAGCATTGCTGATACAGCGAGGGCATGTAATAGCATATGCCTCTAGACAGTTGAAGCCTCACGAGGCTAACTATCCGACGCACGATTTAGAGCTGGGGGCAGCGGTGTTTGCCCTCAAGATTTGGAGACATTACCTCTACAGGGTCCGCTGTACCATTTACACGGATCACAAGAGTCTGAGGTACCTCATGGACCAGCCGAATTTGAACATGAGGCAGCATCGATGGTTAAATGTGGTAAAGGACTACGATTGTGAGATCCTTTATCATCCGGGCAAGGCCAACGTTGTGGCCGACGTCCTGAGCCGCAAGGCGATGGCGGCACTGATTAGAGATATATGTCTGAGAATAACGATGATTACTACATTATTGGAGTATATTAGAGAGGCACAGGTCGAGGGCTTGAAGGAGGAGAGGCAGAAGTGTGAGAGGATTGTGGGCCAAGTAGCTTCTTTCGATTATGACAGACGAGGATTGTTGACCCTTCATGGGAGAGTTTGGGTGCCGTAATGGGGAGGAGTACGGCAAGTGTTGATGGATGAGGCCCACAAGTCCTGGTTCTCCATCCATACAGGGGCGATGAAGATGTATAGAGATCTTCGACCCGATTATTGGTGGCCCTGCATGAAATGGGACGTAGCCTGGTACGTAGAGAGATGCCTGACCTGCAGGAAGGTCAAGGCAAAACACCAGATATCCCACGGCAAGATGCAGCCGTTAGACATTCCTGTGTGGAAATGGGAGGATGTCACTATGGATTTCATCACTAAGCTTCCCAAGACCGCACATGGAGTTGACTCAATTTGGCTCATAGTGGACCGGCTGACCAAGAGCGCGCATTTCATACAGATTTAGGAGAGCATATCATCCGAGAAGCTAGCCGATATTTATGTGCATGAGGTAGTGGCACGGCATGGGGTGCCTGTATTAGTAGTATCAGACCGAGACGTTCGTTTTACTTCCAGGTTTTGGAAGCGGTTTCATGACGAGATGGGGACTCGTCTTCATTATAGCACCGCTTTCCACCCCCATACGGACGGGCAGAGCAAGAGGATTATTAAGACTCTCGAGGACATGCTTTGGGCATGTGTCCTAGATTTTGGTGGTAGTTGGGATACGTATCTTCCTTTAGCAGAATTTTCGTATAACAATAGTTAGAACGCTAGTATTGATCGCCCTCCTTTCGAGATGCTCTACGGGAGAAAGTATAGGACCCCGATTTGTTGGGGCGAGGTCGGTCAGCGAGTCATCGGGAGTACCGAGGTGGTGCTCAAGATCACATAATTGATCCAGCAGGTCCATAGCAGATTGCAAACTGCGCAGAGTCGACAGAAGAGTTACGCCGACAGGAGGCATTCGGGCTTGGAGTTTCAGGTGGGCGATATGCTCCTCCTGAAGGTATCACCCTGGAAGGGTGTTATCAGGTTCCGGAAAAGGGGCAAGTTGGGCCCCATGTTCATTGGTCCTTTTAGGGTTTTGGCCCGGGTGGGTCGAGTTGCTTATCGGCTGGACCTTCCAGCAGAGCTTAGCCAAATCCACAACATTTTCCATGTTTCTCAGTTGAGGAAGTTTTTGATGGACGAGTCAGCCGTTGTACCCTTAGAGGATATTCAGGTTGATAGCAGCTTGAATTATATCGAGAGACCAATTGTGATCTTAGATCAAAGATGAAGACCTTGAGGAACAAGGTGGTTCAGTTAGTGAAGGTGCAGTGACAGCACCGAAAAGGTTCAAAGTGGACGTGGGAGACCAAGGAGGAGATGAGGGAGCATTATCCTGAGTTATTATCGGATTCAGCGGTAGCAGACTTCGAGGACGAAGTCTAAGACAAGTGGGGGAGAGTTGTAACGCCCCATTTCTGGTATGTAAATTTAATTAATGTATCTTCATTTCTTAAGGGGTACTCAACGAGTCTGTAGCCCGAATCGTCGAGTAGAAGCAGGATGATCACGCAATTTAAGCTGGCTACTCGGCGAGTCCATATGTTGGGACTCGGCGAGTCTGCTTGTCTGGATTAAACTCTAAATCCCAGTGTTTGTACCCTATTTAAACGTCATATAGCCTCCCACCCCAGGCTCCAGCACCTTTAGAGCATTTCCCCTGTAAAACCCAAGCCCCCGTTGTTGAGCATGAGTGTGTTTGTGCTAGTTTGGAAGCTTTGGAAGAGAAGGAAGGAAAGAAGGTCCATAGAAGAGAAAGGAGATCCAAGAGTTAGTTTCCATCTGTTTCTCATTTAGGTAATAAAGTTATTACCTTGTGTATTCCTACATTAAACCCTCTTTTATGCTTGTTATGTCTTTTTGGAGCCTTATATGATTCAAAACTCGAGGTATGGACTCACCTTTGGATGGAAACCTTAGATATGGACGTTATTGAACTCCAGGAGCTCAATATAGCCACCTTTATGCAAGCATGGCATGGTTCCAAACCCTAAGTGCTTTGTATTCGATGATTTTGGTATTTTAGCCTCATACACTTGTGCATGCACGTAAAGTTGGAAACTTTACGTGTAAAACCAGTCCTAGAAGCTCAGATCTATGATTTGGAAGCACTAAAATCGATAAGAATTGAATCTATAGTAATAGCATGCTTGGGACTCGGCGATTCATTCTTCAGACGCGGCGAGTTGTTCTTCAGACTCGACGAGATGTGCATACGACTCGGCGAGCCACAGACTGGACGTGTTCATATGATGAAGGAGAACTCGACGAGTTGTTCATACAACTTGGTGAGTCGGATGAAGTTAGACTCGATGTTGGTATCGAAGAAGAACTCGTCAAGTCTTTGCCATACTCGACGAGTAGAAGCGGGTAGAGGATTAGAATGGATGATAAGGACTCAACGAGTTGGAGGCCCAACTCGACAAGTCCGGTTAACTGGAAGTTGACTTTGACCAGGAAGTTGACTTGACCAGGGGTAAATAGTCATTTTACCCTGAGATTAGTTATTAATATTTGATTTAATGTTTATGGTATTTGTAGCCAGGGAGTTCCGGAGCAGCAGTCAGACAGTTTCAGATTTAGCATCACAGCAGCCAGCGTTACGAGGTGGTTTCCTTCTAGTAGGAGTGGGTCTACGGCCACAATGCCGACCCGTCTAGTTAGCAGTAGTTCCGGACTTCGGTCCGATGCAGTAGTTCAGTGTGCTTCATGTCTTTGTGATTCAAGCCTGTCTTTGTGTTATGTGTTCCGGACTTGGGTCCGATGCAGTATGCAGTATATGTGTTTATGCTAGTAATTATAATTATGCTATGCTATGTTCAGTCAGTTTATGGACTTCGGTCCGATGCAGAGGGCGAGGCCCTGGTTAGTTCCATACTTCGGTCCGATGCAGTTTCCGGACTTTGGTCTGTTGCAGAAGGCAAGGCCCTGGTTAGCTCTAGACTTCAGTCCGATGCAGTTTCCAGACTTCGGTCTGACGCAGAGGGCAAGGCCCTAGTTAGTTCCGGACTCCGGTCCGATGCAGTTTCCGGACTTCAGTCCGATGCAGTGGGTAAGGCCCAATATGTGTTTATATGTTGTTGTATCGTATGTGGTAGTTTGGGGGAGCCCACTAAGCTTCGTGCTTACAAGTTCAGTTTTGGTTTTAGGTACTTCCGCTAGCAAAGGGAAGAGCTCGGGTTGATGGCATCGCACCAACACAACTTCAGTTTTATCCTGGGAGGTTTATTCAGATATTTTGTTATGATTGATACATTTTTGTTTTGGCACAGTTACATTGACTTTTTAGTACTCATTCCATGGTTTTATTATATATGACATTGGATGATGTGATTTTTAGTAATATTAAAACAAAAAAAATTTGGGTCGTATGTTGGGTCATTACAGAAAGACTTCCGGATAGTCACACACCCACTGGTATATTTTGCATCTCCTTCTTCTCTTTCTTAGCATTGATCACAAATGCCAAGTTTGATGTGCATCCTTTTGTCAAACATTGTCTGGCTTTCATTAGGGAAATTTTTCCAGAATTCACTCAACGTTTGTCCCCATAGACCACAAATGACTCCTTCCCAGGCGGGTTCACATTTACTATCTTCTTCTTGCACAATATCTCAGCATCATTGGCACCAAGCCAATCTATTCCCAGTACAATATCGAAACCATTTAGCTCAATAGGAAACAACTCCTCGTGGAATTCGTTTCTGTTCAGATCAATGACGATATTCCTAATGCAATCGCTAACAGGTATGAATTTGCCACTGGTAACTTCTACAACTAGAGCATCATCAAGTTTTCCAATAGGCAATACTAGTCTTCCACCAAATTTATGTGATATAAAGGATTAATTTGCTCCAGAATCAAACAATATATCGGCATGCATTCCATTTACAAGAAAGGTACCTGAAGCGACATTCGTTGCTTCCTTCGCGGCTTCCAGTGTCATCTGGAAAGCTCTGGCTTTTGGCTTTGGTGGGACAATAGGAATTGTTGCCTCCTTCTTCTTCGGGAAGTCCCTCTAAATATTCCCTTCCTTGTTACAACCATAACAAACTTTCTTGTTGAACATACACTCGTTGGCATAGTGCCCAAGCTTCCGACATTTAATACAAGTGACCTCCCCGTCGCATTTCCAGTGATGTTTCTTTTTTCACTTTTCGCACCATTTCGCTTCGCCTCCTACTCCTCTCGAACCAGACCTCGAGGATTTACTTTTCTTTTTGGATCTCGAAGATCCCTCAAACATCCTCTTCTCACCCACCTCAGTTCTTTTTAGACCCCTTTCCTTTAACTGGGTCTCAACATTCTTGGCTGCTCTAATGGCTGCCTTCGACGTGCTTGCCATTTTGACTGTTGGGCAAAAGTATGACGACAATCTGTTAGCAAATTTTTCTATCTTAGCGAGCTCATTCGGCAACAGGTATGGAAATAACTTCATATTCATGGTAAACACAGTAGCATAGTCATCAATGCTCATTTTCCCTTTCTTCAAGTTTTGGAACTCATTATTTAGATCGATCATATCTATCTCGGAGCAGTACTACATCTTTAATTGCTCCAGGAATGCTTCCCAAGACATCTTCAAAGCTTCTCCACATGGAATCGTATCCGCCAACAATTTCCACCAGCTCAAGACTCCGGTCTTCAGTTGTCGAACCGCAAAGACAGTTTTCTGCTTATCACTACAGTTGCAGCTTTCAAATACCATCTCCATATCGGATATCCAGTCCATGATCTCCACAGGCTTTGTGTTTCCGAAAAGACTTGGTGGTTTGGCAGCTAAGAAGTTCTTATACATACGTCCATCTCGGTAGATTTCTCTCTCCATGTCATTCCTTCTCACCACTGGGGGTTCCATTTGACTGACAGTGCGAATGTTATTCCCTTCTTCGGACTCTCCGTCATTCAGTTCTGGCTGTTCAACATGCATTGAAGGTTCATTTCTGTTATTCTGCAGCAGTTGTCTCATTTCTTCCCTCTGTTCAGACATCATAGCCCAAATCATGGCTTGAACTCCAGCCATTGTGACTGGCTCGGGTGTAGCTTCTATGATTGGCACTTGCTAAATCCCTTGGGAAAGTGTAGATCTGAGATGAGAAAGTGTAAACCTGAAGGAAAATTTTTCAGTTCTGAAAGAAAGAAGTATAGATCTTTCATCCAACAAACATCTCAGGTCGTGACCATCCCTTGTTCTGGGCAGTTTAGTGACAAAATCCATGGTGATGTCTTCCCATTTACCCATGGTTATAAGTAAAGGTTCTAAACTCCCATACGATTTTTGATGTTGTGCCTTAACTCTCGCACATGTGACACACTCGGCCACATACTTCGCAACATCGAACTTCATCGTCGGCCACCAGTAGTAGGGTTTCAGATCCCTATACATTTTTGTGTTGTCGGGATGAATTGAGTACATGGTCTTGTGAGCTTCTTCCATCAGAAGATCTCTTATTCCTCCCATCTTAGGTACCCAAATCCTATCTTGGAATACCCTTAATCCTTGATTGTTCATACCGAACACCAGCGTTTTGCCCAAGCGCTCTTCTTTTCGGTCATTTTTCTCTGAAGCTTCTTCTAGAGCTTTCTTAATACTTTCCACGATCGTTGAGAAAACTTAAATTCTTAACGCTCTTCGCCTTCTCCTTTCTAGGCTCACTTTTCGGCTCAAGGCATCAGCTACGCCATTTGCTTTACTAGGGTGGTAAAGTATCTCGCAATCGTAATCCTTAAGCAACTCTAGCCAGCGTCGTTTCCTCGTATTCAACTCTTTTTGATCAAAGAGATACTGAAGACTCTTATAATCAGTGAAAAGCTTCCACTTTGTGCCGTAAAGATAATGTCTCCATATCTTCAGTGCAAATACTACCCCTGCCAACTCCATATCATGAGTGAGGTAGTTCTTTTCGTGTTCTTTCAATTGTCTCGATACATATGCTATCACCTTATCCCTTTAGGTCAGAACACAACCTAACCCAATTCCAGATGCATCGCTATAAACTACGAAGTCTTCAACTCCATAGGGTAGAGCATGTCACACCCCGAAACCGATGGCGGAAACGTTCCGGGGCAGAGGACGTCATGTATATCGTAATCAATGTACATAGTAAGCATAGTAAACACAACCATTACATTACATAGAAATATTTACATTGTTTGAAAACAAAGTGTTACAAGAGTTATATATATATATATATATATATATATATATATCATATGATCAAAAACTAAGACGAGTCTTCTATACGCTCCGTCTTCTCCAAAAGATCGCGGTGTACCTGTCTAATGTGGACCTATGAATACAAGCAGTTTGAAAATAAGCATAAAGCTGGTGAGTTCATAAGCGGTTTATTTTTGAAAAAGAATAAGTTTCCTTTGGTTTTCTGAAAAAGTTGTTATCCAAGAAAATCTCATATTTTCTTATAAAAACAGTTTAGTTATCATTCGTTACACAATTCGATTACGAGTTGTTATGTTATCCCAGGAAAATCCCTTATTTTCCTAATTGTTTAGTTATCCATTCATTACACAATTTGATTTCGAGCCGTTATGTTATCCCAGGAAAATTCCTTATTTTCCTAATAGTTTATTTATCCATTCGTTACACAATTCGATTTCGATCCGTTATGTTATCCCAGGAAAATCCCTTATTTTCCTAATAGTTTAGTTATCCATTCGTTTCACAATTTACTAATATTTGCCATACTTGTAGTATTAGTTAGGTATTCTGATATCTTAGTTATCCTACACACGAATGTCAAATATCTACCATACTTAGCCGTATTTTCGAATATTTGGATACACTCAGAAACGTACATTAACTGTATATTCGATGTTCTGGTGACTTCCAAAAACGTACTTTAGACGTATTTCCGAAGCTCTGTCGACATCTAAAGGCGTATGTTTTTGAAACTCAGTCGATGTCTAGAGGCATACATTCGAATTATTTCCGAAACTCTGGTGACACTCAATGCGTACACTAACTGTATTTTCGAAGTCTTGGTGTCATCCAAAGGCGTACTTTCGTATTCATACTCGTTCTGTTCCTAACTGTACTTTTGTATTCGTTCTGTTCCTAACTGTACTTTCGTCATTCTGTTACTATCCGAGGGCGTATCTTGTTAGTATCAATCCTATTTTATGATTAGTATGAATCCTTTGCAAATTATAAAATGTAACATCGATTATAACACTTTATAAAGGAATTCTACATTTAGTCTGAAAGTTAACTCTGCAATTCGAACTATTGGTTAATACGATTTTCGATATTAAATGCGTACAAATTATGTAACATTTGAACTGAAAATAATAAGTTTAAGTACAAGATTTCCTTGTACTTTTGCTTGTATTCCCCCCTGAAAACATTTGAAAAACACGGAAAAAGAGTAGGGGTATGAACTCACCGGACGAGGAATGTGTCGGCTAGGATGCTAAGCGTCAGTTCGGGGCTTGAACGCGTGCGAGGTTCCTATGTAATATGAAAAGACACACATTTGTATCTAATTAGGCTTTGGACTACTAATCAAATATGAATATGCACTTCGAGACGCGAAAACACTTCATTACAAGTGTTTGGAGTGACCCGGGTGACATCTATGGTCATAAATGGCTTGGATATGGAGTTTACTCTTCAAGAGTAAACTCCCAAGAGAGTTTATGACCCTAATGACCCACTCCCCAAGAGTTTACGACCGTAAACTCATGGTGGGGTGTTCTAGGGTGCTAAATGGCCTTATAACAATTGAGGGGTGACGCTAGTTTTGGTTTTAAGGCATTGGAAGTGTTTAACCCAACATATGGACCATTATAAGGAGTTTACGGTAGCAAAATAAGAGTTTACAGCTGTAAGCTCCCCCACACATCTTCCTTTGATGTTTTGGTGGTCCTAGGTCATTCACAAGTGTTTCTAGCTAAATCTACAAGCCATGGAATGAATTTAAGGCACCAATTGACCCATTTATAGGAGTTTACGGCCCAGGAACCCATCCTTGGCGGGTTTACGGCCGTAAGCTCCTATAGGAGTGGTTTTCATTATGTTTAAGGCTCCTAATTCGTTTGTGGTTGCTTCTAGATATTAGTTCAAGGCTTAGGAGGTGTGTAAGTGGCATTTTAACACCTTAAAAGGAGTTCACTACCCATGAAAGGGTGTTTATGGCCCAAGCATGTTCTTGGGCAGTAAACTCATGTTTACTCCCTAAATGATGAGTTTAAGGGTTTCCAAGTCCAATCCAATAAGTCCTTAAGCCATATCTAAGCTATAAAGGTGGTTTGGAAGGGTTTTAAGGCTCAAAAACCCCATTTGCATGTGTTCACGGCCTAAGGCTGTTCTAGGGCCGTAAACACATGTTTATGGTCCTATTCCATGATTTGAACACGAAATTGAAGGCTAAAGATGTTATACTAGGAGCTAGGATAGTTACCTTGATGATTTGGAGCTTTAAATGAGTGATTTTGGATCAAGAACTTGGATTTGAGGAGAGAGGTTAGAGAGAGTGAAAAGGATTCATATGAGGCTTAATCAACTTTAAATATGGTTTGGATTTGAGATACGGTGGAATTCTACCTGATACCGACGTTAAACGGGGCTTTTGGTCGCACCCGATTAAGTTGTCGTAACCCGGCAGGGTCGAATCTAAAATTTCTCAAATTAAAAATTTGGGTCGTTTACATGAGTTTCTAGAGGGTTTAGACACCCATGAGATCATAATAAACATATTAATTTAGATAACTTAGCCTAAAAACGAAATCGGAATAATTCGCTAAAGACGGGTTTTACGGACGGAACGGGTTACGGCGATCGAACAACTTCGGGTTGTCACAGAGCAAGAATCGATGCTTCACACAACTTCTTCTTTAACTTCTCAAATGCTTCGTGGTGCTTCTCACTCCAGGTATATGTTGCTCCTTTATGGGTCAAAGCTGTCAATAGAGCAGCTATCGAAGAAAATCCTTGGATAAACCTTCGGTAATATCCGACTAATCCCAGAAAGCTTCGGATCTCCGTGGGACTTTTTGGTCGCTCCCACTTCATTACAGCTTCAATCTTGGCTGGGTCAACCATGATCCCTTCTTATTTAACCACATGACCCAAGAATTGGACTTCTCGAATCCAAAAATCACATTTGGAGAACTTTGCATACAACTTCTCCTTCTTCAAAACTTCTAGCACTTCTCGTAGATGCTTTCCATGCTCCTGCTCGCTTTTTGAGTAAACCAGAATGTCATCTATGAACACTATCACAGATTTATCGAGGAATGGTTTACAAACCCTGTTCATCAAATCCATGAATGTTGTTGGAGCATTGGTCATTCCAAACGACATAACCAAGAACTCATAGTGTCTGCATCTTGTTCTGAGCGCGGTCTTCTCAATATCTTGTTCTCACACCTTCAACTAATGATACCCTAACCTAAGATCGATCTTGGAGAAATAACTCGAACCTTTTAGCTGATCGAAAAGGTCATCAATCCTTGGAAATGGGTATTTGTTCATTACCGTTGCCTTGTTCAGCTCTTTTCAATCTATGCACATCCTCATGCTTCCATCTTTCTTCTTCACGAATAACACCGAAGCTCCCCAGGGTGATGAACTAGGTCTAATGAAACTGTTGTCCAACAACTACTGAAGTTGTGTCATAAGTTCCTTCATCTCCGTCGGTTCTAATCGATATGGTGCTTTTTCTATTGGTGTTGTTCCTGGTAACAAGTCTATTCGGAACTCCACTTGTCCATCAAGGGGCAATTCAGGAAGATATTCGGGAAAGACTTCCGGATAGTCACACACCACTAGTATATTTTGCATCTCCTTCTTCTCTTTCTTAGCATCAATCATAAATTCCAAGTATGATGTGCATCCTTTTGTCAAACATTTTTTGGCTTTCATTAGGGAAATGATTCCAGAATTCACTCAACGTTTGTCCCCATAGACCATAAATGACTCCTTCCCAGGCGGGTTCACTCGTACTATCTTCTTCTTGCACAGTATCTCAACATCATTGGCACCAAACCAATCCATTCCCAGTACGATATCGAAACCATTTAGCTGAATAGGCAACAACTCCTCGTGGAATTCATTTCCGTTCAGGTCGATGACGATATTCCTAATGCAATCGCTAACACGTATGAATTTGCCACAGGCAACTTCTACAACTAGAGCATCATCAAGTTTTTCAATAGGCAATACTAGTCTTCCACCAAATTTATGTGATATAAAGGAGTAATTTGATCCTGAATCAAACAATATATTCGCATGTAATCCATTTACAAGAAAGGTACCTGAAGCGACGTACAACCATAACAAACTTTCTTGTTGAATGTACACTTGTTGGCATGGTGCCCAGGCTTCCCACATTTAAAACAAGTGACCTCCCCGTCACATTTCCCATGATGTTTCTTTTTTCGCTTTTCGCACCATTTCTCTTCGCCTCCTACTCCTCGCGAACCATACTTCGAGGATTTACTTTTCTTGTTGGATCTCGAAGATCCCTCAAACTTCCTCTTCGTACCCACCTCAGTTCTTTCTAAACCCCTTTCCTTTAACTAGGTCTCAACATTCTTGGCTGCTCTAACGGTTGCCTTCAATGTGCTTGCCATTTTGACTGTTGGGCCAAAGTCTAAAAGCAATCCGTTAGCAAAATTTTCTATCTTAAAGAGCTCAGTCGGCACCAGGTATGGAAATAACTTCATATTATCGGTAAACGCAGTAGCATTGTCATCAATGCTCATTTTCCCTTTCTTCATGTTTTGGAACTTATTATTTAGATCGATCAGATCTATCTCAAAGCAGTACTGCATCTTCAACTACTCCAGGAATTCTTCCTAAGACATCTTCAAAGCTTCTCCTCGTGGCATCGTATCCGCCAACAATTTCCACCAACTCAAGACTCCGGTCTTCAGTTGTCGAACCGCAAAGACAGTTTTCTGCTTATCACTACAGTTGCAGCTTTCAAATACCATCTGCATATCGGAGATCCAGTCCATGATCTCCACAGGCTTTGGGTTTCCGAAAAGGCTTGGTGGTTTGGTACCCAAGAAGTTCCTAATAATAACTTCTTATACATACGTCCATCTCGGTCAATTTGCCTCTCCATGTTATTCCTTCTCACCACTGGGGGTTCCATTTGACTGACAGTGTGAATGTTATTCCCTTCTTCGGACCCTCCGTCATTCAGTTATGGTTGTTCAACATGCATTGAAGGTTCATTTCTGTTATTCTGCAGCAGTTGTCTCATTTCTTTCCTCTGTTCAGACATCATAGCCCAAATCATGGCTTGAACTCCAGCCTTTTGTGACTAGCTCGGGTGCAGCTTCTACGATTGGCACTTGCTAAATCCCTTGGGGTTGAGGCTGATGATTCCTGTTTCAATTTACGTTTCCAGCTCCACTTCGGGTTCTTGCCATCTCGATCTATACACCAAATTAGGTGAATTTAGATCTTTATTTAAGATAGACGTTTAAATTCCCCTTATCACTCTGAAACGTTACATGCTAGTTCTAATATCGTAATCGAACGCTTAGAATCCTAAACACATAAGGTTTCCGGATCCGGTCGGCAACAGACCATAGATCCAAACAATAGTAGCACATAAGGAAAGCATAAAGCATTTAGCACATAAAAGCATTTTAGGCATCTTTCCTAAAATAAACTAGTGCTCGTGTCTAAAATATGAAAGACACTCATCTCACGATCATCGCTTAGCATTCTAATTTTAAGTCTAGAAATCTTGCAAATTCCTAGTTCGCTTAAACTAATGCTCTGATACCAACTGTGACATCTCCATTTTTACGGCCAGAAAAGACCGATTTTGTTTATGCTTTTTAATAAAAATCAAAGTAACTTCTTAAGAAAAGTATTGCAGAATTTGTTCCCCAAACAAAATATGATATAAATTTATCAAAGCATTTCTTAAAGAAATGTATTTTCATTACATTGCAAAAATTCGGGATGTCAATCATCGATACAGACCATAAGCATAAACCAAAAATAAATAAAAATCTTAGGCCACAAAACATAATCTGGCCTCAAATCCATAATCTCTCGTCAAGTCATCCAACTATGCTTTTGCCACTACCTGTAATACAAGAAAGTGAGTGGGTCAGGCTGGGGAGCCTGGTGAGCATATAGGGTTTTCAACCCACAATAAATAAGTTTATTATTTTCAACAATCATTTACCCGATTACCCGTTCCCATTATCCTCACCTTACGTCCCTAAAGCATCTATCATAAGGGGCCTATCCTAAGGAATTTCATCGGGATGGACACTACTGCTGAGGGGATTCCTCAACCATAAGTGTCCGTAGGGAAACCATGGGGGGATGGAGTACACTGGTGAACACTTCGTTCACAAACACCTACATGTTATGAGCCTGCTAGCATTCCACTAGACTTCTTAGAAAAGTCTGTGGTCGTCATCCATACTCCGCTGGATGACTAGAACAACGTCAACATTGAAGCCTCTCATCATTTTATTTCACCACACACCAACTATTTTATCTACCCATGTTCTACCCAACATATTTGTAGATATAAAATACATACATGGTCCAGATCTGTAAAACAAAGCTTACATCTTTTATCTAGCATAACTTTCAAAGCATAAAATACATATACGGTCTAGATCTGAAGAAAATGTTCAGATCTGAAGGAAAGAAGTTCAGATCTTTCATCCAACATCGATCTCAAAGTATATAGTTTATATCTGAAGAAAAATTTTAGATCTGAGAAGAGAAAGTGTAGATATGAAGGAAAAAGTTTCAGATCTGAAAGAAAGAAGTATAGATCTTTCATCCAGCAAACATCTCAGGTAAACATATAACATATATACACATAGCACATAATTTATATAAAATACTTCATATCTATGTGTAAGATGAAAGTGACTATACACTCACTTGATACGGAGTGATTTGGACAGCACCTCGCTTCAAAAAATAACCTTCTTTGAAGAAACCGGGAAGTTTGCTTGAAAACCGGGCTCTGTGCGGGCAGAGTTTTAGACCGAAAAACTCTTTTTCTCGGAGACTCCAGGCTCTCTGCGGCTTTCTTCTAGTGTTAGGAGGTTTACCTATACTTAGGAGGGGGTTAGGGAGGTAGTGAGAGAAAATAGAGAGAGAAAGTAGTGAGAAACTGAGCAAAAATCTCGGCTTCCCTCGGTCCCCTTTTATAGGCGAGACCTTGGACGTACGCAGTACGTACCGAGGCTTCTACGTGGGGCGTATTCCTCGCTCCGTACACACGTGTCCGATTCTTGGTGGTGGTGCGTGGCTTATCTCAGACCGCAAAAAAAGTCAATACGCGGGGCGTAGGGTCCTCGTACGCAGGGCGTACTTGGTACGAGAGGCGTAGCCTCGCATCCAGCTTCGCAAATTTCACCTCCGACTTCTAAAATTAATATCTTTCGCATACGAGCTCTGTTTTTGACGTTATTTATATCCACGCATAGGTGGGAACGTATTCTAGAACTTTCGTTTAGACTCTGTCGGCTAATATTGAATTTATTTTAAAGGTTATATTCTTAACAGGCCGGGACAGGGTTGGTCCGTTAAAAATTCATAACTCCTTCATTTGTCGTCCGTCTTCGTCTTTCTTTTTATCGTTATACTACTATTAACGAGATATTCAATTCTCATTTAGGTTATGTTGGCTAAAAACCGTTCGATCTAATATTCGAACTTCGGGCTGTACACTACTAAGTCGAAACTTCGAAAAATCGCAACTTCCTTATATGAAGTCAGATTTGGGCGTTCTTTTTATGGTCACTCTCGGTTTAACATATTCTACGACTTTCTTTTAGATTACTAAGGCTAAAAAGTCCTCTATCGTAAATTCACTATTTACGTCACGCAGTGTCGTGCCAGTTCTGTCGTGAAACTTCGACAAGCCATAACTTCTTCGTTATAACTCAGATTTCGGCGTTCTCTATATGTTTAGAATCCTTGTCACAACCACTACCACTTCATGTATCGATATCGGGTTTATTCAAAACTTAAATTTTGACGCTTATTTTTATCCTTTGTTAATTTTAACTTTATAAATAAGTAATAAGCATGTAAATTCACATAATACTCAAATAATTCATCTTTATTATATCAAAATGGGTTACAATGGTTGACCTAGACTATTACATTATCCCATCAATGCTCAACCTCGAAACACGGGCATTACAACTGGTATGTAGCCTTTAGCCATGAAGTGTATGACATAAGCATCACTTCGGCATTTGCAGAATACAAAGACAAGGCTGAAAGCCTGTGTATTCTAGCAAAATGATATTCTGAAATTATATTTTATGCGCTACTTTCGAAGAAGTCTTATTGATGTATATCAAGTATTGAAATTGTTATGTCTCATTGATTACAAATATTTGAATCTGATTATTCGTTGATATGGAAAGCCTGTCATATGATACTCATTTTGCCTTTCTTGTTCCTTGTCCCTCTTTGCTTCTGTCATATATATATATATATATATATATATATATATATATATATATATATATATATATATATATATATATATATATGGCATAATGTTATATTGTAACTGTTATTCAACTCACTAAGTGTCACCTGCTTATCCCTCTCAATGTTTAAACTATTGCAGGTGATAAGCATCCAATATAGTTTTGTACTAGTAGAAGATGTAGAATAGATAATATTATAACTTTTGTATTGTGTTCCTGGGAATGTATGTAATATATATATATATATATATATATATATATATATATATATATATATATATATATATATATATATATATATAAATTTGTAAAAATATTAATAATCGGTTTGTATCCAGTCTATGTAAATACTCTATCAATGTAAAATATTGTTTTATGAATATGCATGTAGCATGTTTTGGAGTAACAATATTGTGAACTATGAAAGTTTGGGTCTTTCAGAAATACGAAAGTTTAGAAATTTCAGGTTCTTTCAATCATGGTATCAGAATAGTAGTTTAAGTGAACTAAATACCACAGATTGGTATTTAGACTTAAATCGTCGGAAGTTCAATATATGAATGGATTCATAAGGAGTATATGGATACTGACCATAGGAAAGAATTAAGTGGAGTATTGGATAATGATAAATCTTAATGTTTTAAAGTAGTAAGCTACTTCAAAATTTTAAGAGCATTAGTTTAAGCGAACTAGGAATTGTAAGAATTTCTAGGCTTAAACTTAAATTGCTAAGTAATGATGGTATGATGTATGCCTAGTATATTTTAGGTTAAATACCTAAATGGACACAAGCACTATAATATTAGAGGAGATATGCCTTATATTTTAATATGTGCTAAATGATAAATGAATATAGCATGCCTTAGGTTGCTTACTTATATTGCTATTAGTTGAGAAAGTTTAAGGTCTGTTGCCGACCTTGGTCTGGAAGAAGAAATTTTAAGTATTCCAGATTCTAAAATTTCCATGTTATAACTGATAAGAAACTTTTCGAAGTGACAAAGAGACTTACGATAGTTAACATCGATAATTTCATAGATAAACGATCGAGGGATATCGTAAAATAATGTTTATCAAATGATATCGTAAATAGTGTATTAATACCTATAGAGTGGTGTTGTACATTCAAACTATGTTTAGTAAAACAATAACACCGTTGAAAGAATGTTGTGTATTCGAAGTACATTTGGACAAGATGAATGTTTTGGCATAACCGATGAAGTTGTTCCACCGCTGACCAGATTGAAGAAGTGATTGTTTATAGAATCAGAAGACTTGAAGATGGTAATAAATACTTCAGCAGTATCGCAATTGATGTTGTGCAAGATTTAGAAGAATTAAATGAAGATCAAAGGAAAGGCTAATGAAGTTTTCAGACTCAGTAGGCCAAGACTTTTCCTAAACATTTTGATGTAGTATGTAGTTCAAGTAGTAACCCTATACAGGATGTTCATACTTAGTATTTAATAATACTGAGTGACGATTGACTTCTATCACATCCTTATGGAAGTTCCATTGTGTGTTAATATCTCTAATCAATACTCTCTTTATGTTCTCATCTCTTAAGAATGGGTAGAAGACCATTCTACCCCTCCATGACCTCTCTTGAATCAGTTTGACCGAAACCCTAAGGTCAACGGAAGTCAACTCCAGTCAACGGTCCAACTTTGACCACACTCGTCGAGTCCACTCAGGTGACTCGGCGAGTCCATGCGTGTCCTCTGAATCCTCCTAAGGCCTCACTCGACAGGTTAACACTGATCACAAATCGCGGGGCAACCCGATCCGACTCGTTGAGTCCTCTCATGAACTCGGCAAGTTTCCTCCATGGTAATAGTCAATTGACCTTCTGAGGTCATATATGTTTCTCTAACTTATAGATCTGGCCTTCTAGCACCCAAAAGTCACGTAAAGGTTCAATCTTTATGTCCATGCACCACACATCTAGCTTTATTTGATAGAATACCCCTTATAATGGTGCTATAGGCTCAATACTCTTATGTGACTGCATAAAGCTAGGTTGTTGGGACTCTCTGGACCTCTCAAGGTCCAGATCTAATGTCTATGCCACAAAGGGACTCCACATACTCCATAACTCAACTAAAAAGGGGGCAAAGAAACCTTAGATTCATGAGATCCACTATATACACGAAAATAGGCATGGATTCATGCCTCAAACAACAACCTTTGATGAAGTGATAGTAGATCTGAGCTGTCAATCAGCCTAGCTTGAATCCCTTCCTTCCTTCTTGAAAGAATGCACTAATGGTGATGAAATTAGCTCCTTCCCTCACTCTTTATGCTCTCTGGTTTGATTAGGGTCTCTCAAGTGTGTGTGTGGCCGCAAATGAAGGCCATAAGGACCCTTAAATAGGGCGCAGGCCCAGAGATTTAGGGTTTCTGTCCACAGCGTGGACTCATCGAGTCGACTTGCCAACTCGCCGAGTCCATTCATTAATCAGAGTCATCAGTCACGATCCTACTCGACGAGTTTAGGCGTCAACTCGTCGAGTCTCTCTTCTTAACTCAAAAATAAATACTTAAATTATGATACCTGGAAATCCGGATGTTACAATTATTTTTAGTTTCATATTGAATGAGTTACAATCCTCAACAGTCAAGATATCAAAGTTGAAGGTTTTTCTGGGTCCAGTTCTCTTTACATGTTTTACCCGAACCTAGTATACCCAATACCAGTTTTAGGGTTTTATTAAGGGATAATGACATAAAACCCATTAAGTACGCAAGTTTTTGTTGATTTTACTATTTTATACATATTTTAGGTTAATTAAAACCATATATTCACAACTTTTTTATTCAGTTTTACCCTCTCGTTTATTAAAGTCTTTAAGTTTGATAGAAATTTTTTTTTTACCTATTTTGTTATGGTTCATAAAAACTCTCAAGTTTGGTTTTTTGGTTCATTAAAATCCTTAAATTTGACAAAAAAAATTTCAATTTTACCAGATAAATCTACAAACAAGTCAAATTTGAATAAAAAGTTACAAATTTAAATACTACTTTATGTGTACCGACAAAAACCATTAAACTTCAGGATTTTTATAACATTTCTTATATGAACTAGGTAGGGAACCCCCGCATTGCGGGGGTCGGAGGCGACATTTTTTTCCGTTGTTTGTTCTTTGTAAATGTTATTTGATCAACTATTTGTTTATAGTTTGAGTATTGTTATGGGGCAGTAATATTGTTTCATCATGGATAATTTTTTGTTGTTGTCGGATAAGCTATTTATCGAAATATATACTTCATGGGTTTATCCTTTGGTTGATGGGATGGAACTGGAGAGCCAGATTCCACGGATCAAATAAAATGCTCCAATATCAAACATTAAGAGGAAAGGTATACAAAGTATCCAGATACACATAGAACTATTCATAATAAAGTGTGTCCAATATGAAACATTAAATGAACAGAATAAATGCAATTGAGATATGTGATATTAAAATATGTATTAGCCGGTATATGCATGAGGTTGAACCTCATGTGTACACGAATTGGTCTCTTTTAGCGTCTTTATGATGTTAAACATCATATCTATTATAATTTTCACTACATACCGATTAAAATCGCAACTAAGTCAAGTGAAAATCCAAAAATTGATATTATGTAAACATAGTTCTAAAATTGATATATTTAATTGATAACTACTGCTAGAAACTTGCAGTTTTTAGTCATTGAGTTAAGGGATCAACGTTGAAAGATGTTTTGAATTCGATTCTTAGGTGTAGAGTTTTGCCTTTAATGTACCTTTGGGTCAATGTTTTGAGAATCAGTTCCAGCGAAAGCAGAGCCACTGATTTTGAATGCAGCTCTTCGCCATCTTGGATCTGCGATTGATTTTGGCTCCATGTTAGTGCTTTCGTAACCATTCAGGCTAAAAGATGCAATTGTATATACGTAGGAAAAGAAAGATTTGATGTTTTTCTCTAAAATTGCAAACTGTTAGCTGCAATGAGAATATAAGAAAGAACGAAAAAATATTGAGCGGGAAAATATTTTTTTATTGACTTAGTATTATTTGTTTACTAAAATATTTGAATTTATTAATCATGAATAACTAAACAACTGAATTTATTTTCTAATGCTTAAATGAATCGAATTCAAATCGATCTATTTTAATTTTGAATCATTTATGGTGAAATAGAGAAAAGCACTTGTAGAATCGAAGGCCCCAAATCAATAACAGCCACGAATTCGATTTGGGGCCTTTGACAGAACTGAGGGGAAAAATATTGGACATTTGACAGAAATAAACATAAACTATATTAGTTTTCCCTGTTCTATTTTAGTAAACACAAAAGTATTAAACCCCACTAACCATTAGAAAATTTGCATCATAAGGAACAAATTTTAATAAATCATCCAATAGTCTATTTTAGTAAAAATGATATTATTTGAACAACTGTAAACAAACTGCTAAGGGTTCCAAAAATAAAAATGATATTATTTGAACAACTGCAAACAAACTGCTAAGGGTTCCATCGCAGGTGTCATGGTGTTCTTCTCCAACGAGAAAAAGATAGACCAATGACTCATTACAAACTATTCATAAAAGATAGAGCCATGGAGCAGGGTAAGCTGCATATTCTCAAGAGTGTGGTTTTATTCACTTATCAGCCATGAGTAGTTGTGGTGCATGAGGAGCTCCCTACAAAATTATAATTCCCGTCATGACCCCTGATACAACTGTTGATACAACAAACAGTAAAACTTAGTTATTGCTGAAATTACCTTGATGACATTGTTGTTGATGTCGACTATTCATTTCTCCATTTCTGCTATTTCTTGTTTAATGGAGATCAACACGTCACAAAAGTTGTCCAAGTCAACCTACACGTAAGGTATTCCACATGTTATGTTATATGAAATGGTAAGAAACAAAAAAAATCATTAGAAAGAACTGGACGCATAAATCTATGTATGTACTGCGCGAGACAGTTTTAGCATTTTTGAAATTCTCAAATACATCCTCCAGGTACGTAATCTACAAAAAAAGGTTTTCAACCAAAAATTTGTTGAATAAATAATAAAAGCAAGACATCATAAGTACTTCTAAAAAAAGGTCAGCAATAGAACATCGTACATACTCGACATATGGTTAATTCTTAGAATAAGAGTTTTCTTACCCAACACACATCAAGCCTGAGCTAGAACTATTGCAGCGAAATCCAAATCGCCATTTTTTCCTAATATGTTCATTAATTCATTAACTGTATGCTCCTTAATTGATTTATTATAAATGTTTAAAAGATCAAATTTTTTACCTGGCTGAGATTGCCATTGAATCAGGTAAAACTGTCGCTGCCTGCAAAGCTATAAAGATTTCGTTTAAAGAAAAATGTAACCCACAACCTTCCCATCTATTCAGTTCTTGTTCCACTTCTTGCACCACACAAAGAAAAAACAACAAACAAATACAAAAGTAAATTTTCTATTAGTGATTGAACATCAAAATCTCCACCAAGATATCCGTTTATGTTTATCCCAAAAAAAAATAAAAAATTATAGATATATGATTTTCTCTCCAAAAAAGCACTAAAAAAGGGTGATACACTCCAACATATACAAATTGCACCGTATTTCTAACCAATGTGGGACGCTAACAAAAAAACATAAGTCAACTTTATTTCTTTTTGAACTCAATGCGTTAAGCGCTTAATCTGACAAGTATATATGGCTGTTTTTTTTACTTAGTCAGGACCGAATGACTTAACGGATTAAGTCAAAAAAAAAAAACTTTGTTTATTGTATTCTGTCACTAACCCTTTTCCTATTTGCCCTTTTTTTTTAATTGCTCACACGTTAAAACGGATAAATATTATTAAAATTGATGCGTATTTGTGAATAAGGATTGTAAGGGTAAAATGGTCACCTTACCGGAACTTGTTAACGGGAAAAAAATAATCCGAATTTTACCCGGCAGTAGCTGCAATGCGTTCTTGAACAGATGCGTTTGGTGGAAGCTTTGATTTGTACACATGAAATGTCAAAACTACCCCTAGATGATTAGAACCCAGAAGCTTGAAAGGGCTTGTGAGCACGGATTTCCCAGTTGGTCTAGCCCTCAATATGTTCTCTTTGTCCTCCTATCATCAAATTCGAGTTTCTTAAATTTAAATTCGAAGGGTATATATTTTATATTTTTATACCCATATAACAAACATTTATGAAATATAATTATTAGAATAAGTATAAAAAACATACCTCGTCATACATCATATCTACCAATTTAAGAAGGAAACAGTTTCTTGAGCGAAAATTACAGGGGCATATTCGTCACGAAATGGCGAGGGCTCTTTCGTCATTGTTCTTATGGTCCCATCATGTTGTCTCTGGAGGTCATCTCTCTCGTAATTCATTACCCTTTGTGCATATGCAACTCCACTCAACAAAGGTCGCTCGAATGTTGTTCTTGCTGTGTATTCTGCAAATGTTTCCTGG
Source organism: Lactuca serriola (assembly GCF_051521515.1). Taxonomy (NCBI): domain Eukaryota; kingdom Viridiplantae; phylum Streptophyta; class Magnoliopsida; order Asterales; family Asteraceae; genus Lactuca; species Lactuca serriola. Next base: position 106,182,528 of record NC_136415.1, read on the forward strand.
ATTCGGAAAAAAAAAAACAAATTCAATCACAAAAAGAAGAAAAAAGATAAACAAACACACATTAATAATGTTCCAACCTGATCGATTACTGATGGGTTCTTGTAATAATGAAAAGTCGACGCCAGAACACCTAGAGCATGTACATGATTTACACTAACCCTAAATTGATCTTGCAACATTCTTGCCCTTTGATCACACATACTCACTAAACCCTCTTCGATTCTCTCTTGATGCCCTGCATCTATGCATTTATAAACATAAAAGGCGACAAATCCAAAAGAAATGATCCATAACGCTAAGTAAAAACATCAAAAACAGAACTTTGATACTAAATTAACAGTAACTTAACTTACAGAGACCATATTCACAATCAAAGATATAGAATTTTCAAGTGTTGCTTTGGATTTTAATTTTTAGAATTCAATATATATAAAAAAAAAAGGTGATGTACTTGTGAACTTCTTTACCACCTCTTCTTTTAATCATTTCCCAAGTTAATCCCTCATTGGATTCAAGGCCAGCTTGCGAAATTTCTAAACGATGTTGAGTTACCAAATACCTTAGCTTCTTCTTTAAACCCTGAAATTTTCAACACCTTTTAATAATGACCATAACTTAATAGCTAAACTAAAAGATATAATAATTAATAAATATATTATACACCTCTGAGGGTGCACCCCATAATCTTCTCAAATAATAATCGGTCTCTGTAACAACAATAGCTGGAGGCACAGTTCTGCTCCTTGAGGATTTGTTGGAACATATATCTGAAAGCAAAAAAATAATTTATTTAATCAGATAATTAATCACTTATTTAGTTATTTATATACTTTTATAAAATAATCGATAAGTAGAAGATAACCAGTAATGTGATTGACTACCCCTCCCCTTAAACATATTAGTTTGATCTGAACCACTGAGGTTGTATAACATATATTCTGAAAACCAACCTTCCAATACCTCATCGAAGCTGCAACAAACATTTCAACAAACAAAAAACGTTTTTAGGCCAATAATATTGAATTGCCATTAGTCAAATTATTTCACAAAATTAAAAATACTTACATTCTAGAAACAAACAAAAAGTTGAAGTAAAATAGGATCTCGGAGACAAAAAAGAAAGTTGATGTAAAATAGAAACAAACAAAAAGTTGAAGTAAAATAGGATCTCGGAGACAAAAAAGAAAGTTGATGTAAAATGGGACCTTGATGATTGATAATGATTCACAATCAACAATGATCATCCCATTGTGTCCAATTAGTTTCAGTACCCCTAGATTAAGTGTCCTCTTTAAAATTAGGCCCACACATCTCGCCTTCACTATCCACCCTTGGGAGCCTTTTGTTCATTGGATGGTCAAAACTCATCAAACCACCCTTGCTATGGAACATACACCCTGCAATTTCATCCCAAAAACATGTCAAATCTTGATGTGGAGTCATTAAATTTTTAAAAATATGAAATCTTGAAAATGGGTTATATTTACCTTTTGGGAAAGGTGCAAATTAGTTGGCACAACCTGCTTTTATGAGCACCAATTCATCAGAAATGACGACAGATCCATCTGCAGCTATTAAAAAACAATTATCGGTAAATGAAATGTGAAAGAGAAGTAACATGTTGTGGGTTGGAAATATGTGAAATTTAATATAACCATGTAACGCCCGTGTTTCTGGGCTTGTCATTATTAATAATGTAATAGTCTAGGTTAACCTTTGTAACCCATTTTGAAATAATAAGAATGTATTATCTGAATATTATGTGCTTTATGCTTAATTGCTTAATTGTGTGTCTTAATTGAATTAAGAATAAAAAATAAGCGTCAAAATAAAATAGTAGATAAAGCCGATATTTATGGATAATGTCGTACTAGTTGAAACGAGGTTTCCGAATATATAAAGAATGCCGAAATCCAAGTTATAACGAAGAAGTTATGACCTGTCGAAGTTTCGCGACAAAACCGGCACGAAGCTGAATAACGTAAAAAGTGAAATTTACGTTAGAGCAATATTTAGCCTTAGTAATATAAACGAAAGTTGTAGAGTTCGTTAAACCGAGAGCGTGCATAAAAAGAACGCCCAAATCTGACTTCGTATGAGGAAGTTATGATTTTCTGAAGTTTCAACTTAATAGTATGCAGTCCGAATACTCGATTTGAGACCGAGCGGTTTTTAGCCGAAACAATCTAAACGATAATCGAATATCTCGTTAATATTAGTGAAACGATAAAAAGATAGGCGAAAACAGACGTCGGATGAAAAGTTATGATTTTATAATGAAGTTTTCCTGTCCCGGCCTACTAAAAATAATATATAAGTAATATATTTATAATATATTAAAAATCAAGTCAAAATTAACCAATGGAGTCTAAACGTGAGTTGTAGAGCATAATCTCACCTTCGCGTCGATATAAAGAACGTTGAAAACGGAGATCGTATGCGAAAGTTATGAATTTCTGAAGTTCGAGGCGTGAAACCCCAAAACTGTCAGATACAATGACGTGGCAAGCAATGCCACGATGTGGCAAGTCTTCTGACACCTCCGGGAGTCCCCCAGACGCAACTTGCGATGACGCATGTAGTGACGACTAAGCCCACGACGTGGAAAAGGTGCCACGACGTGGCAAGGGCCAATTTTGCCCTATAAATAGATTTGAAGGGACAGCCGTTTAGGGTTGCTATATTCTCTCATCTCTCACCCATATTACCTCGATTTACATGCAAAGAAGTACCCCAAAAGCCCGAAGATCTCGAAAAGAAAAGAGTTTCCGAGCCGAAGCTCTGCCTGCGAGGAGCCCGATTTTTGTGAAGATCTTCCAGATCTACCAAAGAATACTACTTCTACAAGTCGTAGTGCCGTCCGATCATCTTCTGATCAAGTGAGTGTGTAGTCACTTTCTCCTAACGCATAATTATAAGGTATTAGAATACGAAATACGTGTTATGTGTATGTTTTGTTGATTATATGTGTGAATGTATATTCACTTTCTTCTATCTCATAGATATGATTTATTCTCTATGAAATGCGTGTTATGTGTATGTGCCTCATCTGTTATGTGGAATATGTATTGAATGAACATGCTATACAGGTTTAAACTATGTATAAAAAATATATATTTTTATCTACTAATATGTTGGGTAGAACATGGATAGATAATTGATGTGTGATAAACAGATGAGAGGTCTCGATGTCATTGTGATCCAGTCATCTAGCGGAATTTAGATGATGACCACAGACTCTTTCTAGACAGTCTCGTGGAACACTAGCAGGCTCATAACCTGTAGGTGTTAATGAACTTGGGTGTTCATTCGTTGTATTCCACCCCCTCATGGTTGCCTTATTTGACATATATTGCTGGGAAACCCCCGAACGCATGTGTTGTCGCCCCGATGAAATATTCTTAGACTAGGTCCCTTGTGTTAGTTGTTTTAGGGACATAAAGTGAGAATAACGGGAATGGGTAATTGGGTTATTGTTGGTTAATGAAAATAAAGTTAATTACTTATTGTGGGTTGAAAACCCTATATGCTCATCAGACTCCCAAGCCTGACCCACTCAGTTTCTTTGTATTACAGGTAGTGGCGCCAGAGCATAAGTTGGATGACTTGTCAATTTATTTTTGGATTATAGACCTGTTGTTGTAAATAACTGTTGTAAGGTCTGTATTGAAATGTTTATGCTTTTGGTCTGTTTATCGGAACATGACATCCCGAGTATTGTAATATAATGAAAAATACATTTCTTTAAGAAATGTTTTGGTAAATCTTATTTTATCATATTTTGTTTTGGGAACAGATTCCGCAACTCTTTTAATCAAAGGATTACTCTGAAATCATTTTAAAAGCATAAATTAAACCGGTCTTTTCTGGCAATGATTTTGGGGATGTCACAGTTGGTATCAGAGCATTAGTTTAAGCGAACTAGGAATTTGTAGGATTTCTAGACTTAAACTTAGAATGCTAAGTGAAATTTTGAGATGTGTGTCTGTTATATTTTAGACACGAGCACTAGTCTATTTTAGGAAAATTGCCTAAAATGTTTTTATGTGCTAAATGTTAAATGTTTGCCATATATTATATTATTTGTTCGGATCTATGGTCTGTTGCCGACCGGATCTGGAAACTTATGTGCGTAGGATTCTAAGCGTACATGTACGATATTAGAACTAGCATGTAAACGTTTCGGAGTGATATTGATTATTTGAATATTTATCGTGAATGAAGATATAATTTCACCTTATTTGGTGTATAGATCAAAAATGGTGAGAACAAGAAGTGGAGTTGGAAATGCGGATGAAAACAGCTATCAACCACCAGTGATTGAACAAATACCTGTCGTAGCAGCAACACCTGAGCCGATAACAATGGCTGGTGTACAAATGATGATTCAAACAATGTTGGATCGTCAAATGGATGAGACTAGGCGGTTGCTTCAACAGAATCGTGAAGAACTGTCAATTCAAGTGGAAGAGCCCGAATTAAATGAAGGGCACTCGGAAGGTGGAAACTTCAGTGGATCTGTTGGTCAAGCCAACCCACCGATAGTTAGGCAAAACGACCAGGAGGGAAGGAATGATGGAATGGGATGCAAGTATAAGGACTTTCTGACTTGCAAACCATCGACCTTCACTGGAAAGGAAGATCCGATCAGAGTCATGGATTGGATATCAGAAATGGAGCTAGCCTTCATGACGTGTGGTTATAGAGGCAAGTTGCAAACTACGTTCACTGTACGTCAGTTCAGGGGTGGAGCTGTTCGTTGGTGGAACACTCTTGGAAAGACCCTAAGCCCTAATGAGCCACTGCAATTGACATGGGCAGAGTTCTTGGTGCAGTTCAAGCGCAAATTCTGCTCGGCTCAAAATCTGTTGGAGTTGGAAAACAAGTTTCTGACATTGACAAAGGGCAGCATGTCAGTCGACGAATATACTAATAACTTCACAGACAAGATGGAGTTTACTTTGCGCATCGTCCCAGACGAGCTGACTAAAGTTGACCGGTACGCAAAGGGACTCCCATGGGAGTACGCAGTGCCAGTGCGTCAGGCACCTACTCTAGAGGCAGCTATTTCGGCTGCCAAGTCTGTTGAGGACATGATAAAGGGAAGAACCACCAGCAAGGTTGAAGTTGGCGAGAAGAGAAAGTTTGAAGGAACTTCAGGTTCCAATAAGAAAAGCAAATTTTCGAAGTCTGATTCGAAAAAGTTTGGAGAAAAAGAGGCGAAGCAAAATGGTGCGAGAAGTGCAAGAAAAAGCACTTTGGGAAATGTAGTGAGGATGTAACCTGCTACAAGTGTGGAAAAATTGGGCATTTTGCCAATGAGTGTTCGTCCAACAAAATGATGTGTTTTGGTTGTAATGAAGAGGCGCACATTTTGAAAGACCATCCGAAGAAGAAGGAGGCAGCTAAGCCCAACATTCCACCAAAACCGAAAGCAAGAGCCTTCCAGATGACACTTGAGGCTGCGAAAGATGAAGCTGATGTCGCTTCAGGTACCTTTCTCGTAAACGAATTACCTGCTCAAATTTTGTTTGATTCTGGAGCCAACTACTCCTTTATTTCACATGAATTTGGTAGAAAACTAGCTTTGCCTGTTGATAGACTAGATAATGCTTTATTAGTCGAAGTTGCTAGTGGCAAGTTTGTACCTGTTATCCATCATATGAAAAACATCTTAATCGACTTGAATGGGAATAAGTTTCACGAGGAATTATTGTCTATCGAACTTAACGGTTTCGACATCGTGTTGGGAATGGATTGGCTTAGCGCCAATGATGCCGAGATATTATGCAAGAAGAAGGTAGTAAAAGTAAACCCACCAGGGAAAGAGTCATTTATGGTGTACGGGGACAAACGCCGAGTGAATTCTGGAATCATTTCCCTAATGAAAGCCAGAAAGTGTTTGACCAAGGGATGTACATCATATTTAGCATTCGTGATCGATGCTAAGAAGGAAAAGAAGGTGAAGCAGAGTATTCCAGTGGTGTGTGAATATCCGGGAGTATTTCCCGAAGATCTTCCTGGATTACTACCTAATAGACAAGTGGAGTTCAGAATAGACTTGTTACCAGGAACCACGCCAATAGCGAAAGCACCATATCGATTAGTACCGACGGAGACATAGGAGCTGATGATGCAACTTCAGGAGTTATTGGACAAATGTTTCATTAGACCAAGTTCATCACCCTAGGGAGCTCCGGTGTTATTCGTGAAGAAGAAAGATGGAAGTATGAGAATATGCATCGATTATAGAGAGCTGAACAAGGCAACAATAAAGAATAGATACCCGTTGCCAAGGATTGATGACCTGTTTGATCAATTGCAAGGTTCGAGCTATTTCTCGAAGATCGATCTAAGGTCAGGATATCATCAGCTAAAAGTAAGAGATCAAGATATTGAGAAGACTGCATTCAGAACTAGATATGGACACTACGAGTTCTTGGTTATGTCGTTTGGACTAACCAATGCTCCAGCAACATTCATGGATTTAATGAATGGGGTTTATAATCCATTCCTTGATAAATTTGTGATAGTGTTCATAGATGACATTCTGATTTATTCGAAAAGCCAAGAGGAGCATGGCAGACACTTGCGAGAAGTGTTAGAAGTTTTGAAGAAGGAGAAGTTGTATGCAAAGTTCTCCAAGTGTGATTTTTGGATTCGAGAAGTCCAATTCTTGGGTCACGTGGTCAACCAGGAAGGAATAATGGTTGATCCAGCAAATATTGAAGTTGTGATGAAGTGGGAACAACCGAAAACTCCCCACGGAGATCCGAAGCTTTTTAGGATTAGTCGGGTACTACCGAAGGTTTATCCAAGGCTTTTCTTCGATCGCTAGTCCATTGACAGCTTTGACCCACAAGGGAGCTGCTTATGCTTGGAATGATAAACATAAAGAAGCATTCGAGAAGCTAAAGAAGAAACTATGCGAGGCACCAATACTTTCTCTACCCGATGGAATTGAAGACTTCGTTGTTTATAGCGATGCGTCTGGTGTTGGATTGGGTTGTGTTTTGACCCAAAGAGAGAAGGTGATAGCATATGCGTCTCGACAATTGAAGGAGCATGAAAAGAACTACCCTACTCACGATTTAGAGTTGGTAGCGGTAGTTTTTGCTTTGAAAATATGGAGACACTACCTCTATGGCATGAAGTGCAAACTTTTCACCGATCATAAGAGTCTCCAATATCTCTTTGGTCAGAAGGAATTGAATATGAGGAAACGATGCTGGCTAAAGTTACTTAAGGACTATGACTGTGAGATACTTTACCACCCCTGTAAAGCTAATGTTGTTATTGATGCTCTCAGTCGGAAAGTCAATCTTGAAAGAAAAAGGCCAAGAGCGTTGAGAATAGAAGTTGTCTCGACAATTGTGGAGAGTATAAAGAAAGCTCAAGAGGAAGCTTCTGAAAAAGAATCACCGGAAGGGGGAACATTTGGGCAAAACGTTGGTGTTTGATACAAACGGTCATGGACTAAAGGTATTCCAAGATCGGATTTGGGTACCTAAGTCCGGAGGAATTAGAGATCTTCTGATGGAAGAAGCTCACAAAACCATGTACTCGATTCATCCTGGCATCACTAAAATGTATAGGGACCTGAAACCCTACTACTGGTGGCCGACAATGAAGCTTGATGTTGCAAAGTATGTGGCCGAGTGTGTGACTTGTGCTAGAGTCAAGACACAACATCAGAAACCATATGGGAGTTTAGAACCTTTTCATGTACCTATGGTTAAATGGGAAGACATTGCTATGGATTTCGTCACTAAACTACCCAGAACAAAAAGTGGTCATGACATGATTTGAGTGGTCGTTGATCGATTCACTAAGAGTGCGCATTTCATAGCAGCCAAGGAGAAATGGTCTATTGAAAAGCTTGCAAATTCTTACGTGAAGGAAATTATGATGCTTCACGGTGTTCCGTTAACGATTGTATTGGATCGTGACAGCCGTTTCACCTCGAGGTTTTGGAAAAGTCTACAAGAGGAAATGGGTACTAAGCTGTGTTTAAGTACAGCTTACCATCCACAGACTGATGGTCCGAGCGAAAGAACGATACAAACACTTGAAGATATGCTGAGAGCATGTACCCTAGAATTCCTAGGTAACTAGGATGAACATTTACCTTTGGTAGAATTTTTCCTACAATAATAGTTTTCACTCAAGCATAAAAATGGCACCTTATCAAGCTTTGCACGGACAGAAGTGTCGTACGTCATCGTGTTGGCTTGAGGCTGGGGAGAAGCAGTTTATGGGACCTGAGATGGTTCATCAAACCGTTGAAAAGTTAAAGATAATTAGGGAAAGAATGTTAGCAGCTCAGAATCGCCAAAAGAGCTATGCTGACAAGAAAAGAAGACCGATGACTTTTGAAGTTGGAGATTCGATTTTGCTTAAAGTCTCTCCGTGGAAAGGACTTATAAGATTTGGTAAAAGGGGAAAGTTAAGTCCAAGGTTTATTGGACCGTTTAAAGTTCTTCAGAGGGTTGGGAACCAAGCTTACAAGCTCGAATTACTCTAAGAACTGAATGGGACTCATAACACTTTACATGTGTGTTATTTAGGGAAGTTCACGGGAGAAGTTCCCGACATGATTCCACTTTCGGAGTTGATAATCGATGAGAACAAAAGGTTGAATGAATAACCAGAGGTAATCGTTGACCGAAAGACTAAGAAGTTGCGACGCAAGATGGTCGAGTTAGTGCTTGTCCGATGGAAACAAACGAATGGGCCAAATCTCACCTGGGAAACGGAGAGTGACATGATGAGTCGCTACCCACATTTGTTTGCTGATGTGTGATTCCGGGGACGGAATCATTCTAAGGGGGAGAGAATTGTAACGCCCGTGTTTCTAGGCTTGTCATTATTAGCAATGTAATAGTCTAGGTTAACCTTTGTAACCCATTTTGAAATAATAAGAATGTATTATCTGAATATTATGTGTTTTATGCTTAATTGCTTAATTGTGTGTCTTAATTGAATTAAGAATAAAAAATAAGCATCAAAATAAAATAGTAGATAAAGCCGATATCTATGGATAATGTCGTAGTAGTTGAAACGTGGTTTCCGAATATATAAAGAATGCCGAAATCCGAGTTATAACGAAGAAGTTATGACCTGTCGAACTTTCGGGACAGAACCGGCACGAAGCTGAATAACGTAAAAAGTGAAATTTACGTTAGAGCAATATTTAGCCTTAGTAATATAAACGAAAGTCGTATAGTTCATTAAACCGAGAGCGTGCACAAAAAGAACGCCCAAATCTGACTTCGTATGAGGAAGTTATGATTTTCTGAAGTTTCAACTTAACAGTATGCAGTCCGAATACTCGATTTGAGACCGAGCGGTTTTTAGCCGAAACAATCTAAACGAGAATCGAATATCTCGTTAATATTAGTGAAACGATAAAAAGATAGGCGAAAACAGACGTCGGATGAAAAGTTATGATTTTATAATGAAGTTTTCCTGTCCCGGCCTACTAAAAATAATATATAAGTAATATATTTATAATATATTAAAAATCAAGTCAAAATTATCCAATGGAAACGAGAGTTGTAGAGCATAATCTCACCTTTGCGTCGATATAAAGAACGTCGAAAACGGAGTTCGTATGCGAAAGTTATGAATTTCTGAAGTTCGGTGCGTGAAACCCCAAAACTGTCAGATACAATGACGTGGCAAGCAGTGCCACGATGTGGCAAGTCTTCTGACACCTCCGGGAGTCCCCCAGACGCAACTTGCGATGACGCATGTAGTGACGACTAAGCCCACGACGTGGAAAAGGTGCCACGACGTGGCAAGGGCCAATTTTGCCCTATAAATAGATTTGAAGGGACAGCCGTTTAGGGTTGCTATATTCTCTCATCTCTCACCCATATTACCTCGATTTACATGCAAAGAAGTACCCCAAAAGCCCGAAGATCTCGAAAAGAAAAGAGTTTCCGAGCCGAAGCTCTGCCTGCGAGGAGCCCGATTTTTGTGAAGATCTTCCAGATCTACCAAAGAATACTACTTCTACAAGTCGTAGTGCCGTCCGATCATCTTCTGATCAAGTGAGTGTGTAGTCACTTTCTCCTAACGCATAATTATAAGGTATTAGAATACGAAATACGTGTTATGTGTATGTTTTGTTGATTATATGTGTGAATGTATATTCACTTTCTTCTATCTCATAGATATGATTTATTCTCTATGAAATGCGTGTTATGTGTATGTGCCTCATCTGTTATGTGGAATATGTATTGAATGAACATGCTATACAGGTTTAAACTATGTATAAAAAATATATATTTTTATCTACTAATATGTTGGGTAGAACATGGATAGATAATTGATGTGTGATAAACAGATGAGAGGTCTCGATGTCATTGTGATCCAGTCATCTAGCGGAATTTAGATGATGACCACAGACTCTTTCTAGACAGTCTCGTGGAACACTAGCAGGCTCATAACCTGTAGGTGTTAATGAACTTGGGTGTTCATTCGTTGTATTCCACCCCCTCATGGTTGCCTTATTTGACATATATTGCTGGGAAACCCCCGAACGCATGTGTTGTCGCCCCGATGAAATATTCTTAGACTAGGTCCCTTGTGTTAGTTGTTTTAGGGACATAAAGTGAGAATAACGGGAATGGGTAATTGGGTTATTGTTGGTTAATGAAAATAAAGTTAATTACTTATTGTGGGTTGAAAACCCTATATGCTCATCAGACTCCCAAGCCTGACCCACTCAGTTTCTTTGTATTACAGGTAGTGGCGCCAGAGCATAAGTTGGATGACTTGTCAATTTATTTTTGGATTATAGACCTGTTGTTGTAAATAACTGTTGTAAGGTCTGTATTGAAATGTTTATGCTTTTGGTCTGTTTATCGGAACATGACATCCCGAGTATTGTAATATAATGAAAAATACATTTCTTTAAGAAATGTTTTGGTAAATCTTATTTTATCATATTTTGTTTTGGGAACAGATTCCGCAACTCTTTTAATCAAAGGATTACTCTGAAATCATTTTAAAAGCATAAATTAAACCGGTCTTTTCTGGCAATGATTTTGGGGATGTCACAGTTGGTATCAGAGCATTAGTTTAAGCGAACTAGGAATTTGTAGGATTTCTAGACTTAAACTTAGAATGCTAAGTGAAATTTTGAGATGTGTGTCTGTTATATTTTAGACACGAGCACTAGTCTATTTTAGGAAAATTGCCTAAAATGTTTTTATGTGCTAAATGTTAAATGTTTGCCATATATTATATTATTTGTTCGGATCTATGGTCTGTTGCCGACCGGATCTGGAAACTTATGTGCGTAGGATTCTAAGCGTACATGTACGATATTAGAACTAGCATGTAAACGTTTCGGAGTGATATTGATTATTTGAATATTTATCGTGAATGAAGATATAATTTCACCTTATTTGGTGTATAGATCAAAAATGGTGAGAACAAGAAGTGGAGTTGGAAATGCGGATGAAAACAGCTATCAACCACCAGTGATTGAACAAATACCTGTCGTAGCAGCAACACCTGAGCCGATAACAATGGCTGGTGTACAAATGATGATTCAAACAATGTTGGATCGTCAAATGGATGAGACTAGGCGGTTGCTTCAACAGAATCGTGAAGAACTGTCAATTCAAGTGGAAGAGCCCGAATTAAATGAAGGGCACTCGGAAGGTGGAAACTTCAGTGGATCTGTTGGTCAAGCCAACCCACCGATAGTTAGGCAAAACGACCAGGAGGGAAGGAATGATGGAATGGGATGCAAGTATAAGGACTTTCTGACTTGCAAACCATCGACCTTCACTGGAAAGGAAGATCCGATCAGAGTCATGGATTGGATATCAGAAATGGAGCTAGCCTTCATGACGTGTGGTTATAGAGGCAAGTTGCAAACTACGTTCACTGTACGTCAGTTCAGGGGTGGAGCTGTTCGTTGGTGGAACACTCTTGGAAAGACCCTAAGCCCTAATGAGCCACTGCAATTGACATGGGCAGAGTTCTTGGTGCAGTTCAAGCGCAAATTCTGCTCGGCTCAAAATCTGTTGGAGTTGGAAAACAAGTTTCTGACATTGACAAAGGGCAGCATGTCAGTCGACGAATATACTAATAACTTCACAGACAAGATGGAGTTTACTTTGCGCATCGTCCCAGACGAGCTGACTAAAGTTGACCGGTACGCAAAGGGACTCCCATGGGAGTACGCAGTGCCAGTGCGTCAGGCACCTACTCTAGAGGCAGCTATTTCGGCTGCCAAGTCTGTTGAGGACATGATAAAGGGAAGAACCACCAGCAAGGTTGAAGTTGGCGAGAAGAGAAAGTTTGAAGGAACTTCAGGTTCCAATAAGAAAAGCAAATTTTCGAAGTCTGATTCGAAAAAGTTTGGAGAAAAAGAGGCGAAGCAAAATGGTGCGAGAAGTGCAAGAAAAAGCACTTTGGGAAATGTAGTGAGGATGTAACCTGCTACAAGTGTGGAAAAATTGGGCATTTTGCCAATGAGTGTTCGTCCAACAAAATGATGTGTTTTGGTTGTAATGAAGAGGCGCACATTTTGAAAGACCATCCGAAGAAGAAGGAGGCAGCTAAGCCCAACATTCCACCAAAACCGAAAGCAAGAGCCTTCCAGATGACACTTGAGGCTGCGAAAGATGAAGCTGATGTCGCTTCAGGTACCTTTCTCGTAAACGAATTACCTGCTCAAATTTTGTTTGATTCTGGAGCCAACTACTCCTTTATTTCACATGAATTTGGTAGAAAACTAGCTTTGCCTGTTGATAGACTAGATAATGCTTTATTAGTCGAAGTTGCTAGTGGCAAGTTTGTACCTGTTATCCATCATATGAAAAACATCTTAATCGACTTGAATGGGAATAAGTTTCACGAGGAATTATTGTCTATCGAACTTAACGGTTTCGACATCGTGTTGGGAATGGATTGGCTTAGCGCCAATGATGCCGAGATATTATGCAAGAAGAAGGTAGTAAAAGTAAACCCACCAGGGAAAGAGTCATTTATGGTGTACGGGGACAAACGCCGAGTGAATTCTGGAATCATTTCCCTAATGAAAGCCAGAAAGTGTTTGACCAAGGGATGTACATCATATTTAGCATTCGTGATCGATGCTAAGAAGGAAAAGAAGGTGAAGCAGAGTATTCCAGTGGTGTGTGAATATCCGGGAGTATTTCCCGAAGATCTTCCTGGATTACTACCTAATAGACAAGTGGAGTTCAGAATAGACTTGTTACCAGGAACCACGCCAATAGCGAAAGCACCATATCGATTAGTACCGACGGAGACATAGGAGCTGATGATGCAACTTCAGGAGTTATTGGACAAATGTTTCATTAGACCAAGTTCATCACCCTAGGGAGCTCCGGTGTTATTCGTGAAGAAGAAAGATGGAAGTATGAGAATATGCATCGATTATAGAGAGCTGAACAAGGCAACAATAAAGAATAGATACCCGTTGCCAAGGATTGATGACCTGTTTGATCAATTGCAAGGTTCGAGCTATTTCTCGAAGATCGATCTAAGGTCAGGATATCATCAGCTAAAAGTAAGAGATCAAGATATTGAGAAGACTGCATTCAGAACTAGATATGGACACTACGAGTTCTTGGTTATGTCGTTTGGACTAACCAATGCTCCAGCAACATTCATGGATTTAATGAATGGGGTTTATAATCCATTCCTTGATAAATTTGTGATAGTGTTCATAGATGACATTCTGATTTATTCGAAAAGCCAAGAGGAGCATGGCAGACACTTGCGAGAAGTGTTAGAAGTTTTGAAGAAGGAGAAGTTGTATGCAAAGTTCTCCAAGTGTGATTTTTGGATTCGAGAAGTCCAATTCTTGGGTCACGTGGTCAACCAGGAAGGAATAATGGTTGATCCAGCAAATATTGAAGTTGTGATGAAGTGGGAACAACCGAAAACTCCCCACGGAGATCCGAAGCTTTTTAGGATTAGTCGGGTACTACCGAAGGTTTATCCAAGGCTTTTCTTCGATCGCTAGTCCATTGACAGCTTTGACCCACAAGGGAGCTGCTTATGCTTGGAATGATAAACATAAAGAAGCATTCGAGAAGCTAAAGAAGAAACTATGCGAGGCACCAATACTTTCTCTACCCGATGGAATTGAAGACTTCGTTGTTTATAGCGATGCGTCTGGTGTTGGATTGGGTTGTGTTTTGACCCAAAGAGAGAAGGTGATAGCATATGCGTCTCGACAATTGAAGGAGCATGAAAAGAACTACCCTACTCACGATTTAGAGTTGGTAGCGGTAGTTTTTGCTTTGAAAATATGGAGACACTACCTCTATGGCATGAAGTGCAAACTTTTCACCGATCATAAGAGTCTCCAATATCTCTTTGGTCAGAAGGAATTGAATATGAGGAAACGATGCTGGCTAAAGTTACTTAAGGACTATGACTGTGAGATACTTTACCACCCCTGTAAAGCTAATGTTGTTATTGATGCTCTCAGTCGGAAAGTCAATCTTGAAAGAAAAAGGCCAAGAGCGTTGAGAATAGAAGTTGTCTCGACAATTGTGGAGAGTATAAAGAAAGCTCAAGAGGAAGCTTCTGAAAAAGAATCACCGGAAGGGGGAACATTTGGGCAAAACGTTGGTGTTTGATACAAACGGTCATGGACTAAAGGTATTCCAAGATCGGATTTGGGTACCTAAGTCCGGAGGAATTAGAGATCTTCTGATGGAAGAAGCTCACAAAACCATGTACTCGATTCATCCTGGCATCACTAAAATGTATAGGGACCTGAAACCCTACTACTGGTGGCCGACAATGAAGCTTGATGTTGCAAAGTATGTGGCCGAGTGTGTGACTTGTGCTAGAGTCAAGACACAACATCAGAAACCATATGGGAGTTTAGAACCTTTTCATGTACCTATGGTTAAATGGGAAGACATTGCTATGGATTTCGTCACTAAACTACCCAGAACAAAAAGTGGTCATGACATGATTTGAGTGGTCGTTGATCGATTCACTAAGAGTGCGCATTTCATAGCAGCCAAGGAGAAATGGTCTATTGAAAAGCTTGCAAATTCTTACGTGAAGGAAATTATGATGCTTCACGGTGTTCCGTTAACGATTGTATTGGATCGTGACAGCCGTTTCACCTCGAGGTTTTGGAAAAGTCTACAAGAGGAAATGGGTACTAAGCTGTGTTTAAGTACAGCTTACCATCCACAGACTGATGGTCCGAGCGAAAGAACGATACAAACACTTGAAGATATGCTGAGAGCATGTACCCTAGAATTCCTAGGTAACTAGGATGAACATTTACCTTTGGTAGAATTTTTCCTACAATAATAGTTTTCACTCAAGCATAAAAATGGCACCTTATCAAGCTTTGCACGGACAGAAGTGTCGTACGTCATCGTGTTGGCTTGAGGCTGGGGAGAAGCAGTTTATGGGACCTGAGATGGTTCATCAAACCGTTGAAAAGTTAAAGATAATTAGGGAAAGAATGTTAGCAGCTCAGAATCGCCAAAAGAGCTATGCTGACAAGAAAAGAAGACCGATGACTTTTGAAGTTGGAGATTCGATTTTGCTTAAAGTCTCTCCGTGGAAAGGACTTATAAGATTTGGTAAAAGGGGAAAGTTAAGTCCAAGGTTTATTGGACCGTTTAAAGTTCTTCAGAGGGTTGGGAACCAAGCTTACAAGCTCGAATTACTCTAAGAACTGAATGGGACTCATAACACTTTACATGTGTGTTATTTAGGGAAGTTCACGGGAGAAGTTCCCGACATGATTCCACTTTCGGAGTTGATAATCGATGAGAACAAAAGGTTGAATGAATAACCAGAGGTAATCGTTGACCGAAAGACTAAGAAGTTGCGA
Organism: Lactuca serriola; assembly: GCF_051521515.1. Classification (NCBI taxonomy): domain Eukaryota; kingdom Viridiplantae; phylum Streptophyta; class Magnoliopsida; order Asterales; family Asteraceae; genus Lactuca; species Lactuca serriola. Next base: position 106,198,390 of record NC_136415.1, read on the forward strand.
CGCAAGATGGTCGAGTTAGTGCTTGTCCGATGGAAACAAACGAATGGGCCAAATCTCACCTGGGAAACGGAGAGTGACATGATGAGTCGCTACCCACATTTGTTTGCTGATGTGTGATTCCGGGGACGGAATCATTCTAAGGGGGAGAGAATTGTAACGCCCGTGTTTCTAGGCTTGTCATTATTAGCAATGTAATAGTCTAGGTTAACCTTTGTAACCCATTTTGAAATAATAAGAATGTATTATCTGAATATTATGTGTTTTATGCTTAATTGCTTAATTGTGTGTCTTAATTGAATTAAGAATAAAAAATAAGCATCAAAATAAAATAGTAGATAAAGCCGATATCTATGGATAATGTCGTAGTAGTTGAAACGTGGTTTCCGAATATATAAAGAATGCCGAAATCCGAGTTATAACGAAGAAGTTATGACCTGTCGAACTTTCGGGACAGAACCGGCACGAAGCTGAATAACGTAAAAAGTGAAATTTACGTTAGAGCAATATTTAGCCTTAGTAATATAAACGAAAGTCGTATAGTTCATTAAACCGAGAGCGTGCACAAAAAGAACGCCCAAATCTGACTTCGTATGAGGAAGTTATGATTTTCTGAAGTTTCAACTTAACAGTATGCAGTCCGAATACTCGATTTGAGACCGAGCGGTTTTTAGCCGAAACAATCTAAACGAGAATCGAATATCTCGTTAATATTAGTGAAACGATAAAAAGATAGGCGAAAACAGACGTCGGATGAAAAGTTATGATTTTATAATGAAGTTTTCCTGTCCCGGCCTACTAAAAATAATATATAAGTAATATATTTATAATATATTAAAAATCAAGTCAAAATTATCCAATGGAAACGAGAGTTGTAGAGCATAATCTCACCTTTGCGTCGATATAAAGAACGTCGAAAACGGAGTTCGTATGCGAAAGTTATGAATTTCTGAAGTTCGGTGCGTGAAACCCCAAAACTGTCAGATACAATGACGTGGCAAGCAGTGCCACGATGTGGCAAGTCTTCTGACACCTCCGGGAGTCCCCCAGACGCAACTTGCGATGACGCATGTAGTGACGACTAAGCCCACGACGTGGAAAAGGTGCCACGACGTGGCAAGGGCCAATTTTGCCCTATAAATAGATTTGAAGGGACAGCCGTTTAGGGTTGCTATATTCTCTCATCTCTCACCCATATTACCTCGATTTACATGCAAAGAAGTACCCCAAAAGCCCGAAGATCTCGAAAAGAAAAGAGTTTCCGAGCCGAAGCTCTGCCTGCGAGGAGCCCGATTTTTGTGAAGATCTTCCAGATCTACCAAAGAATACTACTTCTACAAGTCGTAGTGCCGTCCGATCATCTTCTGATCAAGTGAGTGTGTAGTCACTTTCTCCTAACGCATAATTATAAGGTATTAGAATACGAAATACGTGTTATGTGTATGTTTTGTTGATTATATGTGTGAATGTATATTCACTTTCTTCTATCTCATAGATATGATTTATTCTCTATGAAATGCGTGTTATGTGTATGTGCCTCATCTGTTATGTGGAATATGTATTGAATGAACATGCTATACAGGTTTAAACTATGTATAAAAAATATATATTTTTATCTACTAATATGTTGGGTAGAACATGGATAGATAATTGATGTGTGATAAACAGATGAGAGGTCTCGATGTCATTGTGATCCAGTCATCTAGCGGAATTTAGATGATGACCACAGACTCTTTCTAGACAGTCTCGTGGAACACTAGCAGGCTCATAACCTGTAGGTGTTAATGAACTTGGGTGTTCATTCGTTGTATTCCACCCCCTCATGGTTGCCTTATTTGACATATATTGCTGGGAAACCCCCGAACGCATGTGTTGTCGCCCCGATGAAATATTCTTAGACTAGGTCCCTTGTGTTAGTTGTTTTAGGGACATAAAGTGAGAATAACGGGAATGGGTAATTGGGTTATTGTTGGTTAATGAAAATAAAGTTAATTACTTATTGTGGGTTGAAAACCCTATATGCTCATCAGACTCCCAAGCCTGACCCACTCAGTTTCTTTGTATTACAGGTAGTGGCGCCAGAGCATAAGTTGGATGACTTGTCAATTTATTTTTGGATTATAGACCTGTTGTTGTAAATAACTGTTGTAAGGTCTGTATTGAAATGTTTATGCTTTTGGTCTGTTTATCGGAACATGACATCCCGAGTATTGTAATATAATGAAAAATACATTTCTTTAAGAAATGTTTTGGTAAATCTTATTTTATCATATTTTGTTTTGGGAACAGATTCCGCAACTCTTTTAATCAAAGGATTACTCTGAAATCATTTTAAAAGCATAAATTAAACCGGTCTTTTCTGGCAATGATTTTGGGGATGTCACAGTTGGTATCAGAGCATTAGTTTAAGCGAACTAGGAATTTGTAGGATTTCTAGACTTAAACTTAGAATGCTAAGTGAAATTTTGAGATGTGTGTCTGTTATATTTTAGACACGAGCACTAGTCTATTTTAGGAAAATTGCCTAAAATGTTTTTATGTGCTAAATGTTAAATGTTTGCCATATATTATATTATTTGTTCGGATCTATGGTCTGTTGCCGACCGGATCTGGAAACTTATGTGCGTAGGATTCTAAGCGTACATGTACGATATTAGAACTAGCATGTAAACGTTTCGGAGTGATATTGATTATTTGAATATTTATCGTGAATGAAGATATAATTTCACCTTATTTGGTGTATAGATCAAAAATGGTGAGAACAAGAAGTGGAGTTGGAAATGCGGATGAAAACAGCTATCAACCACCAGTGATTGAACAAATACCTGTCGTAGCAGCAACACCTGAGCCGATAACAATGGCTGGTGTACAAATGATGATTCAAACAATGTTGGATCGTCAAATGGATGAGACTAGGCGGTTGCTTCAACAGAATCGTGAAGAACTGTCAATTCAAGTGGAAGAGCCCGAATTAAATGAAGGGCACTCGGAAGGTGGAAACTTCAGTGGATCTGTTGGTCAAGCCAACCCACCGATAGTTAGGCAAAACGACCAGGAGGGAAGGAATGATGGAATGGGATGCAAGTATAAGGACTTTCTGACTTGCAAACCATCGACCTTCACTGGAAAGGAAGATCCGATCAGAGTCATGGATTGGATATCAGAAATGGAGCTAGCCTTCATGACGTGTGGTTATAGAGGCAAGTTGCAAACTACGTTCACTGTACGTCAGTTCAGGGGTGGAGCTGTTCGTTGGTGGAACACTCTTGGAAAGACCCTAAGCCCTAATGAGCCACTGCAATTGACATGGGCAGAGTTCTTGGTGCAGTTCAAGCGCAAATTCTGCTCGGCTCAAAATCTGTTGGAGTTGGAAAACAAGTTTCTGACATTGACAAAGGGCAGCATGTCAGTCGACGAATATACTAATAACTTCACAGACAAGATGGAGTTTACTTTGCGCATCGTCCCAGACGAGCTGACTAAAGTTGACCGGTACGCAAAGGGACTCCCATGGGAGTACGCAGTGCCAGTGCGTCAGGCACCTACTCTAGAGGCAGCTATTTCGGCTGCCAAGTCTGTTGAGGACATGATAAAGGGAAGAACCACCAGCAAGGTTGAAGTTGGCGAGAAGAGAAAGTTTGAAGGAACTTCAGGTTCCAATAAGAAAAGCAAATTTTCGAAGTCTGATTCGAAAAAGTTTGGAGAAAAAGAGGCGAAGCAAAATGGTGCGAGAAGTGCAAGAAAAAGCACTTTGGGAAATGTAGTGAGGATGTAACCTGCTACAAGTGTGGAAAAATTGGGCATTTTGCCAATGAGTGTTCGTCCAACAAAATGATGTGTTTTGGTTGTAATGAAGAGGCGCACATTTTGAAAGACCATCCGAAGAAGAAGGAGGCAGCTAAGCCCAACATTCCACCAAAACCGAAAGCAAGAGCCTTCCAGATGACACTTGAGGCTGCGAAAGATGAAGCTGATGTCGCTTCAGGTACCTTTCTCGTAAACGAATTACCTGCTCAAATTTTGTTTGATTCTGGAGCCAACTACTCCTTTATTTCACATGAATTTGGTAGAAAACTAGCTTTGCCTGTTGATAGACTAGATAATGCTTTATTAGTCGAAGTTGCTAGTGGCAAGTTTGTACCTGTTATCCATCATATGAAAAACATCTTAATCGACTTGAATGGGAATAAGTTTCACGAGGAATTATTGTCTATCGAACTTAACGGTTTCGACATCGTGTTGGGAATGGATTGGCTTAGCGCCAATGATGCCGAGATATTATGCAAGAAGAAGGTAGTAAAAGTAAACCCACCAGGGAAAGAGTCATTTATGGTGTACGGGGACAAACGCCGAGTGAATTCTGGAATCATTTCCCTAATGAAAGCCAGAAAGTGTTTGACCAAGGGATGTACATCATATTTAGCATTCGTGATCGATGCTAAGAAGGAAAAGAAGGTGAAGCAGAGTATTCCAGTGGTGTGTGAATATCCGGGAGTATTTCCCGAAGATCTTCCTGGATTACTACCTAATAGACAAGTGGAGTTCAGAATAGACTTGTTACCAGGAACCACGCCAATAGCGAAAGCACCATATCGATTAGTACCGACGGAGACATAGGAGCTGATGATGCAACTTCAGGAGTTATTGGACAAATGTTTCATTAGACCAAGTTCATCACCCTAGGGAGCTCCGGTGTTATTCGTGAAGAAGAAAGATGGAAGTATGAGAATATGCATCGATTATAGAGAGCTGAACAAGGCAACAATAAAGAATAGATACCCGTTGCCAAGGATTGATGACCTGTTTGATCAATTGCAAGGTTCGAGCTATTTCTCGAAGATCGATCTAAGGTCAGGATATCATCAGCTAAAAGTAAGAGATCAAGATATTGAGAAGACTGCATTCAGAACTAGATATGGACACTACGAGTTCTTGGTTATGTCGTTTGGACTAACCAATGCTCCAGCAACATTCATGGATTTAATGAATGGGGTTTATAATCCATTCCTTGATAAATTTGTGATAGTGTTCATAGATGACATTCTGATTTATTCGAAAAGCCAAGAGGAGCATGGCAGACACTTGCGAGAAGTGTTAGAAGTTTTGAAGAAGGAGAAGTTGTATGCAAAGTTCTCCAAGTGTGATTTTTGGATTCGAGAAGTCCAATTCTTGGGTCACGTGGTCAACCAGGAAGGAATAATGGTTGATCCAGCAAATATTGAAGTTGTGATGAAGTGGGAACAACCGAAAACTCCCCACGGAGATCCGAAGCTTTTTAGGATTAGTCGGGTACTACCGAAGGTTTATCCAAGGCTTTTCTTCGATCGCTAGTCCATTGACAGCTTTGACCCACAAGGGAGCTGCTTATGCTTGGAATGATAAACATAAAGAAGCATTCGAGAAGCTAAAGAAGAAACTATGCGAGGCACCAATACTTTCTCTACCCGATGGAATTGAAGACTTCGTTGTTTATAGCGATGCGTCTGGTGTTGGATTGGGTTGTGTTTTGACCCAAAGAGAGAAGGTGATAGCATATGCGTCTCGACAATTGAAGGAGCATGAAAAGAACTACCCTACTCACGATTTAGAGTTGGTAGCGGTAGTTTTTGCTTTGAAAATATGGAGACACTACCTCTATGGCATGAAGTGCAAACTTTTCACCGATCATAAGAGTCTCCAATATCTCTTTGGTCAGAAGGAATTGAATATGAGGAAACGATGCTGGCTAAAGTTACTTAAGGACTATGACTGTGAGATACTTTACCACCCCTGTAAAGCTAATGTTGTTATTGATGCTCTCAGTCGGAAAGTCAATCTTGAAAGAAAAAGGCCAAGAGCGTTGAGAATAGAAGTTGTCTCGACAATTGTGGAGAGTATAAAGAAAGCTCAAGAGGAAGCTTCTGAAAAAGAATCACCGGAAGGGGGAACATTTGGGCAAAACGTTGGTGTTTGATACAAACGGTCATGGACTAAAGGTATTCCAAGATCGGATTTGGGTACCTAAGTCCGGAGGAATTAGAGATCTTCTGATGGAAGAAGCTCACAAAACCATGTACTCGATTCATCCTGGCATCACTAAAATGTATAGGGACCTGAAACCCTACTACTGGTGGCCGACAATGAAGCTTGATGTTGCAAAGTATGTGGCCGAGTGTGTGACTTGTGCTAGAGTCAAGACACAACATCAGAAACCATATGGGAGTTTAGAACCTTTTCATGTACCTATGGTTAAATGGGAAGACATTGCTATGGATTTCGTCACTAAACTACCCAGAACAAAAAGTGGTCATGACATGATTTGAGTGGTCGTTGATCGATTCACTAAGAGTGCGCATTTCATAGCAGCCAAGGAGAAATGGTCTATTGAAAAGCTTGCAAATTCTTACGTGAAGGAAATTATGATGCTTCACGGTGTTCCGTTAACGATTGTATTGGATCGTGACAGCCGTTTCACCTCGAGGTTTTGGAAAAGTCTACAAGAGGAAATGGGTACTAAGCTGTGTTTAAGTACAGCTTACCATCCACAGACTGATGGTCCGAGCGAAAGAACGATACAAACACTTGAAGATATGCTGAGAGCATGTACCCTAGAATTCCTAGGTAACTAGGATGAACATTTACCTTTGGTAGAATTTTTCCTACAATAATAGTTTTCACTCAAGCATAAAAATGGCACCTTATCAAGCTTTGCACGGACAGAAGTGTCGTACGTCATCGTGTTGGCTTGAGGCTGGGGAGAAGCAGTTTATGGGACCTGAGATGGTTCATCAAACCGTTGAAAAGTTAAAGATAATTAGGGAAAGAATGTTAGCAGCTCAGAATCGCCAAAAGAGCTATGCTGACAAGAAAAGAAGACCGATGACTTTTGAAGTTGGAGATTCGATTTTGCTTAAAGTCTCTCCGTGGAAAGGACTTATAAGATTTGGTAAAAGGGGAAAGTTAAGTCCAAGGTTTATTGGACCGTTTAAAGTTCTTCAGAGGGTTGGGAACCAAGCTTACAAGCTCGAATTACTCTAAGAACTGAATGGGACTCATAACACTTTACATGTGTGTTATTTAGGGAAGTTCACGGGAGAAGTTCCCGACATGATTCCACTTTCGGAGTTGATAATCGATGAGAACAAAAGGTTGAATGAATAACCAGAGGTAATCGTTGACCGAAAGACTAAGAAGTTGCGACGCAAGATGGTCGAGTTAGTGCTTGTCCGATGGAAACAAACGAATGGGCCAAATCTCACCTGGGAAACGGAGAGTGACATGATGAGTCGCTACCCACATTTGTTTGCTGATGTGTGATTCCGGGGACGGAATCATTCTAAGGGGGAGAGAATTGTAACGCCCGTGTTTCTAGGCTTGTCATTATTAGCAATGTAATAGTCTAGGTTAACCTTTGTAACCCATTTTGAAATAATAAGAATGTATTATCTGAATATTATGTGTTTTATGCTTAATTGCTTAATTGTGTGTCTTAATTGAATTAAGAATAAAAAATAAGCATCAAAATAAAATAGTAGATAAAGCCGATATCTATGGATAATGTCGTAGTAGTTGAAACGTGGTTTCCGAATATATAAAGAATGCCGAAATCCGAGTTATAACGAAGAAGTTATGACCTGTCGAACTTTCGGGACAGAACCGGCACGAAGCTGAATAACGTAAAAAGTGAAATTTACGTTAGAGCAATATTTAGCCTTAGTAATATAAACGAAAGTCGTATAGTTCATTAAACCGAGAGCGTGCACAAAAAGAACGCCCAAATCTGACTTCGTATGAGGAAGTTATGATTTTCTGAAGTTTCAACTTAACAGTATGCAGTCCGAATACTCGATTTGAGACCGAGCGGTTTTTAGCCGAAACAATCTAAACGAGAATCGAATATCTCGTTAATATTAGTGAAACGATAAAAAGATAGGCGAAAACAGACGTCGGATGAAAAGTTATGATTTTATAATGAAGTTTTCCTGTCCCGGCCTACTAAAAATAATATATAAGTAATATATTTATAATATATTAAAAATCAAGTCAAAATTATCCAATGGAAACGAGAGTTGTAGAGCATAATCTCACCTTTGCGTCGATATAAAGAACGTCGAAAACGGAGTTCGTATGCGAAAGTTATGAATTTCTGAAGTTCGGTGCGTGAAACCCCAAAACTGTCAGATACAATGACGTGGCAAGCAGTGCCACGATGTGGCAAGTCTTCTGACACCTCCGGGAGTCCCCCAGACGCAACTTGCGATGACGCATGTAGTGACGACTAAGCCCACGACGTGGAAAAGGTGCCACGACGTGGCAAGGGCCAATTTTGCCCTATAAATAGATTTGAAGGGACAGCCGTTTAGGGTTGCTATATTCTCTCATCTCTCACCCATATTACCTCGATTTACATGCAAAGAAGTACCCCAAAAGCCCGAAGATCTCGAAAAGAAAAGAGTTTCCGAGCCGAAGCTCTGCCTGCGAGGAGCCCGATTTTTGTGAAGATCTTCCAGATCTACCAAAGAATACTACTTCTACAAGTCGTAGTGCCGTCCGATCATCTTCTGATCAAGTGAGTGTGTAGTCACTTTCTCCTAACGCATAATTATAAGGTATTAGAATACGAAATACGTGTTATGTGTATGTTTTGTTGATTATATGTGTGAATGTATATTCACTTTCTTCTATCTCATAGATATGATTTATTCTCTATGAAATGCGTGTTATGTGTATGTGCCTCATCTGTTATGTGGAATATGTATTGAATGAACATGCTATACAGGTTTAAACTATGTATAAAAAATATATATTTTTATCTACTAATATGTTGGGTAGAACATGGATAGATAATTGATGTGTGATAAACAGATGAGAGGTCTCGATGTCATTGTGATCCAGTCATCTAGCGGAATTTAGATGATGACCACAGACTCTTTCTAGACAGTCTCGTGGAACACTAGCAGGCTCATAACCTGTAGGTGTTAATGAACTTGGGTGTTCATTCGTTGTATTCCACCCCCTCATGGTTGCCTTATTTGACATATATTGCTGGGAAACCCCCGAACGCATGTGTTGTCGCCCCGATGAAATATTCTTAGACTAGGTCCCTTGTGTTAGTTGTTTTAGGGACATAAAGTGAGAATAACGGGAATGGGTAATTGGGTTATTGTTGGTTAATGAAAATAAAGTTAATTACTTATTGTGGGTTGAAAACCCTATATGCTCATCAGACTCCCAAGCCTGACCCACTCAGTTTCTTTGTATTACAGGTAGTGGCGCCAGAGCATAAGTTGGATGACTTGTCAATTTATTTTTGGATTATAGACCTGTTGTTGTAAATAACTGTTGTAAGGTCTGTATTGAAATGTTTATGCTTTTGGTCTGTTTATCGGAACATGACATCCCGAGTATTGTAATATAATGAAAAATACATTTCTTTAAGAAATGTTTTGGTAAATCTTATTTTATCATATTTTGTTTTGGGAACAGATTCCGCAACTCTTTTAATCAAAGGATTACTCTGAAATCATTTTAAAAGCATAAATTAAACCGGTCTTTTCTGGCAATGATTTTGGGGATGTCACAGTTGGTATCAGAGCATTAGTTTAAGCGAACTAGGAATTTGTAGGATTTCTAGACTTAAACTTAGAATGCTAAGTGAAATTTTGAGATGTGTGTCTGTTATATTTTAGACACGAGCACTAGTCTATTTTAGGAAAATTGCCTAAAATGTTTTTATGTGCTAAATGTTAAATGTTTGCCATATATTATATTATTTGTTCGGATCTATGGTCTGTTGCCGACCGGATCTGGAAACTTATGTGCGTAGGATTCTAAGCGTACATGTACGATATTAGAACTAGCATGTAAACGTTTCGGAGTGATATTGATTATTTGAATATTTATCGTGAATGAAGATATAATTTCACCTTATTTGGTGTATAGATCAAAAATGGTGAGAACAAGAAGTGGAGTTGGAAATGCGGATGAAAACAGCTATCAACCACCAGTGATTGAACAAATACCTGTCGTAGCAGCAACACCTGAGCCGATAACAATGGCTGGTGTACAAATGATGATTCAAACAATGTTGGATCGTCAAATGGATGAGACTAGGCGGTTGCTTCAACAGAATCGTGAAGAACTGTCAATTCAAGTGGAAGAGCCCGAATTAAATGAAGGGCACTCGGAAGGTGGAAACTTCAGTGGATCTGTTGGTCAAGCCAACCCACCGATAGTTAGGCAAAACGACCAGGAGGGAAGGAATGATGGAATGGGATGCAAGTATAAGGACTTTCTGACTTGCAAACCATCGACCTTCACTGGAAAGGAAGATCCGATCAGAGTCATGGATTGGATATCAGAAATGGAGCTAGCCTTCATGACGTGTGGTTATAGAGGCAAGTTGCAAACTACGTTCACTGTACGTCAGTTCAGGGGTGGAGCTGTTCGTTGGTGGAACACTCTTGGAAAGACCCTAAGCCCTAATGAGCCACTGCAATTGACATGGGCAGAGTTCTTGGTGCAGTTCAAGCGCAAATTCTGCTCGGCTCAAAATCTGTTGGAGTTGGAAAACAAGTTTCTGACATTGACAAAGGGCAGCATGTCAGTCGACGAATATACTAATAACTTCACAGACAAGATGGAGTTTACTTTGCGCATCGTCCCAGACGAGCTGACTAAAGTTGACCGGTACGCAAAGGGACTCCCATGGGAGTACGCAGTGCCAGTGCGTCAGGCACCTACTCTAGAGGCAGCTATTTCGGCTGCCAAGTCTGTTGAGGACATGATAAAGGGAAGAACCACCAGCAAGGTTGAAGTTGGCGAGAAGAGAAAGTTTGAAGGAACTTCAGGTTCCAATAAGAAAAGCAAATTTTCGAAGTCTGATTCGAAAAAGTTTGGAGAAAAAGAGGCGAAGCAAAATGGTGCGAGAAGTGCAAGAAAAAGCACTTTGGGAAATGTAGTGAGGATGTAACCTGCTACAAGTGTGGAAAAATTGGGCATTTTGCCAATGAGTGTTCGTCCAACAAAATGATGTGTTTTGGTTGTAATGAAGAGGCGCACATTTTGAAAGACCATCCGAAGAAGAAGGAGGCAGCTAAGCCCAACATTCCACCAAAACCGAAAGCAAGAGCCTTCCAGATGACACTTGAGGCTGCGAAAGATGAAGCTGATGTCGCTTCAGGTACCTTTCTCGTAAACGAATTACCTGCTCAAATTTTGTTTGATTCTGGAGCCAACTACTCCTTTATTTCACATGAATTTGGTAGAAAACTAGCTTTGCCTGTTGATAGACTAGATAATGCTTTATTAGTCGAAGTTGCTAGTGGCAAGTTTGTACCTGTTATCCATCATATGAAAAACATCTTAATCGACTTGAATGGGAATAAGTTTCACGAGGAATTATTGTCTATCGAACTTAACGGTTTCGACATCGTGTTGGGAATGGATTGGCTTAGCGCCAATGATGCCGAGATATTATGCAAGAAGAAGGTAGTAAAAGTAAACCCACCAGGGAAAGAGTCATTTATGGTGTACGGGGACAAACGCCGAGTGAATTCTGGAATCATTTCCCTAATGAAAGCCAGAAAGTGTTTGACCAAGGGATGTACATCATATTTAGCATTCGTGATCGATGCTAAGAAGGAAAAGAAGGTGAAGCAGAGTATTCCAGTGGTGTGTGAATATCCGGGAGTATTTCCCGAAGATCTTCCTGGATTACTACCTAATAGACAAGTGGAGTTCAGAATAGACTTGTTACCAGGAACCACGCCAATAGCGAAAGCACCATATCGATTAGTACCGACGGAGACATAGGAGCTGATGATGCAACTTCAGGAGTTATTGGACAAATGTTTCATTAGACCAAGTTCATCACCCTAGGGAGCTCCGGTGTTATTCGTGAAGAAGAAAGATGGAAGTATGAGAATATGCATCGATTATAGAGAGCTGAACAAGGCAACAATAAAGAATAGATACCCGTTGCCAAGGATTGATGACCTGTTTGATCAATTGCAAGGTTCGAGCTATTTCTCGAAGATCGATCTAAGGTCAGGATATCATCAGCTAAAAGTAAGAGATCAAGATATTGAGAAGACTGCATTCAGAACTAGATATGGACACTACGAGTTCTTGGTTATGTCGTTTGGACTAACCAATGCTCCAGCAACATTCATGGATTTAATGAATGGGGTTTATAATCCATTCCTTGATAAATTTGTGATAGTGTTCATAGATGACATTCTGATTTATTCGAAAAGCCAAGAGGAGCATGGCAGACACTTGCGAGAAGTGTTAGAAGTTTTGAAGAAGGAGAAGTTGTATGCAAAGTTCTCCAAGTGTGATTTTTGGATTCGAGAAGTCCAATTGTTGGGTCACGTGGTCAACCAGGAAGGAATAATGGTTGATCCAACAAATATTGAAGTTGTGATGAAGTGGGAACAACCGAAAACTCCCACGGAGATCCGAAGCTTTTTAGGATTAGTCGGGTACTACCGAAGGTTTATCCAAGGCTTTTCTTCGATCGCTAGTCCATTGACAGCTTTGACCCACAAGGGAGCTGCTTATGCTTGGAATGATAAACATAAAGAAGCATTCGAGAAGCTAAAGAAGAAACTATGCGAGGCACCAATACTTTCTCTACATAGACATGTTGTTGTAAATAACTGTTGTAAGGTCTGTATTGAAATGTTTATGCTTTTGGTCTGTTTATCGGAACATGACATCCCGAGTATTGTAATATAATGAAAAATACATTTCTTTAAGAAATGCTTTGGTAAATCTTTTTTTATCATATTTTGTTTTGGGAACAGATTATTCAACTCTTTTAATCAAAGGATTACTCTGAAATCATTTTAAAAGCATAAATTAAAGCGGTCTTTTCTGGCCGTGATTTTGGGGATGTCACAAACCAAGAGTTGTATCAACACTTATTCCAAAACTACTGGAAACACTGGTAAAGTAAACCTTGATATCTGAAGTAGTATCCTGATAGACCTTTTTTGTCATCCATTGAAAGCATTCAATAAATTTGAACCGTACAAAAAATGAAAGTGTCATAACATGAATAACAGAAGAAAACCTAAATTGCATCCTTCCGTCCAAATGACAGTACCAATTGAGGAATTGAATGACAGTGAGAATTATAAAGCTAAACTGTTGTGAACCCGACCATTGGAGAAACTTACCGGCAACTAGGGGCAGCAAGGACAATGTTTCCCACTTTGATTCGTCAGATTCGAAGGGGAAAGGGAGCCGGTCTCAACGTATTGTATCAAACATAGCGAAACGCCTTTTTGACAAAATGGAACTTGGCTTAAGAAAACTGAAACAAAAAAGGGGAAAAAGGAATTGGGTTGTAATAGCACCAAAATTCATGCTGGTCAGGGCTGTTGCGCCGTTTCGATTGTCCCGGTCCCGTTGTCAGAACCAAAATCGGAACTCGCTCGATGGTCAGAACCTAAACTAGAACCCGCTCGTCCGTTGTGATGAGGTCAACACCTACGTTGCATAGGGCAGCTTTGCTGGCGGTGATGTTTGTGACAGGCCGGAGGTGGAAGCTTGAAGCCGAGAAGAAAAAAGAGAGAAGAAGAGGGTACATCGTGTCTTCTTTTTCGGTGATTGAGGGCTCACCGGTAATGGCATGAGTGATGGGAGGTTTGTGGAAGAAAAGAGAGATAACGTTGACTGAAGATATTTGATAAGGAGGTGGGGGAAGGATCCGGAAGCGGATAAACCTAAACGATGATCAACACCTGTATAGAAAAATGTAAATATTTTCATAAAATGCCCTGGATACAAAAACAAAACCGAAACAAAACATCCATGGGTTATTTTTGTCAAAAACCACACTACTTCACTATTCATAAATGTGGCCAACTTATATATATATATATATATATATATATATATATATATATATATATATATATAGAGAGAGAGAGAGAGAGTTAGGTTCAAACGTTTTCACTATATATTGTGTGCCTGTATGATTGATTCTGGACCAATCATTTTAGTTATTTTAAGAAAGTAATTAATGCTTATTAAATGCTGAAGATGTAATTAATACCTATTATATTTTCAACATGTAATATGCATTAATTACTTTCTTAAAATAATTAAAATGATTGGTCCAGAATCAATCATACAGGCACACAATAGATAATGAAAACATTTGAACCTAACCCTATATATATATATATATATATATATATATATATATATATATATATATATATATATACTAGTTTATAACCCGTGAGAACCACGATTACAAAATTAATTAAATTTTTAAGTAAGAACTCAAAACTATTAATT